>NC_052312.1:40268775-40580859 GCF_016432855.1 Salvelinus namaycush
CTTCATTTAGCATGCACACTAGCCGAGTGGCACGGATCTCTCCATGTCAACAAAGTCAGAGAACGGAACACGGCAAAACTCCCGAAAAAAATTTCAATAATCTGATTAAACTATATTGAAAAAACATACATTACGATGATATGGTCACATGTATCAAATAAAATCCGAGCCGGAGATAGTTGTCGTCCATTACGGCAGCTAAAGAGAAGGCAATCCCACTGTCCAAGTCGCGCGCTTCAGAGTACCGGAAATGAGGGACACGTCATACAAAGAGCTTTAATTCCACCTCAGACCAAGATAAACACGAAATTTCTTCTCTCATCGCCTCTTGACAACCAGGGGAAGGTGTATGAAGTGTATGGAGACTCTTACGTATCATGCCCATGTATAGGCAGGAAGTTGAACAGAGCATCGATTTCAGACATTCCACTTCCTGGTCAGGAAATGTGCTGCAGAACGAGTTCTGTTTCACTCAGAGAAATAATTCAAACGGTTTTAGAAACTAGAGAGTGTTTTCTATCCAATAGTAATAATAATATGCATATTGTACGAGCAAGAATTGAGTACGAGGCCGTTTGAAATGGGCACGATTTAACTGGCTACTCAATACTGCCCCTTGCAGCCATAACAGGTGTGGCTCTCTGCAAAAATCACTGCATGTTTTGGAATTACTGAACATAACACGCCAATGTAAAATTAGATTTTTGGATATAAATATGCACTTTATCAAACAAAATATACACGTATTGTGTAACATTAAGTCCTATGAGTGTCATCTGATGAAGATCATCAAAGGTTCGTGATTAATTTTATCTCTATTTGTGCTTTTTGTGACTCCTCTCTTTGGCTGGAAAAATGGCTGGGTTTTTCTGTGACTTGGTGGTGACATAACATAATCGTTTGTGGATCTTTTGCTCTAAAGCATTTTTGAAATCAGAAACTGTGGTTGGATTAACGAGAATTGTATCTTTAAAATGGTGGCTGATACTTGTATGTTTGAGAAATTTAATTTATGAGATTTCTGTTGATTTGTATTTGAAGCCCTGCAATTTCATTGGCTGTTGGCGAGGGGTTCCGCTAGCGGAAGCGGTTCCCAGACAGGTTAACCAGTTCCCAGACAGGTTAAATATATTGTCAGCTGCCTTAAGATGCCCTCATAGACAAACGTACCAGTGAGTCTGTGACTTCACAGTTAAGAATGGCCATCCTGCTAACTGATATAAGTGTGCAGTTTGACTGAGGGATGTTTTTGTACGGCTCTGTATCACTGTGTGAACACATCTTTACTATTGATGTAGTTGTAACTCTGACAGTAGTAATCTCCTGCATCTTCAACCTGGACTCCACTGATGGTCAGAGTGAAGTCACTATGAGAGCCACTGCCACTGAATCTAGATGGAGTCCCAGACTGAAGTGTTGTAGCCCAGTATATCAGGAGTTTAGGAGCTCCCCCAGGTTTCTGGTGGTACCAGGCTAGGAAGTTATAATTAAACAGAGATTATTTGATTATGTTTTCAATACCTTATACTGCACAATTCATGATTTTCTTTAGTTTGAGATTAAGAATCAGTGGTAGAGACTTTGTAAGTGCATGAAGAGGTCAACTGTACAAAAGTCAGATGTCTGTGTGTTGAAACTATACTTTCAGTTCCTATTGATTCTATGTTCCAGTCTTACTTCTGCTGGCACATGATAGCAATTGTAACGTTTGTTGTTTGAAGGAGACCAAGGCGCAGCGTAATTTGTGATCATCACATTTATTTAAATGAGAACCAGCAACAAATTAACAAAGTGAAACCAAAACGAACGTACTGTTCCGTAGGCTACAAGAGCTGTACAAAAACAAGATCCCACAACATAGGTGGGGAAAATGACCTCCAGCAGGCCACAAATGTGCATGTGTCTGCTCAAACGGTCAGAAACAGACTCCATGAGGGTGGTATGAGGGCCCGACGTCCACAGGTGGGGGTTGTGCTTACAGCCCAACACCGTGCAGGACGTTTGGCATTTGCCAGAGAACACCAAGATTGGCAAATTCGCCACTGGCGCCCTGTGCCCTTCACAGATGAAAGCAGGTTCACACTGAGCACATGAGCACATGTGACAGACGTGACAGATTCTGGAGACGCCGTGGAGAACGTTCTGCTGCCTGCAACATCCTCCAGCATGACCGGTTTGGCGGTGGGTCAGTCATGGTGTGGGGTGGCATTTCTTTGTGGGGCCGCACAGCCCTCCATGTGCTCGCCAGAGGTAGCCTGACTGCCATTAGGTACCGAGATGAGATCCTCAGACCCCTTGTGAGACCATATGCTGACACATGCACATTTGTGGCCTGCTGGAGGTCATTTTGCAGGGCTCTGGCAGTGCTCCTCCTTGCACAAAGGAGGAGGTAGCGGTCCTGCTGCTGGGTTGTTGCCCTCCTACGGCCTCCTCCTCGTCTCCTGATGTACTGGCCTGTCTCCTGGTAGCGCCTCCATGCTCTGGACACTACGCTGACAGACACAGCAAACCTTCTTGCCACAGCTCGCATTGATGTGCCATCCTGGATGAGCTGCACTACCTGAGCCACTTGTGTGGGTTGTAGACTCCGTCTCATGCTACCACTAGAGTGAAAGCACCGCCAGCATTCAAAAGTGGCCAAAACATCAGCCAGGAAGCATAGGAACTGAGAAGTGGTCTGTGGTCACCACCTGCAGAACCACTCCTTTATTGGGGGTGTCTTGCTAATTGCCTATAATTTCCACCTTTTGTCTATTCCATTTGCACAACAGCATGTGAAATTTATTGTCAATCAGTGTTGCTTCCTAAGTGGACAGTTTGATTTCACAGAAGTGTGATTGACTTGGAGTTACATTGTGTTGTTTAAGTGTTCCCTTTATTTTTTGGAGCAGTGTATTTTTAGAGATTTTTGTGGACAGAATGGTAGATGTTTAGAGCTCAGAGTGAGAGAATTGTTCACATACCACCATGTTCATTTGACAATAAAACCATAAGCATTCTAACATGTGATTAAGAAGTATCAGGTATGAAGGTACGACCCAGATGCAGACAACGCCGAATTAACAATGGTTTAATAATCCAACAGGGGCAGGCAATAGACAGGTCAGGGCAGTTAGGGGTCAGTAAACCAGAGGTGGGGCAACGGTACCAGATGGCAGACAGGCTCAGTGTCAGGGTAGGCAGAGGTCAATAATCCAGAGGTTGGGCCAAGGTACAGGTCGGCAGGCAGGCTCAGGGTCAGGGTAGGCAGAGGTCAATAATCCGGAGGTGGGGCAAAGGTACAGGTCGACAGGCAGGCTCAGGGTCAGGGTAGGCAGAGGTCAATAATCCGGAGGTGGGGCAAAGGTACAGGTCGACAGGCAGGCTCAGGGTAGGCAGAGGTCAAAATTCCAGAGGTGGGGCAAAGGTACAGGTCGGCAGGCAGGGTCAGGGTAAGCAGAGGTCAATAATCCGGAGGTGGGGCAAAGGTACGGGTCGGCAGGCAGGCTCAGGGTCAGGGGCAGGCAGAGTGGTCAGGCAGGCGGGCTCAGAGTCAGGACAGGCAAGGGTAAAAACCAGGAGGGCGAGAAAAAGAGAGACTGGGAAAAGCAGGAGCTGAGAGACAAAAACGCTGTTTGACTTGACAAACAAGACGAACTGGCAACAGACAAACAGAGAACACAGGTATAAATACACAGGGGATAATGGTGAAGATGGGCAACCCCTGGTGGGGGGTGGAGACAATCACAAAGACAGGTGAAACAGATCAGTGTGTGACAAAAAGAGCACATTTTGATATCAGTTTTGAATGTCAGCTCATTGTTCTGTTGAGATGAAGCTACCCCTATTCCTATAATAAAACCAACACTGTGTATTGCATTCATAGTAGATGTTAACACTGGCAGTTTGAAGGTAAACCTCATCTATAGTTTTAAATACTATTTTGAGGTCATTTTGGGATTGTATCTCAGAGTAGCTTTGACATAAATGAAGATGGAGATTTCATGTTTTATTTAAAATTGTGAATATTAAATGATACTGTATGCAGACTGTATCAAAGTGATTTTTAGTCTAGGACACGGCTTCATCTGTGTCCATGAAACCCGCTCCTAGTGGTTTGTTGCACTTCATGTGCTAAACTGTAGAGCATGAATGTAACATACATTTATCTGGTGGATTGTTTGGTCTAACAACTAATCCAGAGTTTTTTTTCGTTTTCCTTTATCTTTATAGATTGTTTTTCATTATTCTCAGTTGTTCTCTGTACTGTAGCAAATTGTATATTCAGTATGTATTGTTGATCTGAAATGGTTTTGTTCACTGATAACACAGTGTCTCTTCTCTTCCCTCCTCTCCTAATGTTATAGAGTAGTAGTAGTAGTAACTGACACACTCCTCTTCTAATGTTATAGAGTAGTAGTAGTAGTAGTAACTGACCCTCTCCTCTCCTAATGGTATAGAGTAGTAGTAGTAACTGACCATCTCCTCTCCTAATGTTATAGAGTAGTAGTAATAGTAACTGACCATCTCCTCTCCTAATGTTATAGAGTAGTAGTAGTAACTGACACACTCCTCTCATAATGTTATAGAGTAGTAGTAGTAACTGACCATCTCCTCTCCTAATGTTATACAGTAGTAGTAGTAACTGACCCTCTCCTCTCCTAATGTTATAGAGTAGTAGTAGTAGTAGTAACTGACCCTCTCCTCTCCTAATGTTATAGAGTAGTAGTAGTAGTAACTGACCCTCTCCTCTCCTAATGTTATAGAGTAGTAGTAGTAGTAACTGACCCTCTCCTCTCCTAATGTTATAGAGTAGTAGTAGTAGTAGTAACTGACCCTCTCCTCTCCTAATGTTATGTAGTAGTAGTAGTAACTGACCCTCTCCTCTCCTAATGTTATAGAGTAGTAGCAGTAACTGACCCTCTCCTCTCCTAATGTTATAGAGTAGTAGTAGTAACTGACCCTCTCCTCTCCCAATGTTATAGAGTAGTAGTAGTAGTAACTGACCCTCTCCTCTCTTAATGTTAGAGAGTAGTAGTAGTAGTAGTAACTGACCCTCTCCTCTCCTAATGTTATATAGTAGTAGTAGTAGTAACTGACCCTCTCCTCTCCTAATGTTATAGAGTAGTAGTAGTAGTAACTAACCCTCTCCTCTCCTAATGTTATAGAGTAGTAGTAGTAGTAGTAGTAACTGACTCTCTCCTCTCCTAATGTTATAGAGTAGTAGTAGTAGTAACTGACACACTCCTCTCCTAATGTTGTAGAGTAGTAGTAGTAGTAGTAACTAACCCTCTCCTCTCCTAATGTTATAGAGTAGTAGTAGTAGTAACTGACCCTCTCCTCTCCTAATGTTATAGAGTAGTAGTAGTAACTGACCCTCTCCTCTCCTAATGTTATTGAGTAGTAGTAGTAGTAACTGACCCTCTCCTCTCCTAATGTTATAAAGTAGTAGTAGTAACTGACCATCTCCTCTCCTAATGTTATAGAGTAGTAGTAGTAGTAACTGACCCTCTCCTCTCTTAATGTTAGAGAGTAGTAGTAGTAGTAGTAACTGACCATCTCCTCTCGTAATGTTATATAGTTGTAGTAGTAGTAACTGACACACTCCTCTCCTAATGTTATAGAGTAGTAGTAGTAGTAACTGACCCTCTCCTCTCCTAATGTTATAGAGTAGTAGTAGTAGTAACTGACCCTCTCCTAATGTTATAGAGTAGTAGTAGTAGTAACTGACCCTCTCCTCTCCTAATGTTATATAGTAGTAGTAGTAGTAACTGACCCTCTCCTCTCATAATGTTATAGAGTAGTAGTAGTAACTGACCATCTCCTCTCCTAATGTTATAGAGTAGTGGTAGTAGTAACTGACCCTCTCCTCTCCTAATGTTATAGAGTAGTAGTAGTAGTAACTGACCCTCTCCTCTCGTAATGTTATAGAGTAGTAGTAGTAGTAACTGACACACTCCTCTCCTAATGTTATAGAGTAGTAGTAGTAGTAACTGACAATCTCCTCTCGTAATGTTATATAGTAGTAGTAGTAGTAACTGACACACTCCTCTCATAATGTTATAGAGTAGTAGTAGTAACTGACCCTCTCCTCTCTTAATGTTATAGAGTAGTAGTAGTAACTGACCCTCTCCTCTCTTAATGTTAGAGAGTAGTAGTAGTAGTAGTAACTGACCCTCTCCTCTCCTAATGTTACAGAGTAGTAGTAGTAGTAACTGACACACTCCTCTCCTAATGTTATAGAGTAGTAGTAGTAGTAACTGACCCTCTCCTCTCCTAATGTTATATAGTAGTAGTAGTAGTAGTAACTGACCCTCTCCTCTCCTAATGTTATAGAGTAGTAGTAGTAGTAGTAGTAACTGAACCTCTCCTCTCCTAATGTTATAGAGTAGTAGTAGTAGTAACTGACACACTCCTCTCCTAATGTTATAGAGTAGTAGTAGTAGTAACTGACCCTCTCCTCTCCTAATGTTATTGAGTAGTAGTAGTAGTAACTGACCCTCTCCTCTCCTAATGTTATAGAGTAGTAGTAGTAGTAGTAACTGACCATCTCCTCTCCTAATGTTATAGAGTAGTAGTAGTAGTAACTGACCCTCTCCTCTCTTAATGTTAGAGAGTAGTAGTAGTAACTGACACTCTCCTCTTCTAATGTTATAGAGTAGTAGTAGAAATAACTGACACACTCCTCTCATAATGTTATAGAGTAGTAGTAGTAACTGACCCTCTCCTCTCTTAATGTTATAGAGTAGTAGTAGTAGTAGTAACTGACCCTCTCCTCTCCTAATGTTATAGAGTAGTAGTAGTAGTAGTAGTAGTAGTAGTAGTAGTAGTAGTAGTAGTAGTAACTGACCCTCTCCTCTCGTAATGTTATATAGTAGTAGTAGTAGTAACTGACCCTCTCCTCTCCTAATGTTATAGAGTAGTAGTAACTGACACACTCCTCTCCTAATGTTATAGAGTAGTAGTAGTAGTAACTGACCCTCTCCTCTCCTAATGTTATAGAGTAGTAGTAGTAGTAACTGACCCTCTCCTCTCCTAATGTTATAGAGTAGTAGTAGTAGTAACTGACCCTCTCCTCTCCTAATGTTATATAGTAGTAGTAGTAGTAACTGACCCTCTCCTCTCATAATGTTATAGAGTAGTAGTAGTAACTGACCATCTCCTCTCCTAATGTTATACAGTAGTAGTAGTAACTGACCCTCTCCTCTCCTAATGTTATAGAGTAGTAGTAGTAGTAACTGACCCTCTCCCCTCCTAATGTTATAGAGTAGTAGTAGTAGTAACTGACACACTCCTCTCCTAATGTTATAGAGTAGTAGTAGTAGTAACTGACCCTCTCCCCTCCTAATGTTATAGAGTAGTAGTAGTAGTAACTGACACACTCCTCTCCTAATGTTATAGAGTAGTAGTAGTAGTAACTGACCCTCTCCTCTCGTAATGTTATAGAGTAGTAGTAGTAGTAACTGACCCTCTCCTCTCGTAATGTTATAGAGTAGTAGTAGTAGTAACTGACACACTCCTCTCCTAATGTTATATAGTAGTAGTAGTAGTAACTGACCATCTCCTCTCGTAATGTTATATAGTAGTAGTAGTAGTAACTGACCCTCTCCTCTCCTAATGTTATATAGTAGTAGTAGTAGTAACTGACCCTCTCCTCTCCTAATGTTACATAGTAGTAGTAGTAGTAACTGACACACTCCTCTCCTAATGTTATAGAGTAGTAGTAGTAGTAGTAGTAACTGACCCTCTCCTCTCATAATGTTATAGAGTAGTAGTAGTAGTAACTGACCCTCTCCTCTCTTAATGTTAGAGAGTAGTAGTAGTAGTAGTAACTGACCCTCTCCTCTCCTAATGTTATATAGTAGTAGTAGTAGTAACTGACCCTCTCCTCTCCTAATGTTACAGAGTAGTAGTAGTAGTAACTGACCCTCTCCTCTCCTAATGTTAGAGAGTAGTAGTAGTAGTAACTGACACTCTCCTCTTCTAATGTTATAGAGTAGTAGTAGTAGAAATAACTGACACACTCCTCTCCTAATGTTATATAGTAGTAGTAGTAGTAACTGACCCTCTCCTCTCCTAATGTTATAGAGTAGTAGTAGTAGTAACTGACACACTCCTCTCCTAATGTTGTAGAGTAGTAGTAGTAGTAACTGACACACTCCTCTCCTAATGTTATATAGTAGTAGTAGTAGTAGTAACTGACCCTCTCCTAATGTTATAGAGTAGTAGTAGTAGTAACTGACCCTCTCCTAATGTTATAGAGTAGTAGTAGTAGTAACTGACCCTCTCCTAATGTTATAGAGTAGTAGTAGTAGTAACTGACCCTCTCCTCTCCTAATGTTATAGAGTAGTAGTAGTAACTGACCCTCTCCTCTCCTAATGTTATAGAGTAGTAGTAGTAGTAACTGACCCTCTCCTCTCCTAATGTTATAGAGTAGTAGTAGTAGTAGTAACTGATCCTCTCCTAATGTTATATAGTAGTAGTAGTAACTGACCCTCTCCTCTCCTAATGTTATAGAGTAGTAGTAGTAGTAACTGACCCTCTCCTCTCCTAATGTTATAGAGTAGTAGTAGTAGTAACTGACCCTCTCCTAATGTTATAGAGTAGTAGTAGTAGTAACTGACACACTCCTCTCCTAATGTTATAGAGTAGTAGTAGTAGTAACTGACCCTCTCCTCTCCTAATGTTATAGAGTAGTAGTAGTAACTGACCCTCTCCTCTCCTAATGTTATTGAGTAGTAGTAGTAGTAACTGACCCTCTCCTCTCCTAATGTTATAGAGTAGTAGTAGTAGTAGTAACTGACCCTCTCCTAATGTTATAGAGTAGTAGTAGTAGTAACTGACCCTCTCCTCTCCTAATGTTATAGAGTAGTAGTAGTAACTGAACCTCTCCTCTCCTAATGTTATTGAGTAGTAGTAGTAGTAACTGACCCTCTCCTCTCCTAATGTTATAGAGTAGTAGTAGTAGTAGTAACTGATCCTCTCCTAATGTTATATAGTAGTAGTAGTAACTGACCCTCTCCTCTCCTAATGTTATAGAGTAGTAGTAGTAGTAACTGACCCTCTCCTCTCCTAATGTTATAGAGTAGTAGTAGTAGTAACTGACCCTCTCCTCTCCTAATGTTATAGAGTAGTAGTAGTAGTAACTGACCCTCTCCTCTCCTAATGTTACAGAGTAGTAGTAGTAGTAACTGACCCTCTCCTCTCCTAATGTTATAGAGTAGTAGTAGTAGTAACTGACCCTCTCCTCTCCTAATGTTATAGAGTAGTAATAGTAGTAACTGACCCTCTCCTCTCCTAATGTTATAGAGTAGTAGTAGTAGTAACTGACCCTCTCCTCTCCTAATGTTATAGAGTAGTAGTAGTAGTAACTGACCCTCTCCTCTCCTAATGTTACAGAGTAGTAGTAGTAGTAACTGACCCTCTCCTCTCCTAATGTTATAGAGTACTAATAGTAACTGACCCTCTCCTCTCCTAATGTTATATAGTAGTAGTAGTAGTAACTGACCCTCTCCTAATGTTATAGAGTAGTAGTAGTAGTAACTGACCCTCTCCTCTCCTAATGTTATAGAGTAGTAGTAGTAGTAACTGACCCTCTCCTCTCCTAATGTTATAGAGTAGTAGTAGTAGTAGTAGTAACTGACCCTCTCCTCTCCTAATGTTATAGAGTAGTAATAGTAACTGACCCTCTCCTCTCCTAATGTTATATAGTAGTAGTAGTAGTAACTGACCCTCTCCTCTCCTAATGTTATAGAGTAGTAATAGTAACTGACCCTCTCCTCTCCTAATGTTATATAGTAGTAGTAGTAGTAACTGACCCTCTCCTAATGTTATAGAGTAGTAGTAACTGACCCTCTCCTCTCCTAATGTTATATAGTAGTAGTAGTAGTAACTGACCCTCTCCTCTCCTAATGTTATAGAGTAGTAGTAGTAGTAACTGACCCTCTCCTCTCCTAATGTTATAGAGTAGTAGTAGTAGTAACTGACCCTCTCCTCTCCTAATGTTATATAGTAGTAGTAGTAGTAACTGACCCTCTCCTCTCCTAATGTTATAGAGTAGTAGTAGTAGTAACTGACCCTCTCCTCTCCTAATGTTATAGAGTAGTAGTAGTAGTAACTGACCCTCTCCTTTCCTAATGTTATAGAGTAGTAGTAGTAGTAACTGACCCTCTCCTCTCCTAATGTTATATAGTAGTAGTAGTAGTAACTGACCATCTCCTCTCCTAATGTTATAGAGTAGTAGTAGTAGTAACTGACCCTCTCCTCTCTTAATGTTAGAGAGTAGTAGTAGTAACTGACACTCTCCTCTTCTAATGTTATAGAGTAGTAGTAGAAATAACTGACACACTCCTCTCATAATGTTATAGAGTAGTAGTAGTAACTGACCCTCTCCTCTCTTAATGTTATAGAGTAGTAGTAGTAGTAGTAACTGACCCTCTCCTCTCCTAATGTTATAGAGTAGTAGTAGTAGTAGTAGTAGTAGTAGTAGTAGTAACTGACCCTCTCCTCTCATAATGTTATAGAGTAGTAGTAGTAACTGACCCTCTCCTCTCATAATGTTATAGAGTAGTAGTAGTAACTGACCATCTCCTCTCGTAATGTTATATAGTAGTAGTAGTAGTAACTGACCCTCTCCTCTCCTAATGTTATAGAGTAGTAGTAACTGACACACTCCTCTCCTAATGTTATAGAGTAGTAGTAGTAGTAACTGACCCTCTCCTCTCCTAATGTTATAGAGTAGTAGTAGTAGTAACTGACCCTCTCCTCTCCTAATGTTATAGAGTAGTAGTAGTAGTAACTGACCCTCTCCTCTCCTAATGTTATATAGTAGTAGTAGTAGTAGTAACTGACCCTCTCCTCTCATAATGTTATAGAGTAGTAGTAGTAACTGACCATCTCCTCTCCTAATGTTATACAGTAGTAGTAGTAACTGACCCTCTCCTCTCCTAATGTTATAGAGTAGTAGTAGTAGTAACTGACCCTCTCCCCTCCTAATGTTATAGAGTAGTAGTAGTAGTAACTGACACACTCCTCTCCTAATGTTATAGAGTAGTAGTAGTAGTAACTGACCCTCTCCCCTCCTAATGTTATAGAGTAGTAGTAGTAGTAACTGACACACTCCTCTCCTAATGTTATAGAGTAGTAGTAGTAGTAACTGACCCTCTCCTCTCGTAATGTTATAGAGTAGTAGTAGTAGTAACTGACCCTCTCCTCTCGTAATGTTATAGAGTAGTAGTAGTAGTAACTGACACACTCCTCTCCTACTGTTATATAGTAGTAGTAGTAGTAACTGACCATCTCCTCTCGTAATGTTATATAGTAGTAGTAGTAGTAACTGACCCTCTCCTCTCCTAATGTTATATAGTAGTAGTAGTAGTAACTGACCCTCTCCTCTCCTAATGTTACATAGTAGTAGTAGTAGTAACTGACACACTCCTCTCCTAATGTTATAGAGTAGTAGTAGTAGTAGTAGTAACTGACCCTCTCCTCTCATAATGTTATAGAGTAGTAGTAGTAGTAACTGACCCTCTCCTCTCTTAATGTTAGAGAGTAGTAGTAGTAGTAGTAACTGACCCTCTCCTCTCCTAATGTTATATAGTAGTAGTAGTAGTAACTGACCCTCTCCTCTCCTAATGTTACAGAGTAGTAGTAGTAGTAACTGACCCTCTCCTCTCCTAATGTTAGAGAGTAGTAGTAGTAGTAACTGACACTCTCCTCTTCTAATGTTATAGAGTAGTAGTAGTAGAAATAACTGACACACTCCTCTCCTAATGTTATATAGTGGTAGTAGTAGTAACTGACCCTCTCCTCTCCTAATGTTATAGAGTAGTAGTAGTAGTAACTGACACACTCCTCTCCTAATGTTGTAGAGTAGTAGTAGTAGTAACTGACACACTCCTCTCCTAATGTTATATAGTAGTAGTAGTAGTAGTAACTGACCCTCTCCTAATGTTATAGAGTAGTAGTAGTAGTAACTGACCCTCTCCTAATGTTATAGAGTAGTAGTAGTAGTAACTGACCCTCTCCTCTCCTAATGTTATAGAGTAGTAGTAGTAACTGACCCTCTCCTCTCCTAATGTTATTGAGTAGTAGTAGTAGTAGTAACTGACCCTCTCCTCTCCTAATGTTATAGAGTAGTAGTAGTAGTAGTAACTGACCCTCTCCTAATGTTATAGAGTAGTAGTAGTAGTAACTGACCCTCTCCTCTCCTAATGTTATAGAGTAGTAGTAGTAACTGAACCTCTCCTCTCCTAATGTTATTGAGTAGTAGTAGTAGTAACTGACCCTCTCCTCTCCTAATGTTATAGAGTAGTAGTAGTAGTAGTAACTGATCCTCTCCTAATGTTATATAGTAGTAGTAGTAACTGACCCTCTCCTCTCCTAATGTTATAGAGTAGTAGTAGTAGTAACTGACCCTCTCCTCTCCTAATGTTATAGAGTAGTAGTAGTAGTAACTGACCCTCTCCTAATGTTATAGAGTAGTAGTAGTAGTAACTGACCCTCTCCTAATGTTATAGAGTAGTAGTAGTAACTGACCCTCTCCTCTCCTAATGTTATAGAGTAGTAGTAGTAACTGACCCTCTCCTCTCCTAATGTTATTGAGTAGTAGTAGTAGTAACTGACCCTCTCCTCTCCTAATGTTATAGAGTAGTAGTAGTAGTAGTAACTGACCCTCTCCTAATGTTATAGAGTAGTAGTAGTAGTAACTGACCCTCTCCTCTCCTAATGTTATAGAGTAGTAGTAGTAACTGAACCTCTCCTCTCCTAATGTTATTGAGTAGTAGTAGTAGTAGTAACTGACCCTCTCCTCTCCTAATGTTATAGAGTAGTAGTAGTAGTAGTAACTGATCCTCTCCTAATGTTATATAGTAGTAGTAGTAACTGACCCTCTCCTCTCCTAATGTTATAGAGTAGTAGTAGTAGTAACTGACCCTCTCCTCTCCTAATGTTATAGAGTAGTAGTAGTAGTAACTGACCCTCTCCTCTCCTAATGTTATAGAGTAGTAGTAGTAGTAACTGACCCTCTCCTCTCCTAATGTTACAGAGTAGTAGTAGTAGTAACTGACCCTCTCCTCTCCTAATGTTATAGAGTAGTAGTAGTAGTAACTGACCCTCTCCTCTCCTAATGTTATAGAGTAGTAATAGTAGTAACTGACCCTCTCCTCTCCTAATGTTATAGAGTAGTAGTAGTAGTAACTGACCCTCTCCTCTCCTAATGTTATAGAGTAGTAGTAGTAGTAACTGACCCTCCCCTCTCCTAATGTTACAGAGTAGTAGTAGTAGTAACTGACCCTCTCCTCTCCTAATGTTATAGAGTACTAATAGTAACTGACCCTCTCCTCTCCTAATGTTATATAGTAGTAGTAGTAGTAACTGACCCTCTCCTAATGTTATAGAGTAGTAGTAGTAGTAACTGACCCTCTCCTCTCCTAATGTTATAGAGTAGTAGTAGTAGTAACTGACCCTCTCCTCTCCTAATGTTATAGAGTAGTAGTAGTAGTAGTAGTAACTGACCCTCTCCTCTCCTAATGTTATAGAGTAGTAATAGTAACTGACCCTCTCCTCTCCTAATGTTATATAGTAGTAGTAGTAGTAACTGACCCTCTCCTCTCCTAATGTTATAGAGTAGTAATAGTAACTGACCCTCTCCTCTCCTAATGTTATATAGTAGTAGTAGTAGTAACTGACCCTCTCCTAATGTTATAGAGTAGTAGTAACTGACCCTCTCCTCTCCTAATGTTATAGAGTAGTAGTAGTAGTAACTGACCCTCTCCTCTCTTAATGTTATAGAGTAGTAGTAGTAGTAGTAACTGACCCTCTCCTCTCCTAATGTTATATAGTAGTAGTAGTAGTAACTGACCCTCTCCTCTCCTAATGTTATAGAGTAGTAGTAGTAGTAACTGACCCTCTCCTCTCCTAATGTTATAGAGTAGTAGTAGTAGTAACTGACCCTCTCCTCTCCTAATGTTATAGAGTAGTAGTAGTAGTAACTGACCCTCTCCTTTCCTAATGTTATAGAGTAGTAGTAGTAGTAACTGACCCTCTCCTCTCCTAATGTTATATAGTAGTAGTAGTAGTAACTGACCCTCTCCTCTCCTAATGTTATAGAGTAGTAGTAGTAGTAACTGACCCTCTCCTCTCCTAATGTTATAGAGTAGTAGTAGTAGTAACTGACCCTCTCCTCTCCTAATGTTATAGAGTAGTAGTAGTAGTAACTGACCCTCTCCTCTCATAATGTTATAGAGTAGTAGTAGTAGTAACTGACCCTCTCCTCTCCTAATGTTATATAGTAGTAGTAGTAGTAACTGACCCTCTCCTCTCCTAATGTTATAGAGTAGTAGTAGTAACTGACACACTCCTCTCCTAATGTTATAGAGTAGTAGTAGTAGTAACTGACCCTCTCCTCTCCTAATGTTATAGAGTAGTAGTAGTAGTAACTGACACACTCCTCTCCTAATGTTATAGAGTAGTAGTAGTAACTGACACACTCCTCTCCTAATGTTATATAGTAGTAGTAGTAGTAACTGACCCTCTCCTCTCCTAATGTTATATAGTAGTAGTAGTAGTAACTGACCCTCTCCTCTCCTAATGTTATAGAGTAGTAGTAGTAGTAGTAGTAACTGACCCTCTCCTCTCCTAATGTTATAGAGTAGTAGTAGTAACTGACACACTCCTCTCCTAATGTTATATAATAGTAGTAGTAGTAGTAACTGACCCTCTCCTCTCCTAATGTTATAGAGTAGTAGTAGTAGTAGTAGTAACTGACCCTCTCCTCTCCTAATGTTATAGAGTAGTAGTAGTAACTGACACACTCCTCTCCTAATGTTATATAGTAGTAGTAGTAGTAACTGACCCTCTCCTCTCCTAATGTTATAGAGTAGTAGTAGTAGTAGTAGTAACTGACCCTCTCCTCTCCTAATGTTATAGAGTAGTAGTAGTAACTGACACACTCCTCTCCTAATGTTATATAGTAGTAGTAGTAGTAACTGACACACTCCTCTCCTAATGTTATATAGTAGTAGTAGTAGTAACTGACCCTCTCCTCTCCTAATGTTATATAGTAGTAGTAGTAGTAACTGACCCTCTCCTCTCCTAATGTTATATAGTAGTAGTAGTAGTAACTGACCCTCTCCTCTCCTAATGTTATAGAGTAGTAGTAGTAGTAACTGACCCTCTCCTCTCCTAATGTTATAGAGTAGTAGTAGTAGTAACTGACACACTCCTCTCCTAATGTTATAGAGTAGTAGTAGTAGTAACTGACACACTCCTCTCCTAATGTTATGTAGTAGTAGTAGTAACTGACCCTCTCCTCTCCTAATGTTATAGAGTAGTAGTAGTAGTAACTGACCCTCTCCTCTCCTAATGTTATATAGTAGTAGTAGTAGTAGTAGTAGTAACTGACCCTCTCCTCTCCTAATGTTATATAGTAGTAGTAGTAGTAGTAACTGACCCTCTCCTCTCCTAATGTTATATAGTAGTAGTAGTAGTAACTGACCCTCTCCTAATGTTATAGAGTAGTAGTAGTAGTAACTGACCCTCTCCTCTCCTAATGTTATAGAGTAGTAGTAGTAGTAACTGACCCTCTCCTCTCCTAATGTTATATAGTAGTAGTAGTAGTAACTGACCCTCTCCTCTCCTAATGTTATAGAGTAGTAGTAACTGACCCTCTCCTCTCCTAATGTTATAGAGTAGTAGTAGTAGTAGTAGTAACTGACCCTCTCCTCTCCTAATGTTATAGAGTAGTAGTAGTAGTAACTGACCCTCTCCTCTCCTAATGTTATAGAGTAGTAGTAGTAGTAACTGACCCTCTCCTCTCCTAATGTTATAGAGTAGTAGTAGTAGTAACTGACCCTCTCCTCTCCTAATGTTATAGAGTAGTAGTAGTAGTAACTGACACACTCCTCTCCTAATGTTATATAGTAGTAGTAGTAGTAACTGACCCTCTCCTCTCCTAATGTTATATAGTAGTAGTAGTAGTAACTGACCCTCTCCTCTCCTAATGTTATAGAGTAGTAGTAGTAGTAACTGACCCTCTCCTCTCCTAATGTTATAGAGTAGTAGTAGTAGTAACTGACCCTCTCCTCTCCTAATGTTATAGAGTAGTAGTAGTAGTAACTGACCCTCTCCTCTCCTAATGTTATAGAGTAGTAGTAGTAGTAACTGACCCTCTCCTCTCCTAATGTTATAGAGTAGTAGTAGTAGTAACTGACCCTCTCCTCTCCTAATGTTATAGAGTAGTAGTAGTAGTAACTGACCCTCTCCTCTCCTAATGTTATATAGTAGTAGTAGTAGTAACTGACCCTCTCCTCTCCTAATGTTATGTAGTAGTAGTAGTAACTGACCCTCTCCTCTCCTAATGTTATAGAGTAGTAGTAGTAGTAACTGACCCTCTCCTCTCCTAATGTTATAGAGTAGTAGTAGTAGTAACTGACCCTCTCCTCTCCTAATGTTATACAGTAGTAGTAGTAGTAACTGTAGTAGAGTGAAGTCAGTCCCAGATCCACTGCCACTGAATCTAGATGGAGTCCCAGACTGAAGTGTTGTAGCACGGTAAATAAGGAGTTTAGGAGCTCCACCAGGTTTCTGTTGGTACCAGGCTAAAATGTCATTGTTGTAAACATTACTGCTGGTTTTACAGTTCAGAGAGACTGTCTGTTCTGGGACAACAGCTTTCACTGCCGGAGTCTTTGTCACAACGTACTTGTAAGGCCTGGGTGTCGGAGTGCGAAGTCAAGCGCAGGAAACAGCAGGTGCAATAACAAATGTTCTTTAATGAACACGGAGAAACTAGGCCACCCTACTAACACACTGGGTGTACTCCTCAAACAACCCCAGACACGGGGGAAACGAACACAGTCCAGTAAACACGTTGAACGAAACAAACACCACTCTTACTAACAAACAATCCCGCATAAAGAAACGTGCGGGCCGGCTGACTAATAAGCCCAACTAATTACACCCTAATACAAAACAGGTGAACCCAATAAACACATAGGGAGGGGGAGAAAAGGATCAGTGGCAGCTAATAGGCCGGTGACGACGACCGCCGAGCGCCACCCGAACGGGAAGGAGAGCCTGCCTCGGTCGAAGTCGTGACAGTACTGTCCTCTGGATTCTGAAAAATATAGTAAAAACATTTATAGGAATGAAATGTTACATATAGTAATGAATAGTTCTGAATATAAATATTAACGTTGATATACTGTTCATGTATACTCTGTAGATTTAATTCATTTTCAACAATAAATTCTGAAAATGTTAACCTTCTATGCAGAAAGCAAGTGTCCAGATGAAGATGGTGACTAAAGTCATGGTTGTTGTGGGTTCTGTTGTCATGAAGGACAGCTCTCAGTCATGAAGTGTTAAACTCACAGGGATATAAATGCTCTTAGAGCAGCGGAGCAGATGAATTATGCAAATTAATGTTACAAATCTATTTCAGGTTCCAAGTAGGCTCCCATCAGAATACATTTTGAGATTTATTTTATAATAATTAGGTGGGTACTTAAATTTGTCTTATTTCACACAGTTTTATGCCCACGTGTGAATTGGAAATGTTTGTTTTTTTGCATATCCCAACTCCCCCTGAGAGAACCTCGGAGAGTGGGGCCAAGGCCAGGGTCTGCCATTGCCAACGGCGACCCTGGAGCAATTAGGGTTAAGTGCTTTGCTCAAGGTCACATCAGCATATTTTTCACCTTGTCGGCCCGGATATTCACTAGCAACCTTTCAGTTACTGGCCCAACGCTCTAACCGCTAGCTACCTGCTGCCCCTTTTACAACATCAAACAGCAACTGTTTTATCTGATAACTAATGTATGGTAACTTTTATGTCACACCACCATTATATTGTTATTCTGATGATGATCAGATATAATGAACTGTCTGTTCACTCATGCTTGGTCTCTGATGTAAGTTCCTCTAATCAGTTAGTGAACACTTCTCTAAACTAAAGCTGGTAGGATTCCTCTGGTAGTGTTGTCTGTCCTCTGTGACTTTACCACCACTGTTAAATCTGAGATCAACATGTTTAATAAAGGAATATACAACATGATCACTATCACTACTGCTGCTGCTGTTGTCTTTCATATGGACAATATGGAGGAACACTAGCAACACTGATCTGATACTGGACTGTACATACACACTAGGAGAACCTGATACACAGAGGAAGGAAAAATACTAATATCTGGATTTAAGACACAATTTATATTTGTATTATCTAGAAACAGCTAATATGAAGTGTTTGTTCTACCTGGAAGATGTTAAAGTGTATTTGTGTTGATTATGATTCTGTATGAGTGATCTTCACTGTAACAGCTGCAGCAACACAACACAGAGAGGTTTTTGTACCAGCAGTAATAGGGATTGTATCACTGTGGTGGACTTTTGGTAGCGGCACCAGACTTGATGTTGGAAGTAAGTAAAGAACAAAATTAACTATTTTATTCACCTTTTGATGTCGTGTTTCAGTATCTCTATACGTTTTGCCTTGATAATGAGAATTTTTCAACTTAACTTTTTAATGATTTAAACAAAATACACAAGGCCTACACATTCTATGGCCAATTTCAATATGAATGTTATTACGTCTAATCAAATCTGACCTGCTTTTAAACTACGAAAGTCAATAGCCTACATTTTAGATTAGTTGTATGAATAAACATGCTGCATCTACAGTAGTAGTGTAACGGTCGTCATAGTCGTTCTCCTCAGACGAGGAGGAGCATGGATCAGACCAACACGCAGAGTGGGTAGTGCTCATGATCATTTATTAAAACGAAACACTAACACGAAACAAAATAACAAAAATGAGTACAACCGACAGCAGTCCCGTGTGGCACGAATACAAACACGGAAACAAACACCCACAAAACACACGTGAAACCCCGGCTGCCTTAGTATGATTCTCAATCAGGGACAACGATTGACAGCTGCCTCTGATTGAGAATCATACCAGGCCGACACAAAATCCCAACATAGAAAATCACACATAGACAAACCCACCCAACTCACGCCCTGACCAACTAAATAAATACAAGACAAAAGAAAACAGGTCAGGAACGTGACAAGTAGGAGATGTACAAGAAAAAGCCCGGTTTGGTCAATGTTAAAGAAATCAACATGAAAAACACTTTATTTCTAATTGAGGAGATTAAATCATTTCTGAAATGTATTCATACTATAGCAGAGTTAATTATTTGAACCACAGTCTAAAGAAATTAAGAGTGCCAAACATGCAGGAGGTTTTTGTACGAGCAGTACTAGGGATTTTATCACTGTGGTACACTTTTGGTAGCGGCACCAGACTAGATGTTGGAAGTAAGTAACAAGCTCTTTGATATTTCTTTCAGCTTATTTTTGGGGGTATTTTTTTTGTGAAACTCCATCTCTATGAAAATTTAGCTTTTTTACATATTTTACTACCTAAAAATACATATATTTTCTATTACTTTTGACAAAGCCTTCTTTCAAATAAAATGTTATTTAATTAAAATGTTCAAATGTAGGTGTTTAGTTAAATGTGTGGTTTGATGGATTGCAGAGGACAGTTCTAGTATGATAACTATTTAATAATATGGAATATAGTTGTTGCATTGTGTATTACTGTTTGTATTCGATTTTATATTTATATTTTTATTATCTTTAATTCAAATATTTTTGGTTAAATGTAGTTTTTGACTGAGCCTTCCTTCAAATAAATATTTATTGAATCAAAATGATAAATTGTAGGTTTATTTGTATGTCTGATTTGTATAATTGCAGACTATCCCTCCTAATTCTGGTATAAGAACTAATAGTATTGTATATAGTATTCATCATTGTTGCATTGTATTCATGGTAGACTTCACTGTTAGTGTGAAGACAAAGGGTCTCAGTTATGGTTGTAACTGACTTCATAATCCAACATGGTTGATATGTGATGTAAATACTATTAATATGAGCAGGCTGTTCTGATCAGATCCATTCCTGAACAATATCTGTATAACATGAATAACTGACACCATATGACTAGTAACTCTAGTTATTTAAACACTTTCTACTTGTTTGGTTCATAATTCTGCTGAATCATATTACTTTAGGTTTTTCTCCACATATTCTAAACAATCTAACTTTTATATTCATATTTAGAGGGCATTTCCAATTCACTTTATTTTGTTGTGTACTTTGCTGAAGATAATCTCTTACTGTAGCTGTACTTGATGTAATTACTTAGTTGATGTGTTCTGTTTGTTCCAGGTAACAGTTCCCCCACCCTCACCGTCCTGCCCCCCTCTAGTGAGGAGCTGTCCAGTACAACAACAGCAACACTGACGTGTCTGGCCAACAAGGGTTTCCCCTCAGACTGGACCATGAGTTGGAAAGTGGACGGGACCAGCAAGAAGCAGGAGGCTAATCCCGGGGTCCTGGAGAAGGATGGCCTGTACAGCTGGAGCAGCACCCTGACTCTCACTGGCCAGGAGTGGACCAAGGCAGGAGAGGTGACCTGTGAAGCCCAGCAGAAATCCCAGACTCCAGTCACCAAGACCCTGAGGAGGGCTGACTGTTCTGGGTAGGATCCCTCAGTCACACACCCCTGTGGTTCCTCTGCTTTGACTCTGTTCTGAGATCAGATGTTCTCTGTCTTATTGATCACTGACATGTAGACTAACAGGGCTTTGCTTGAGTTCATGTGTCAATCCTCTCTGTAGACTGAGGTTGTGTCAGTGTTAGATTTGATGAGTTCTGTTCTGAGTTCTGTTTTATTACTATTAGATACTGTAGGAATGATTGCTTTGATGCTTTGATGAATAGATGAAAATAAAGATTTCCCTTTGGAACACATATATCTGTTGTCTTTTTTAATAATTAAACTACAGTCTTAAATGTTGTTGAATGGTATTGACATATATTAATAAAGCCTGATTCACAGTTTCTTTGAAAACTATCAGACCTAAATGTTACTGCTTAGTTATTTATGTTCTCACTTGAAACCACATCATCTTCAACCAGCAAATCAAATCAAATCAAATGTTACTAGTCACATGTGCCGAATACAACAGATGTAGACCTTACAGAGGAATGCTTACTTACGAGAGCCCTAACCAACAACACAGCTTTAAAAAATACGGATAAGAATAAGAGATAAAAGTAACAAGTAATTAAAGAGCAGCAGTAAAATAACAATAGTGAGACTATATACAGGGGGGAACCGATACAGAGTCACAAGGGGGAACCGATACAGACCTTCTCCCTATTGGCTGTCTCGTCATTGTCGGTGATCAGGCCTATCACTGTTGTGTCGTCGGCAAACTTAATTTATGGTGTTGGAGTCATGCTTGGCCATGCAGTCATGGGTGAACAGGGAGTACAGGAGGTGACTGAGCACGCACACCTGTTGAAAGGTCTTACTCACATCGTCTGCAGAGAGCATGATCACACAGCCTTCCATGACAGTTGTTGCTCTAAATGCATGTTTCAATGTTATTTGCCTCGAAGCGAGCATAGAAGTTATTTAGCTCATCTGTTAGCCTCGTGTCACTGTGCAGCTCTCGGCTGTATTTCCGTTTGTAGTCTGTAATGGTTTGCAAGTCCTGCCACATCCGACTAGCGTCAGTGTAGTACGATTCGATCTTAGTCCTGTATTGACGCTTTGCCTGTTTGATGGTTTGTCAGATGGCATAGCGGGATTTCTTATAAGCTTCCAGGTTAGAGTCCCGCTCCTTGAAAGCGGCAGCTCTAGCCTTTAGCTCAGTGCGGATGCTGCCTGTAATCCATGGCTTCTGGTAGGGGTATGTTTATTTGTATATATTTTTTTATTTCACCTTTATTTAACCAGGTAGGCTAGTTGAGAACAAGTTCCCATTTGCAACTGCGACCTGGCCAAGATAAAGCATAGCAATTCGACACATAAAACAACACAGAGTTACACATGGAATAAACAAAACATAGTCAATAATACAGTAGAACAAAAGAAAACAAAAAGTATATATACAGGGGTGCAAAGGAGCAAGAGAAATAAATAAATACAGTATGGGGATGAGGTGGGTAGATAGAAAAGTTGTTTACAGATGGCCTATGTACAGGTGCAGTGATCTGTGAGCTGCTATGACAGCTGGTGCTTAAAGCAAGTGAGGGAGATATGAGTCTCCAGCTTCAGAGATTTTTGCAGTTCGTTCTGGAAGGAAAGACGACCAAAGGAGGAATTGGCTTTGGGGGTGACCAGTGAGATATACCTGCTGGAGCATGTGCTACGAGTGGATGTTGCTATGGTGACCAGTGAGCTGAGATAAGGTGGGGCTTTACCTAGCAAAGACTTGTAGATAACCTGTAGCCAGTAGGTTTGGCGACGAGTATGAAGCGAGGGCCAACCAACGAGAGCGTACAGGTCGCAATGGTGGGTAGTGTATGGGGCTTTGGTGACAAAACGGATGGCACTGTGATAGACTGCATCCAGTTTGTTGAGCAGAGTGTTGGAGGCAATTTTATAGATGACATCACCGAAGTCGAGGATCGGTAGGATGGTCAGTTTTACGAGGGTATGTTTGGCAGCATGAGTGAAGGATGCTTTGTTGCGATATAGGAAGCCGAATCTAGATTTAATTTTGGATTGAATATGCTTAACTTTTCTGCGCTACGGATACCGAATACGGGTTCACTTTCCTTAACAACCGCTGAATTGCAGGGTGCCAAATTCAAAAATATTCCTAAAAATATTTATAATCATGCAATCACAAGTGAAATATACCAAAACACAGCTTAGCTTGTTGTTAATCCACCTATCGTGTCAGATTTTGAAAATATATTTTACAGCGAAAGAAATCCAAGCTTTTGTGAGTGTAGCTTTCAATGCTACATCAGCTAGCCCCAAATTAGCATGGTCACGAAAGTGTGAAAAGCAATAAAATGAATCGCTTACCTTAGATAATCTTCAGACGTTTCCACTCACGAGACTCCCAGTTACACAACAAATCTTCTTTTTGTTCGATAAATATTACTTTTATCACAAAAAAACTCCATTTGGGTTGTGCGTTATGATGAAAGAACTACAGCCTCGTTCCGGTCCTGAAAGGAAGATGAAAATTTCCAAACGTATCAGATTAAAACATATTACTAAAAATATTTATAATCATGCAATCAAAAGTGAAATATACCAAAACACAGCTTAGTTTGTTGTTAATCCACCTATCGTGTCAGATTTTGAAAATATATTTTACAGCGAAAGAAATCCAAGCTTTTGTGAGTGTAGCTTTCAATGCTATAACAGCTTAGCCTTATACTAGCTTTGTTAGCTTGGTCACGAAAGTAAGAAAAGCAATCAAATTAATCGCTTACCTTTGATAATCTTCGGGTGTTTCCACTCACGAGACTCCCAGTTACACAACAAATGTTCTTTTTGTTTGATAAATATTACTTTTATCACATAACACCGCCATTTGGTTTGCGCAATATTTTGAGAAAACAAAAGCCGTGTTCCGTTCGACAAATCCCCAAAAGTATCCGAAATGGTCGTAGAAACATTCCAAATGTTTTTTATAATCAAACCTCAGGTTGTTTTTAACAAACATAATCGATAATATTTCAACCGGAGCATAACCTATTCATTAAGAGAGAAAAGGAAAATGGTGAGCTCCTCCCGCGCGCGCAGGAAATATTCAGAGGACACCTGACCTCTTTTGAAACATCTCGCTCATTTTTCAAAATAAAAGCCTGAAACTATGTCTAAAGCCTGGTCACAGCCTGAGGAAGCCATAGGAAAAAGAATCTGGTTGATACCCCTTTAAATGGAGGTTAGCGGGGAAAGGAAATAAATATATATACTTTTAAATATCACTTCCGGGTTACTTTTTCTCAGGATTTCGCTTGCATAATAAATATTATTTTTCTCACAGACAATATTTTGACAGTTTTGGAAACTTTGGAGTGTTTTCTATCCTAATCTGTAAATTATATGCATATTCTACGATCTGCGCCAGAGAAAATTTCCATTTACGTTGGGTACGTTATTTAAAAAATATATATATATTCTGACCCCTAGCGCTAAGAGGTTTTTAATGTGAGTCTGGAAGGAGAGTTTCCAGTCTAACCAGACACCAGTACGTACGTACGGTCACTGTGGGGATGACGTCATCGATGCACTTATTGATGAAGCCAATGACTGACGTGGTGTACTCCTCAATGCCATCGGAGGAATCACAGAACATATTCCAGTCTGTGCCAGCAAACAGTCCTATAGCTTAGAATCTTCTTCATCTGACCACTTTTTTATTGATCTAGTCACTGGTGCTTCCTGCTTTAATTTTAGCTCGTTTAGCCACATGTAGTAGGTGATGTTTATTTTGATTCATATCTTTTGGAACATTTTTTGACCATGCTTGATTTATGGACTCAAAAAGACAGTAAGCTACTGTTATTGAACATTTGATCGATATCTTGGACTCTCACCGATGTGATCACACATACATTAAGCAACGTTTGTTTTACAAGATCCACGTCATTTCAACGGTATCACATCTTCAAGATAGTCAAAGAGTCTTTTCTACCTCCAACCCTCTGGGGACAGTGTGAACATCTGGTGACAGTGCTGCTCTATTCTGGGACAAGCAGAATCACCCAGCCCTGTGTATGTAAATCTCAGTTTCACTCCCACAGCTACCAGTCTACCAGTTGACCAGTTTCACTGTCTGAAATACCCTGGACTGGGCCAGATGTGAGGTAGTGACTGGTTTTAACCTCTGTAGTGGATTCAGGATGGGAGACATAATAGATATGCCATAATGTAGTTAATGACAGATAAAATGGGTATTCTACTTTATGATGATAGTTTATGTACAAGTAGTTTACATGTGTCTCATGTTGAATCCAGCGTCAGGTCTCATTCACAGAGCTAACAGTACGTAACCTACTCATGAAAAAAGTTAATATGCTGCTTTTGATGATCACATCCATTGGATTTCCACAGCTGGTTGTAAGGTCCAGTTGGGGATTTTCTGAGGGCTTGGGAGCCTGAAACGATTGTAACTTTCAAGTAATGTTCAATTACGTGAATAAAAAGGGAAAAAATACAATGCTATTATTGGTTATTGGTTGTTTTTTAGCAAGACAAAACTATAATGAATAATGGAGATTGTTTTTTAAAAGTCATATATCATGTAACTTCTGAACATATATCACTTCATCTGTTTATTAGTGTCATGGTAATATGCTATGGTAACATATTGATATCCATGGAAAAGAGGAATACCAAGGTTTCCACCTTCCAGTGATCATTGGCACGGCCAGCCCGCTCATTAGGCAGGATTAGGCGCCTGCCTATGGCGTTAGATTGTTGGCATTTTTTCTGAGCTTAACTGACCAATACACACATCCAGCAACACATAAAACCTCCCAAAATTCTGCCCAAAAACAATGATAATTTCTCTCAACCAGTGGCATATGGGCTTTTTAGGTGAGCGCTGATGCAGCCCTATGATAAGCAGTGCCCATTTTGACAAAGGCAGGGGTGCAAAACATTTTGCTTGTCCATTCCCAGTGCTCCTCTCCAGGGTGCTGTTGGAGAGACACATCGCTGCGGCGTTCCACCAACGTTCCATAGAAAATAATCATGTAACATAAATCATGTCGCGTATATAGGATATGGTAGAAAGAGTATAAGGCTTTTCTGTCGCCTACAGGACAGAGATAAAATGTTAAAAAGTTTAATGAGACGGACACTTACATCATGCAGGTTCCTCCGATCAATTTGTCTATTCATTTCACCTTTATTTAACCAGGTAGGCCAGTTGAGAACAAGTTCTCAGTTACAACTGTGACCTGGCCAAAATGAAGCAAGCAGTGCGACAAAAACAACAACACAGAGTTACACATAAACAAACATACAGTCAATAACACAAAAGAAAATAACAATTTAAAATCGATGTACAGTGTGTGCAAATGTAGAAGAGTATGGAGGTAGGCAATAAATAGGCCCTAGATAGTCGAAAATAATTACAATTTAGCATTAATACTGGAGTGATAGATGTGCAAATGATGATGTGCAAGTAGAGATACTGGGGTGCAAAAGAGCAAGAGGGTAAGTAATAATATGGAGATGAGGAACTCGGGTGTGCTATTTACAGATTGGCTGCGTACAGGTACAGTGATCGGTAAGCTGCTCAGACAGCTGATGCTTAAAGTTAGAGGGAGATATAAAACTCCAGCTACAGAGATTTCTGCAATTCGTTCCAGTCATTGGCAGCAGAGAACTGGAAGGAAAGGCGGCCAAAGCAGGTGTTGGCTTTGGGGATGACCAGTGAGATATACCTGCTGGAGCGCGTGCTACGGGTGGGTGTTGTTATGGTGACCAGTGAGCTAAGATAAGGCGGAGCTTTACCAAGCAAAGACTTGTAGATGACCTGGAGCCAGTGGGTCTGGCGATGAATATCTAGCGAGGGCCAGCCGACGAGAGCATACAGGTCGCGGTTGTGGGTGTGATAGACTGCATCCAGTTTGCTGAGTAGAGTGTTGGAGGCTATTTTGTAAATGGCATTGCTGAAGTCGAGGATCGGTAGGATAGTCAGTTTTACGAGGGTATGTTTGGCACAATGAGTGAGGGATTCTTTGTTGCGAAATAGGAAGCCGATTCTGGATGTAATTTTGGATTGGAGATGTTTATTATGAGTCTGGAAGGAGAGTTTACAGTCCATCCAGGCACCTAGGTATTTGTAGTTGTCCACATAATCTAAGTCAGAACCGTCCAGAGTAGTGATGCTAGTCGGGCAGGCGGGTGCGCGCAGCGATCGGTTGAAGAGCATGCATTTAGTTTTACTAGCGTTTAAGAGCAGTTGGAGGCCACGGAAGGAGTGTTGTATGGCATTGAAGCTTGTTTGGAGGATTGTTCACACAGTGTCCAATGAAGGGCCAGATGTATACAGAATGATATCGTCTGCATAGAGGTGGATCAAGGAATCACCCGCAGCAAGAGCAACATCATTGATATATACAGAGAAAAGAGTCGGCCCGAGAATTGAACCCTGTGGTACCTCCATAGAGACTGCCAGAGGTCCGGACAACAGACCCTCCGATTTGACTAGTAGTTGTAGTTGGTGAATCAGGAAAGGCAGTCATTTGAGATACCAAGGCTGTTGAGTCTGCCGATAAGAATACGGTGATTGACAGAGTCGAAAGCCTTGGCCAGGTCGATGAAGACGGCTGCACAGTACTGCCTTTTATCGATGGCGGTTATGATATCGTTTAGTACCTTGAGCGTGGCTGAGGTGCACCCGTGACCAGCTCTGAAACCGGATTGCACAGCGGAGAAGGTACGGTGGGATTCGAAATGGTCAGTGATCCTGTTTGTTAACTTGGCTTTCAAAGACTTAAATGCTGCTGACTGACTTCATTTAAAAACATATATATATATATAAATATATATATATATGTTTTAAATTACTACGTAGGCAAGTCAGTTAAGAACAAATAATTTTTTACGATGACGGCCTATCCCAGATGACGCTGGGCAAATTGTGCGCCGCCCTATGGGACTCCAGATCACCACTGTTTGTGATTCAGCCCGGGATCAAACCAGCACCTGTAGTGGCGCCTCTAGCATTGAGATGCAGTGCCTTAGACCACTGCGCCACTCGGTAGCCCAACTGATCTAAAAGGGAGATCTCCAGAGCTGGCTGCTCTCTGGAACTACCACAGTGGTGTCTGACTGAGGGAGGTTTTTGTACGACTCTGTATCACTGTGTGAACACCCAGACACTGTTGGGGTAGTGTAAACTCTGACAGTAGTAATCTCCTGCATCTTCAGCCTGGACTCCACTGATGGTCAGAGTGAAGTCACTATGAGTTCCACTGCCACTGAATCTAGATGGAGTCCAAGACTGAAGGGTTTTAGACCAGTATATTAGGTATTTAGGAGCTCCTCCAGGTTTCTGTTGATAACAGGCCATCCCCTTTCCATAGATGTCACTGTATACAGCACTGCAGGTCTTACAGCTGAAAATGAATGAGTGACCCAATGAAACAGTTTTCACTGCAAGAGTCTGAGTCACAATGACCTGGCCTCTGGACTCTGAACCAGAGATGGCATGTCGAATTAGCATTAAACTGTTCATTTATTTGTCCATATAGATTATTATCTTAAACTGTAATAAGGTTATATAGCCTAATATTGCAATGATTTGCATCATTTTCTGTCAAATATATTACCTTGGAGACACAGGGAAAATATACATATGAAGACGGTGATTAAAGTCATGGTTGTTGTGGGTTCTGTTGTCATGAAGGACAGCTCTCAGTCATGAAGTGGTAAACTCACAGGGATATAAATACTTACAGAGCACTGAAGCATGTGCTGCTAATGCAAAGTGTCCTATATATGGGGGCTCACAATTGACCCAGCGTCGTCAGCGTTTGGCCGGGGTAGGCCGTCATTGTAAATAAGAATTTGTTCTTAACTGATTTGCCTAGTTAAATAAAGGTTAAATAAAAAAATAAAATATGTAAATAGTCTTCCTGGACAGTCAAACTGATGTGATGTAGAAACCTGATAGCTATGTAATGACTGACATGGTTTATGATATAAGTGCTGAATGGGGACTGATATATTGATTATAGACATCTACAAATGGAGCATAATGTTATTACTGTGTTATTAGACCAGATAGTATCTGCTTTATGTCTCTCTCCAGTGGGCAGGCTTAGTAACTGCAGTCTGTGTGTGGACTGTGATGCTGCTGACTGACTCTGATCTAAAGGGGAGATCTCCAGAGTTCTGACGTCTCCAGTCTCCTGTTTCACCTGCTGCTCTCTGGAACTACCACAGTGGTGTGAGGGAGGATGTCTGGGGCTTTATTGTATGTGTTTGAATCATGTTGATTAATTTCTAGCTATTCAAAACACAGGTCATCTTTAGGGGTTTGGATCATTGCACATCATCTCTAATTCAGATTGGTCGATGGTTTTCCTTGAGTTACTCAACAGAGTCAACATGTAGTTAATAGTCAGGAGAAACATTTAGTGATCAGTTATGATCTAAGGTCTTCTAGACACAGCTCTAGTTTGACTCTATTGTTGTTCAGCTCTACTACACACTGTGTCATTGTACTGGATCATCTCCTCCCCTCAGCACCTGCAGTAGGTCCCAGCTGTAGCAGTACAGTCACTGTGCAGTCTGACTGAGGGAGGTTTTTGTACGGCTCTGTATCACTGTGTGAACACATATTTGCTATTGATGTAGTGGAAACTCTGACAGTAGTAATATCCTGCATCTTCAGCCTGGACTCTACTGATGGTCAGAGTGAAGTCACTCCCAGATCCACTGCCACTGAATCTAGATGGAGTCCCAGACTGAAGTGTTGTAGCATAGTAAATAAGGAGTTTAGGAGCTCCTCCAGGTTTCTGTAGGTACCAGGCTAAAACGTTATTGTTGTGAACATTACTGCTGGTTTTACAGTTCAGAGAGACTGTCTGTTCTGGTACAACAGCTTTCACTGCCGGAGTCTGTGTCACAACGTACTGTCCTCTGGCTTCTGAAAAATATAGTAAAAACATTTATAGGATTGAAATATTACATATAGTAATGAATAGTTCTGAATAGAAATATTAACGTTGATATACTGTTCATGTATACTCTGTAGATGTAATTAATTTTCAACAATAAATTCCAAAAACTGTAACCTTGAAAGCAGAAAGCAAGTGTCCAGATGAAGATGGTGAAACAAGTCATGGTTGTTGTGTGTTCTGTTGTCATGAAGAACAGCTCTCAGTCATGAAGTGGTAAACTCACAGGGATATAAACACTACCAGAGCACTGAAGCATGTGCTGTCTATGCAAAGTATCCAGATCCATTATGCAAATTAATTTGTAAAATCTATTTCAATTTCCAAGTCGGTTCCCATCATTAAAATATATTTTGTCCTGCATTAGCTATCTTTAATAACATCAAACAGCAACTGTTAACTCTGATAACTGATCCATGGTCATTTTTATGTCACACCACAATTATATTTTGATTCTGATGATGATCAGATATAATGAACTGTCTGTTCACTCATGCTTGGTCTCTCATGTAAGTTCCTCTAATCAGTTAGTGAACACTTCTCTAAACTAAAGCTGGTAGGATTCCTCTGGTAGTGTTGTCTGTCCTCTGTGACTTTAACATGTTTAATAAAGGAATATACAACATGGATCACTATCACTACTGCTACTGCTGTTGTCTTTCATATAGACAATATGGAGGAATACTAGCAACACTGATCTAATGCTGGACTGTACCTCCAGACTAGGAGAACCTGGTACACAGAGGAAGGAAAACAATACTAATATCTGGATTTAAGACACAATTCATATTTTTATTACCTAGAAACAGCTTATATGAAGTGTTTGTTCTACCTGGAAGATGTTAAAGTGTATTTGTGTTGATTATGATTCTGTATGAGTGATCTTCACTGTAACAGCTGCAGCATCACAACACAGAGAGGTTTTTGTACCAGCAGTAATAGGGATTGTATCACTGTGGTGGACTTTTGGTAGCGGCACCAGACTTGATGTTGGAAGTAAGTAAACAAAACAAATCTACATTTTATTCACCTTTTGATGTTGTGTTTCAAGTTCTCTATTAATTTTGCCTCGATATTGAGGATAAAAATAATAATGCATTTTTTAAAATACACAAGGCCTACACGTACTATGGCCAATTTGAAAACAAAAGTTATTACATCTAATCAAATTTGACCAATATTTTCTTAAAGATGAAAGTGATTCGCCTGCATCTTAGATTAGTTGTATGAATAAACATACTGCACCTTGTAGGAAATATATAGTAAACAGTAGGTTTCTGCTCAATGTTAAGGAAAACGAAATAAAAAACACTTTATATAAAATTGAATAGATTAAATCATTTCTGAAAAGTATTCATACCACAGTAGAGTTAATTATTTGAGCCACAGTCTAATTAAATGTGTGGTTTGATGGAAATGCAGAGGATAGTTCTAGTATGATAACTATTTAATAATATGGAATATAGTTGTTGCATTGTGTATTACTGTTTGTGTGCAATTTTTTATTTATATTTTTATTATCTTTAACTCAAATATTTTTGGTTAAATGTAGCTTTTGACTGAGCCTTCTTTCAAATAAATATTTATTGAATCAAAATGATAAATTGTAGGTTTAATTGTATGTCTGAATTGTATAATTGCAGAATATCACTCCTAATTCTGGTATAATAACTAATAGTATTGTATATAGTATTCATCATTGTTGCATAGTATTCATGGTAGACTTCACTGTTAGTGTGAAGACAACGGGTCTCAGTTATGGTTGTAACTGACTTCATAATCCAACATGGATGATATGTGATGAAAATACTATGAATATGAGCAGGCTGTTCTGATCAAATCCATTCCTGAACAATATCTGTATAACATGTATAACTGACACCATATGACTAGTAACTCTAGTCATTTAAACACTTTCTACTTGTTTGGTTCATAAATCTGTTTTGTATCATATTACTTTAGGTTTTTCTCCACATCTTTTAAACAATCTAACTTTTATATTCATATTTAGAGGGCATTTCCAATTTACTTTATTTTGTTGTGTACTTTGCTGAAGAGAATCTCATACTGTAGCTGTACTTGATGTAGTTACTTATTTGATGTGTTCTGTTTGTTCCAGGTAACAGTGCCCCCACCCTGACCGTCCTACCCCCCTCTAGTGAGGAGCTGTCCAGTACAACAACAGCCACACTGACATGTCTGGCCAACAAGGGTTTCCCCTCAGACTGGACCATGAACTGGAAAGTGGACGGGACCAGCAAGAAGCAGGAGGCTAATCCCGGGGTCCTGGAGAAGGATGGCCTGTACAGCTGGAGCAGCACCCTGACTCTCACTGGCCAGGAGTGGACCAAGGCAGGAGAGGTGACCTGTGAAGCCCAGCAGAAATCCCAGACTCCAGTCACCAAGACCCTGAGGAGGGCTGACTGTTCTGGGTAGGACCCCTCAGTCACACACCCCTGTGGAGAGAGGCTGCTGGTTCCTCTGCTTTGACTCTGTTCTGAGATCAGATGTTCTCTGTCTTATTGATCACTGACATGTAGACTAACAGAGGACTTTGCTTGAGTTCATGTGTCAATCATCTCTGTAGACTGAAATTGAATCAGTGTTAGATTTGATGTGTTCTGTTTTATTACTATCAGATACTGTAGGAATGTTTGCTTTGATGCTTTGATTAATAGATGAAAATAAAGACTTCTCTTAGAAACAAATGTTTTTGTCTCTTTCAATAATTTTACTTTAGTCTTAAATGTTGAATGATATAGAAAAATATTCGTAAAGTAGGATTCACAGTTTCTATGAAAACTATCCGACCTAAACCTTATTGCTTAGTTATTTATGTTCTAACCACAACGTCATTAACAGGTAGTTCATACTAACAAAAGATACTACTATTTTCACAGATTAACAGGAGAGGTTTAGTCATTTGTAGTACAGTAGGTACTCTTTATTCCTATTTCTCAGAAGTTTTTGACCTGCTTGACTTCTAGATTTATAAAGACAATAATGTAATGCTATTGAACATTTGATCGATATCTCACATCTGCATTTAGCTACATTTAAAAAAAAAGTTGTCCACATAATATTACCAGTATCACATCTGCAAGATAGTCATAGAGTCTTCTCTACCTCCAACCCCCTGGGAACAGAGTGAACATCTGGTGACATTAGAGCTCTATTCTGGGACAAGCAGAACCACCCAGCTCTGTCTATGTAAATTTTAGTTTTACTCCCACAGCATCCAGTCTAGCAGATGAACAGTTTCACTGCCTGAAATATCCTGGACTGGGCCAGATGTGGGGGACTGTCTGGTTTGAACCTTTATGGTGGATTCAGGGAGGGAGTCATAACAGATACATAAGTAATCAGTAATAAATGGATATCATACTTAAATTAGATATGTGCATAAACATGTGTCATGTTTGAGCCCAGCATCATGTCTCATTCACAGATGTAACAGTCAGTAACCTGCTCATCAAGATAGTTCATATAATGCTAGATGATCACATCACATATTTGGTTGCGAGGTTCATATGGGGATTTGATTTAGGGGGCTGATGCTGATGTAACATCACCTCACTTGAATATGGACTGATATTGTGTGTGTTTCATAGCATCAAATAACATTTATAGGTGTACTTTCAGGCTGTGACAAATATAATGAGTCAACCATGACATGATGATGATGATGGTGATGGTGGTGATGATGATACTGTTGATGACGATGGAGAACATGTGATCTGAATGATGGTTTCTAACGTTATTCAAAGTTTATTCACTGATCAGTGTTCCATGTCACTGTCTCTTCTCCCTCAGTCACTGTGCAGTATGATTGAGGGAGGTTTTTGTACGACTCTGTATCACTGTGTGAACACCCAGACACTGTTGGGGTAGTGTAAACTCTGACAGTGGTAATCTCCTGCATCTTCAGCCTGGACTCCACTGATGGTCAGAGTGAAGTCACTCCCAGATCCACTGCCACTGAATCTAGATGGAGTCCCAGTGAACTTGTTGTTAATGTAATAAATGAGGAGTTTAGGAGCTTCTCCAGGTCTTTGTTGGTACCAGTTCAGGTAATTACTGTATATACCACTGCTGAGTTTACAGCCAATGTTGACCGTCTCTCCATTGCCATCAGCTTTCACTGCAGGTGTCTGAGTCAGAGTGTACTGTCCTCTGGATTCTGAATATTGAATAGTGAGTGAAACAAACAAAACACTTTTTAATATCTGAAATGATGTAATTAATACATTATTATGAGATAATCATCCATTACTTACTCAATTATTGTTACTTAGATAATCATAATTCTTATACCTTGTATGTAGAAGACAAGTGTCCAGATGAAGATGGTGATAAAAGTCATGGTTGTTGTGGGTTCTGTTGTCATGAAGAACAGCTCTCAGTCATGAAGTGTTAAACTCACAGGGATATAAATGCTCTTAAGGCAGCAGGACAGATGCATTATGCAAATTAATGTTTCAAATCTATTTCAGTTTCCAAGTAGGCTCCCATTAGAATATATTTTGTCCTGCATGAGCTTTCCTTTATAACAACTAGGTGGTGCTTATATTTGTCCTATTTCACGCATGTGTGAATTAAAAATGTTAATTTTTTTATATCCCAACTCCCCCTGAGACAGCCTCAGAGAGTGGGGTCACAGCCAAGATCTGCCATTATCAACTGCGACCCTGGAGCAATTAAGGTTAAGTGCCTTGCTAAAGTGAACATCGACAGATGTTTCACCGTGTCGGCCTGGGGATTTGAACTAGCAACCTTTCGGTTACTAGCCCAACACTCTAAACGCTAGCTGCATGTCACCCCTTTAATAACATCAAACAGCAACTTTTTACTAAGATAACTAATGTATGGCAACTTTTATGTCACACCACAATTATATTTTGTTCTGATGATGATCAGATATAATGAACTGTCTGTTCACTCATGCTTGGTCTCTCGTGTAAGTTCCTCTAATCAGTTAGTGAACACTTCTCTAAACTAAAGCTGGTAGGATTCCTCTGGTAGTGTTGTCTGTCCTCTGTGACTTTACCACCACTGTTAAATGTGAGATCAACATGTTTCATAAAGGAATATACAACATGGATCACTATCACTACTGCTGCTGCTGTTGTCTTTCATATGGACAATATGGAGGAATACTAGCACACTGATCTAATGCTGGACTGTACCTCCAGACTAGGAGAACACCTGACACACAGAGGAAGGAAAAAGGACTCATATCTGGATTTAAGATGCAATTCATATGTATATTATCTAGAAACAGCTAATATGAAGTGTTTGTTCTACCTGGAAGATGTTAAAGTGTATTTGTGTTGATCATGATTCTGTATGAGTGATCTTCACTGTAACAGCTGCAGCAACACAAAACACAGAGGTTTTTGTACCAGCAGTAATAGTGTAATGAACACGATGGGAGACAGTTAGCTGGTTTCAAGTGCAGGGCGCAGCAGGTGTTTGTTTGTAAAGGACCACAGGAGGAGGCAGGTAGATGGGTCCAGGGGCAGGCAGAAGGTCATACACAGGGGTCCAAAGAGGCAACAGTACAGGCAGGGAAAAGGCTAGTAACCTAGTCCAGGAGAACAGGCAAGAGGTTAATAACAGGAAATCCGATAGGCTAAAGTACAGGCAGGGAATAAGCAAAAGGCGTTGTTAGTGAGGCAGGCCAAAAACTATCATACACAGGAGGACTGAATACGGGAAAAACAGAGCTCCGAATAGAAGTGTGTCACAAAACAAACAATACCTCACAATGATGGGGTGCAAAGAACTGAACTAAATAGTGTGTGAACACCTGTATGTCATTTACACACACTATTTAGTTCAGTTGATCAGAATTCAGGTGATTGGGATCTGGAGAGTGAGCTAGAGGGATCTAGGTGTTTGAGAGTGTGAGTTGGAAAGTGGGCTGGAAAGTGAGCTGTGTTCAGGGGATCTATGTGTTTGAGAGTGTGAGTTGGAAGCAGACGTTACAAATAGTGATTGTATCACTGTGGTACACTTTTGGTAGCGGCACCAGACTTGATGTTGGAAGTATGTAAACAACAAAATGTATCGTTTTATTCACTTTTGATGTCGTGAGTCAATATCTCTATTATTTTTGCCTCAATATTGAGGATTTTTCAAAATACACAAAGCCTACACATACTATGTGTCACGCCCTGACCATAGAGAGCCTTTGTTTTTCTATGGTATAGTAGGTAAGGGCGTGACTGGGGGGTTTTCTAGTTATTCTTTTCTATGTGGGGTTCTAGTTTAGTTTTTCTATGTTGGTGTTTGGTATGATTCCCAATTAGAGGCAGCTGGCTATCATATTTAAGTAGCATTTTTTCCACCTGTGTTTTATGGGATATTGTTTTGAGTTAGTGTATGTTACACCTCTTAGTTATGGTTCGTTGTTTGTTTCATTCTTTCTTTGTTGTTATGTGCGTTTCTAATAAATAATATGTGGAAACCATATCGCGCTGCAGCTTGGTACGATATTTATTCCAGCGAACGTGACACTATGGCCGATTTAAATATATATGTTATTACATGTAATCAAATTTGACCAATATTTTCTAAAGATTAAAGTGATTAGCCTACATCTTAGATTAGTTGTATGAATAAACATACTGCACCTTGTAGGAAATATATAGTAAACAGTAGGTTTCTGCTCAGTGTTAAGGAAAACAAAATAAAAAACATTTTATTAAAAATTTAGATTAAATCATTTCTGAAAAGTATTCATATCATAGTAGAGTTAATTATTTGAACCACAGTCTAAAGAAATTCAGCTTCCCCAATGGTCAGGAGATTTTTGTACCAGCAGTAATATTGATTGTATCACTGTGCTACACTTTTGGTAGCGGCACCAGACTTGATGTTGGAAGTAAGTAACAAGCTCTTTTGATATTTCTTTCTGATTACATTTTTTTGTATTTTACTTTCTTAAACTCTGTCTCCATGAAAATAATTTCTGAGCCTTCTTTCAAATAACATTTTATTGAATCAAAATGATAAATTGTAAGTTTATTTATGTCTGGTTTGTATGATTGCAGACTATCACTCCTAATTCTGGTATAATAACTAATAGTATTGTATATAATATTCATCATTGTTGCATTGTGTTCATGGTAGACTTCACTGTTAGTGTGAAGACAACGGGTCTCAGTTATGGTTGTAACTGACTTCATAATCCAACATGGATGATATTGTCAGGACCCGGTGTGAGAAACAGTCACTAATAGTCGGCAGAACCCAGAAGATGAGGCAGACACAGCAGTACTAGAGACGGTGGTTTAATCAAGGTAAAAGATCTTCAGGCAAAAAATATAAATCCACAACGTCAAAAGTAAAGCCAAGAGAAAAAATGGATAACCTCCAAAATACAATGAAAATCCACAAAGTGGTAAGAACAGCAGGGAAAAACAAACCTCAAAAGACTAATCAAAAATAAACAAGAACAAAACCAGAGTACCTCTGGAAAATCCAACTAGAGAAATATATGTTCACAGCATGGCTGGGGCTGGGTGCTAACATACAAACACAGAGCAAAGAACTGAGGAACACTCAGGGTTTAAATACCTACAAGAAAATGAGGCACAGGTGCAAACAATAACTAGAACAAGGGAAAAACAAAAGGTTCAAAAAGGCGCAATGGGAGCATCTAGTGACCAAAACCTGAATAGTCCTGGCCAAAACCTGACAGATATGTGATGTAAATACTATGAATATGAGCAGGCTGTTCTGATCAAATCCATTCCTAAACAATATTTTGTATAACATGAATAACTGACACCGTATGACTAGTAACTCTAGTTATTTAAACACTTTCTACTTGTTTGGTTTATAAATCTGCTGTATCAGATTACTTTAGGTTTTTCTCCACATATTCTAAACAATCTAACTTTGACATTTATATTTAGAGGGCATTTCCAATTCACTTTATTTTGATGTGTACTTTGCTGAAGATAATCTCTTACTATAGCTGTACTTGATGTAGTTACTTATTTGATGTGTTCTGTTTGTTCCAGGTAACAGTTCCCCCACCCTCACCGTCCTGCCCCCCTCTAGTGAGGAGCTGTCCAGTACAACAACAGCAACACTGACGTGTCTGGCCAACAAGGGCTTCCCCTCAGACTGGACCATGAGTTGGAAAGTGGACGGGACCAGCAAGAAGCAGGAGGCCAGTCCCGGGGTACTGGAGAAGGATGGCCTGTACAGCTGGAGCAGCACCCTGACTCTCACTGGCCAGAAGTGGACCAAGGCAGGAGAGGTGACCTGTGAAGCCCAGCAGAAATCCCAGACTCCAGTCACCAAGACCCTGAGGAAGGCTGACTGTTCTGGGTAGAACCCCTCAGTCACACACCCCTGTGGAGAGAGGCTGCTGGTACCTCTGCTTTGACTCTGTTCTGAGATCAGATGTTCTCTGTCTTATTGATCACTGACATGTAGACTAACAGGGGGCTTTGCTTGAGTTCATGTGTCAATCCTCTCTGTAGACTGAGGTTGTATCAGTGTTAGATGTGATGTTTTCTGTTTTATTACTATTAGATACTGTAGGAATGTTTGCTTTGATACTTTGATTAATAGTTACAAATACAGATTTCCCTTTGGAACAAATATTTTCATTGTCTCTTTCAATAATTAGACTTTGGTCTTAAATGTTGTTAAATGGTATAGACATACTGTCACGTAGCTAGGAGTGGTGGGTGCGGAGTCAGGCGCAGAGAGCAGAGGGTTTTGGGTGTCCGTAATTTATTCCGGACAGAACAAGGTCACGCCAATAACAATAGGCGACAAATACTGACCTACCCAAAACAGGACACCAAATAAACAAACACAACCATCCACAAAAAGAACAGAAAATAAACCCGCACAAAAGCAGGCGGGCATAGACGGCTTAAATAGCCCAGAGCAAAACCCCCAAACGAGAAACAGGTGAAACCAATACAGACATAACCAACAGAAAAGGAAAAGGGAATCGGTGGCAGCTAGTAGACCGGTGACAACGACCGCCGAGCGCCGCCTGAAAAGGAAGAGGAGCCACCTTCGGTGGAAGTCATGACACATACATTATTAAAGCCTGATTCACAGTTTATTTTAAAAATATCAGACCTAAATATCATTGCTTAGTTATTTATGTTCTCACTTGAAAACCCATTGTCATCAACCAGTAGTTCATATTAACACAAGATACTACAATGTTAACAGATTAACAGGAGAGGTCTAGATACTACAATGCAAACAGATTAACAGGAGAGGTCTACATACTACAATGTTAACAGGCTAACAGGAGAGGTCTAGACACATGCAGTAGATGGTACTCCTTATTCATTTTTCTTGGACTGTTTTTTACCTGCTTGAATTATAGACTCATAAAGACTGTAGACTAATGTTATTGAACATTTGATCAATATCTTGGACTCTCAACAATGTGATCACACCTACATTAAGCTAAATTTGTTTTACAAGATCCACATAATATAAACAGTATCACAGCTTCACGATAGTCATGGAGTCTTCTCTACCTCCAACCCTCTGGGGACAGTGTGAACATCTGGCGACAGTGCTGCTCTATTCTGGGACAAGTAGAACCACCCAGCCCTGTCTATGTAAATCTCAGTTTCACTCCCACAGCATCCAGTCTAGCAGTTGAACAGTTTCACTGCCTGGAATTCCCTGGACTGGGACAGATATGAGTGACTGGTTTTAACCTCTTTGGTGGATTCAGGGAAGTTACAATAACAGATATTCCATCATATAATTAATGACAGATAAAATATATATTATTCAAACATGTTTCATGTTTGAGCCCAGCATCATGTCTCATTCACAGATGTAACAGTCAGTAACCTGCTCATCAAGATAGTTCATATAATGCTAGATGATGTTCACATATTTGGTTGTGAGGTAAATATGGGGATTTGATTTAGGGGTGGCGATTCTGATATAACATCACCATTATTTTTTATTTTTTTTTACATCTGTAGATCTGACTCTGCATATGGACAGATAATGTGTGTTTTAAAACTTCATATAACTTTTAAAAGTGAACTTTTTGACCATGACAATAATTATTCACAAGCGTGGTGATGATGATGATGAGGAACATGTGATCTGAATGATGCTCTACTGGTCAGTGTTCCATGTCACTGTCTCTTCCCCCTCAGCACCTGCAGTAGGTCCCAGCTGTAGCAGTTCAGTCAGTCACAGCGCAGTCTGACTGAGGGAGGTTTTTGTACGGCTCTGTATCTCTGTGTGAACTCATCACCACTGTGGTAACTCTGACAGTAGTAATCTCCTGTATCTTCAGTCTGGACTCCACTGATGGTCAGAGTGAAGTCACTCCCAGATCCACTGCCACTGAATCTAGAAGGAGTCCCAGAGAAGAGGGTGCTACTGTATTAGTAGTTTCGAAGTTTCTCCAGGTTTCTGTTGATACCAGGCTAAACATGGTTTACCTGAACTCCAACAGTCAGGATACACATTACTGCTGGTTTTACAGTTCAGAGAGACTGTCTGTCCTGGGAGAACAGCTTTCACTGCAGGAGTCAGTCAGAGACTGTTACATTACAATCTGATGATCTTGCCCCCACAATTGTCACCTAATAATCATAGAAGTCCATATTAATGTCAATATATTAAGTGAATAAAAAGGGTATAAATATAATGGCTATTATTGGTTTAAGGGCTATAACATATGATTGCTATCAATGTTGTTTAGCAAGACAATAACATAATGAATATGGGAGAAAATATTTGTAAAAGTACTGTATAATGTAACTAACGAACATACACTAAGTATACCAAACATTAGGAATACCTTCCTAATATTGAGTTGCACGACCCCCTTTTGCCCTCAGGACAGACTCAATTCGTCTGGGCATGGACTCTACAAGGTGTCGAATGCATTCCACAGAGATGCTGGTTAATGTTGACTCCAATGCTTCCCACAGCTGTGTCAAATTGGCTGGATGTCATTTGTCTGGTGGACCATTCTTGATACACACGGGAAACTGTCCAGTGTGGAAAACCCAGCAGCGTTGCAGTACTTGACACAAAATCCATGTCTCAATTGTCTCTAGGCTATAAAATCTATCTTTAACCTGTATCCTCCCCTTTATTCTACACTGATTGAAGTGGATTTAACAAGCAACATCAATAATGGATCATAGCTTTCACCTGGATTCACCTGGCCAGTCTATGTCATGGAAAGAGCAAGTGTTCTTAATGTTTTGTATATTCAGTGTGTATAATTTTGTCTGTTGCTTAGTGTTCATGGTAATCAGGATAACAGGTAGCCAAGCTGTTAAGAGCATTGGGCCAGTATCAAAAATCTTGCTGCTTTGAATTTCAGAGCTGACTAAGTGAAGTAATCTTTCAATGTGCCATGAACAAGGCACTTAACTGAAATCCCGTTAACGGGATCGATTTGACAACAGCCAGTGAAAGTGCAGGGCGCCAAATTCAAACAACAGAAATCTAGGGCACTGCATAGCAGTGCTAACTGCGCCACCAGAGTCTCTGGGTTCGCGCCCAGGCTCTGTCGCAGCCGGCCGCGACCGGGAGGTCCGTGGGGCGACGCACAATTGGGCTAGCGTCGTCCGGGTTAGGGTGGGTTTGGCCGGTAGGGATATCCTTGTCTCATCGCGCTCCAGTGACTCCTGTGGCGGGCCGGGCGCAGTGCGCGCTAACCAAGGGGGCCAGGTGCACGGTGTTTCCTCCGACACATTGGTGCGGCTGGCTTCCGGGTTGGAGGCGCGCTGTGTTAAAGAAGCAGTGCGGCTTGGTTGGGTTGTGCTTCGGAGGACGCATGGCTTTCGACCTTCGTCTCTCCCGAGCCCGTACGGGAGTTGTAGCGATGAGACAAGATAGTAATTACTAGCGATTGGATACCACGAAAATTGGGGAGAAAAAGGGGATAAAATTTAAAAAATTAAAATAAAAAAAACCCAGAAATCTCATAATTAAAATTCCTCAAACATACAAGTATTACACACCATTTTAAAGATAAAATTGTTGTTAATCCCACCACAGTGTCCAATTTCAAAAAGGCTTTACGACGAAAGCATACCATGCAATTATGTTAGGTCAGTGCCTAGTCCCAAAAAACACAGCCATTTTTCCAGCCAAAGAGAGGAGTCACAAAAAGCAGAAATAGAGATAAAATAAATTGATAATCTTCATCAGATGGCACTCATAGTACTTCATGTTACACAATACGTGTATGTTTTGTTCGATAAAGTTTAGGGCCCGGACTGGAGGGAGACTCTGGCAGATCCGGACTGGAGGGAGACTCTGGCAGATCCGGACTGGAGGGAGACTCTGGCAGATCCGGACTGGAGGGAGACTCTGGCAGATCCGGACTGGAGGGAGACTCTGGCAGATCCGGACTGGAGGGAGACTCTGGCAGATCCGGACTGGGGGGAGACTCTGGCAGATCCGGACTGGGGGGAGACTCTGGCAGATCCGGACTGGGGGGAGACTCTGGCAGATCGGGACTGACGGGTGGCTCCTGACTGACGGGCGGCTCAGGCGGCTCCTGACTGATGGGCGGCTCCTGACTGACCGGCGGCTCAGGACAGACGGGTGGCTCAGGACAGACGGGCGGCTCAGGACAGACGGGCGGCTCAGGACAGACGGGCGGCTCAGGCGGCTCAGGACAGACGGGCGTCTCAGGCGGCTCGGGACAGACGGGCGGCTCTGGAGCGTCCAGACACACAGGAGACTTGGTTCTTAGAACAGGCACAGTACTCACCAGGCTGGAGAGATCTACTGTAGGCCTGGTCCTTGGAGGAGGCACAGGATAGACCGGTCCGTGGAGGCACACTGGAGGTCTCGAACTAAGAGCCTGAACAACCCGTCCTGGCTGGATGTTGATTTTAGCCCGGCAATTGCGGGGCGCAGGCACAGGACGCACTGGGCTATGCAGACCCACGGGAGACACAGTGCGTAGGGCTGGTGCCATATAACACGGACCAAGGAGACGCACTGGAGACCAGATGTGCTGAGCAGGCTTCATCGCACCTGGCTCGATGCCCACGCATAACACGGTGCCTGCCCGGACCACCTCTCTCCACGGAAAGCATGGGAAGTTGGCTCAGGTCTCCTACCTGACTTAGCCACACTCCCTGTGTACCTCCAAGAAATTTTTGGGGCTGCCTCTCGTCCCAGCCGCACTGCCATGCTGCCTCCTCATACCAACGCCGCTCAACTTTCGCTGCCTCCAGCTCTGCCTTGGAGCGACGATATTCCCCAGCCTGTGCCCAGGGTCCCTTTCCGTCCAGAATCTCCTCCCATGTCCATGAGTCTTGAGATTTCTGCTGCTGCCCGTTATCACGCTGCTTGGTCCTTGGTTGGTGGGTGGTTCTGTAACGACTCTCCTCTTCTTCTGACGAGGAGTAAGATATTTCGGACCAATGTGCAGCGTGGTAAGTGTCCATTTTCATATATAAAACTGAACACTACAAAGATACAAAATAACAAAGTGAATGAACAAACGAAAATCGAAACAGTCCCGTATGGTGCAAACACAGACACAGGAAACAACCACCCACAAAACACAATGAAAAACAGGCTACCTAAATATGGCTCCCAATCAGAGACAACGACTGACACCTGCCTCTGATTGGGAACCATACTAGGCCAAACACATAGAAATATAACCATAGAACAAAACATAGAAAAACATAGAATGCCCACCCCAACTCACGCCCTGACCAAACTAAAATAAAGACATAAAAAGGAACTAAGGTCAGAACGTGACAACTACTATCAGTCACTATCGTATTATACTAGTACTTCAGTACTATCAGTCCCTTTTGTATTATACTAGTACTTCGTCTATAACCACAGTAAAACAAGTCCTATATTGACATAACCTGAAAGGCCGCTCAGCAAGAAAGAAGCCACTGCTCCAAAACCGCCATAAAAAAGCAAGACTACGGTTTGCAACTGCACATGTGGACAAAGATGACCTCCCAATATCAGGTTTCACCTGAGAGAATACATCGTCAATCATAATGGGGAACAATAAAGGACTAATGACACTTCCCTGGGGGTACCATTATCTACCTCATAGCTTTCTGACATAGAGCTCCCCAACCTCATTTGTATTGATCGCCCAAAAAGAAAATCCTTTATCCAGTTAAAAACCTTTCCTCCAACCCCCATGTTATCCAGCTTGATAAGTAGGACCTTGAAGGACTAGTAGGGTCTTTCCCTGGTTTCCGTATTGGCACCACTACCGCCTGCTTCCAAATTCCAGGCGGTTTCCCTTCCTGCCACACCTAATTGTAAAAGCCTAATTCTTTCCCCATTGCAGTGTCACTGAGATGAGCCATCATGATGTAACACATCTCATCCTTCCCAGGAGATGTTACCCCAGCTTTAGCTAATGCTCTCTTCATCTCAGCCAATGTAAAAGGGCCATTCAATGTATCCCCCACCATTTATCTCTGATCCAGGACCCCCGAATGTTCTCCTCTGACCCTCTTTCTCCCACGCTGCCCCTCTTCTGTCAGATTATTTGAGCTGTGCACCTTCACAAATGCCTGGGCTAACATCTCTGCCTTCTCCATATCTCTCACTGCAACAATCTCCACACTTTTCAGCACAGGGAGATCCCAATCTCTTCTGATCACACTCATCCTCTTAATCATCCCCCATACCTCTCCCACAGGAGTGATCCTGCCTATGTTACCACATAGCCGCCACCAATACTCCCTCTTAGCTGTCCCAATGCTCCTCCTTACTACTGCTTGTGCGTGTTTATACTGTATCAGGTGTTGGTAATTATGGAACCTTTTCAACATTCAGAAAGCCCAATTCCTTCTCTTCACTGCTTCTCTGCACTCTTCATTCCACCAGGGGACTGCGTTACCCTTTCTCCCCCTGTACACAAAGGAATCACCTGCCTTGCAGCCCCTACTATTGCTCCTCTTACTCCGTCATTGACTGTTTCTATATCTGAATTGAGATCTACCTGAGACAGCTCCTGTTCTCTCAACTTCTGAAACAGACCCCACTCCGCTTTCCCAAATATCCATCTCCTCAATCCATTTCTTACTGATTTTTTCTCCCTCAATCCTACAGTACACACGACAGGACAGTGACCACCTCCCAACTACATCTGCCTGCCATTGAACTTGAGATTAAAGTAAGATCCAGAGCAGATTCAATTCCAGTTACTGGGTCAATCCGGGTTCCCCGTCCATCATTAAGACTCACAAGCCCTTTCTCATGTAGTAGTTCCTTCAACATTTGTCCATTTACATCAGTCCGTAACCCTCCCCAGAGCGCACTATGAGCATTAAAATCCCCCCACCACATTACCCATCTCCTATCTTTACCTTCTACATTCCCAACCGCCAGCAACTCTTGTTTCTTACACGGGTTGTAAAATTTCACTATTACCATATTCCCCCCTCCCAACCACACCTCAACCACTACATACTCTGGTTCAACTCCCTCTCCCACAAGCTTATTTGGGATCCCCCGCATTATAAAGGTAGCACACCCTCATCCTCCCCCTGCCACCCTATCTCTATGGACTGCAACATAACCCTGTAATGCAAAGGTCAGAGTAGGTTTTAGCCATGTCTCCTGGAGACATATCACACCAGGTTTGGCTGGTAACTCCTCAATAAACTTTTTAAACTCTTACCCATTAGCCATCAGACTTCTGGCATTCCATTGAAGGATTAACACCATTATGAAAATGAACCAATACATTATTCTGTCTGGACTAATTCTCAATCTTATTGAGGTCATCCTGTACATTTTCCCATATCAGTCCTGTGATCCCATGATACCTCACTGCCTGCTTCACTCTGATCTGTATCTTCTTAGTCTTTGAATGCAATTTTTCTGCGCAATTGATTGCTTCTGTCACAAATGTAACATTTCTCAAATTTACTACCATTCTTGTGTTCTCACCCATTCTGCTCCTTACTTCACGCCCAACCTGCATCCCAATCTGCCTTGAAATACCTGCTGTATTAGGAGCCTCGATTGTTTCTGTCTGAACTACCTTCACTTCTTCTGCATACAAGATTTTTCGCTCACTCCTCACCTCCCGCACTTCCACCTGTCTTTTCACCACTGAACAACCCCCATATGCCACACCATGGGCTCCCCCACAATTACAGCATATTAACTGGGCCCCGTCTCCACATTCCCCATATGTATGTTCTCCCCTACCTTCTTCCCATCTCGTGTCATCTGGAGGCGCTATGCTATGTTAACAATTTCTGGAACTCCTGTAATAACTCCCTTCACCCACTTTCGTCCAGTTTGATCCAGCATGCTACTATCAACCAAACGTTTACATACCTGCTTGAGTTTGAACGCCTTCTCAAACTGTTTAACATTGAAACACACCACCACCAAACTTCCATCACAAATAACTTTTAGCAGACTCAACCTTTCCTATTTTACTCTCCAAATCCCTAGTCAATGTGATCAGACTCACCGCCGTGACTCCACCTAGGTCCTTACATTTCACCAACACCTTGAACTCCACTTCTCTCAGTACAACACTGAGAACCGAACCTCTCTCATCACTACTGTTGTGGAAATTCTAACACAGGGACACTCAAAGTCAATCTTAAATTAATCATTGTTTATTGTCAGCGCGCTGGAGAGATTCCAACCAACTCAATGCACTGTAGTACTCATGTCAATCAGGAGCTCTTCCTGGGCAGTCCCAACATTTGTCTTATACAGTTGAAGTCGGAAGTTTACATACACCTTAGCCAAATGCATTTAAACTCAGTTTTTCACAATTCCTGACATTTAATCCTAGTAAAAATTCCCTGTCTTGGGTCAGTTAGGATCACCACTTCATTTTAAGAATGTGAAATGTCAGAATAATAGTAGAGAGATTGATTTATTTCAGCTTTTATTTTCTTTCGTCACATTCCCAGTCGGTCAGAAGTTTACATACACTCAATTCGTTTTTGGTAGCATTTCCTTTAAAATTGATTAACTTGGGTCAAACGTTTTGGGTAGCCTTCCACAAGCTTCCCACAATACGTTGGGTGAATTTTGGCCAATTCCTCCTGACAGAGCTGGTGTAACTGAGTCAGGTTTGTAGGCCTCCTTGCTGGCGCATGCTTTTTCAGTTCTGCCCACAAATTTTCTGTAGGATTGAGGTCAGTGCTTTGTGATGGCCACTCCAATACCTTGACTTTGTTGTCCATAAGCCATTTTGCCACAACTTTGGAAGCATGCTTGGGGTCATTGTCCATTTGGAAGACCCATTTGCAACCAAGCTTTAACTTCCTGACTGATGTCTTGAGATGTTGCTTCAATATATCCACATAACAAGATGATGCTGCCACCCCCGTGCTTCACGGTTGGGATGGTGTTCTTCGACTTGCAACCGACCCCCTTTTTTCTCCAAACAAAATGATGGTCATTATGGCCAAACAGTTCTATTTTTGTTTCATCAGACAAGAAGACATTTCTCCAAAAAGTACGATCTTTGTCCCCATGTGCAGTTGCAAACTGTAGTCTGGCTTTTATATGGCGGTTTTGGAGCAGTGGCTTCTTCCTTGCTGAGCGGCCTTTCAGGTTATGTCGATATAGGACTCGTTTTACTGTGGATATAGATACTTTGTACCTGTTCCTTGCCAAAACTATAGTTTGTTAACAAGAAACTTGTGGAGTGGTTGAAAAACGAGTTATAATGACTCCAACCTAAGTGTATGTAAACTTCTGACTTCAACTGTATACGGCTATACACAGACAAGTTATATTTGCATGATTTTGCATAATGAATTCATCATTTATGTTTTGTTTCATTCATGTGACCGACCAATACTGGTTCATAACATGTGACAGACCAGTACCTCACTAGGTTTCTTCTCTCTAATCTGAGACCTTGAAACTGAGATATTCTTCCTTCTCGTTTTCAAAACAAGGTCTGGGCATACTGCCAAATTGCAGCTACTGATAGTGAGGATTCATTCAGTCAGCCACTTGCATGAACACAGAAATTGGTTTACAGAACAGCACATAAATAGAACACAGTAATTCGTTTTTTGGAAATTTGTGCCCACGTCTCGGACCGATAGCGACCAACAAAAAATCTTCCTGGTTCGAGTTCATACAGTCTTTCCATTGGAGAGATCTGTGTGAGCAGCAGCATTTTAAAGGTTGAGGCTGATTGTCCAGCAGCGTTGCAGTTCTTGACACAAAATCCACGTCTCAATTGTCTCAAGGCTTAAAAATCCATCTTTAACCTGTGTTAATCTTCACTGATTGAAGTGGATTTAACAAGCGACATCAATAAGGGATCATAGCTTTCACCTGATCAGTTCTATGTCATGGAAAAAGCAGGTGTTCTTAATGTTTAGTATACTCCGTGTGTATAATTGTGTCTGTTGCTTACTGTTCATGGTAATTAGGGTGGCAGGTAGCCTAGCGGTTAAGAGCATTGGGCAGGTAACCAAAAGGTTGGTGGTTTGAATCTCCGAGCTGACTAAGTGAAATAATCTTTTGATGTGCCCTTGAACAAGGCATTTAACCGTAATTGCTCTAGGGTTGCCCTCAGTAATGGCTGATCCCTGGCTAAGAGTACCATATACAAAAAAAATATTTTACGATTCACCTGTGCATAATACACACTTTTACATATGTGGAATAAGACAAATGTAAACACCCACCAAACGATTTACTGTATCACTGTGTGAACCACGGAGTGCTACCAGGCCAGTGTAAACTCTGACAGTAGTAATCTCCTGCATCTTCAGCCTGGACTTCACTGATGGTCAGTGTGAAGTCACTCCCAGATCCACTACCACTGAATCTAGATGGAGTCCCAGACTGAAGTGTTGTAGCAGAGTAAATAAGGAGTTTAGGAGCTCCTCCAGGTTTCTGTTGGTACCAGGCTAAAACGTTATTGTTGTAAACATTACTGCTGGTTTTACAGTTCAGAGAGACTGTCTGTTCTGGGACAACAGCTTTCACTGCCGGAGTCTGTGTCACAACGTACTGTCCTCTGGATTCTGAAAATATAATTTAAAAAAGTATATAAATGAAATATTACATGTAGTAATGAATAGAAATAGTAACATTGATATACTGTTCCTGTATACTCTGTAGATGTAATTAATTTTCAACAATAAATTCTGAAAACTGTAACCTTGAAAGCAGAAAGCAAGTGTCCAGATGAAGATGGTGAAACAAGTCATGGTTGTTGTGGGTTCTGTTGTCATGAAGAACAGCTCTCAGTCATGAAGTGGTAAACTCACAGGGCTATAAATGCTCTTAGAGCAGCGGAGCAGATGCATTATGCAAATTCATGTTTCAAATCTATTTCAGTTTCCAAGTAAGCTCTAATTATTAGAGTATTTTATCCTTCATGTCACAGCTTTTCTAACATCAAACAGCAACTGTTTTACCAGATAACTAATGTATGGTAACTTTTATGTCACACCACCATTATATCTTTATTCTGATGATGATCAAATCAAATTTTATTGGTCACATACACATGGTTAGCAGATGTTAATGCGAGTGTAGCAAAATACTTGTGCTTCTAGCTCCGACAGTGCAGTAATATCTAACAAGTAATCTAACAAAATCACAACGACTACCTTATACACACACAAATGTAAAGGGATGAATAAGAATATGTACATATAAATATATGAATGAGCGAGGGCCGTGCGGCGCAGGCAAGATGCAGTAGATGGTATCGAATACGGTATATGCATAAGAGATGAGTAATGTAGGACATGTAAACATTATTAAAGTGGCGTTATTTAAAGTGATCCATTTATTAAAGTGGCCAGAGATTGAGTCTGTATGTTGGCAGCAGCCTCTCTATGTTAGTGGTGGCTGTTTAACAGTGATGGCCTTGAGATAGAAGCTGTTTTTCAGTCTCTCGGTCTCAGCTTTGATGCACCTGTACTGACCTCGCCTTCTGGATGATAGCGGGGTGAACAGGCAGTGGCTCGGGTGGTTGTTGTCCTTGATGATCTTTTTGGCCTTCCTGTGACATTGGGTGCTGTAGGTGTCCTGGAGGGTAGGTAGCTTGCGCCAGGTGATGCGTGCAGACCGTACTACCCTCTGGAGTTGCCATAACAGGCGGTGATACAGCCCGACAGGATGCTCTTGATTGTGCATCTGTAAAAGTTTGTGAGTGTTTTTGGTGACAAGCCAAATTTCTTCAGCCTCCTGAGGTTGAAGAGGCGCTGTTGCGCCTTCTTCACCACGCTGTCTGTGTGGGTGGACCATTTCAGATTGTCCGTGATGTGTACGCCGAAAAACTTTAAACTTTTCACCTTCTCCAATATGGTCCCGCCGATGTGGATGGGGGGGTGCTCCCTCTGCTTTCCTGAAGTCCACGATCATCTCCTTTGTTTTGTTGACGTTGAGTGAGAGGTTATTTTTCTGACACCACACTCCGAGGCCCCTCACCTCCTCCCTGTAGGCCGTCCCGTCGTTGTTGTTAATCAAGCCTACCACTGTAGTGTCGTCTCCAAACTTGATGATTGAGTTGGAGGCGTGCATGGCCAAGCAGTCATGGGTGAACAGGGAGTACAGGAGAGGGCTGAGAACGCACCCTTGTGGGGCCCCAGTGTTGAGGATCAGCGGAGTGGAGATATTGTTTCCTACCTTCACCACCTGGGGGGCAGCCCGTCAGAAAGTCCAGGACCCAGTTGCACAGGGCGGGGTCGAGACCCAGGGTCTCAAGCTTAATGATGAGTTTGGAGGGTACTATGGTGTTGAATGCTGAGCTGTGGTCAATGAACAGCATTCTTACATAGGTATTCCTCTTGTCCAGACGGTGTGATGGCATCGTCTGTGGACCTATTGGGGCGGTAAGCAAATTGGAGTGGGTCTAGGGTGTCAGGTAGGGTGGAGGTGATATGATCCTTGACTAGTCTCTCAAAGCTCTACATGATGTCAGATGTGAGTGCTACGGGGTGATAGTAATTTAGTTTAGTTACCTTAGCTTTCTTAGAAACAGGAATAATGGTGGCCATCTTCAAGCATGTGGGGACCACAGACTGGGATAGGGATTGATTGAATATGTCTGTAAACACACCAGCCAGTTGGTCTGCGCATGCTCTGAGGACGCGGCTAGGGATGCAGTCTGGGCCGGCAGCCTTGCGAGGGTTAACACGTGTAAATGTTTTACTCACATTGGCCACGGAGAAGGAGAGCCCACAGGTTTTGGTAGCGGGCCGTGTCAGTGGCACTGTATTGTCCTCAAAGCGAGCAAAGAGATTGTTTAATTTGTCTGGGAGCAAGGCGTCGATGTTCGCAACAGGGATGGTTTTCTTTTTGGAATCCGTGATTGTGATTGTCTGTAGACCCTGCAACATCAGATATAATGAACTGTCTGTTCACTCATGCTTGGTCTCTCATGTAAGTTCCTCTAATCAGTTAGTGAACACTTCTCTAAACTAAAGCTGGTAGGATTCCTCTGGTAGTGTTGTCTGTCCTCTGTGACTTTACCACCACTGTTAAATGTGAGATCAACATGTTTAATAAAGGAATATACAACATGGATCACTATCACTACTGCTGCTGCTGTTGTCTTTCATATGGACAATATGGAGGAATACTAGCAACACTGATCTAATGCTGGACTGTACCTCCAGACTAGGAGAACACCTGATACACAGAGGAAGGAAAAATGACTAATATCTGGATTTAAGATACAATTCATATTTTTATTATCTAGAAATGTTATTATGAAGTGTTTGTTCTACCTGGAAGATGTTAAAGTGTATTTGTGTTGATTATGATTCTGTATCTTCACTGTAACAGCTGCAGCAACACAACACAGAGAGGTTTTTGTACAAGCAGTAATAGGGATTGTATCACTGTGGTTGACTTTTGGTAGCGGCACCAGACTTGATGTTGGAAGTAAGTAAACACCAAATTCATTGTTTTATTCATGTTTTGATGTCATGTTTCAATTTCTCTATACATTTAGCCTCAATATTGAGAAGAAAAAAAAACTTTTTTAAAATACACACAGCCTTCAGACTATGGCCAATTAGAATATGAATGTTATTACATCTAATCAAATTTGACCTGCATTTTTAAACTATGAGAGTGATTGACCTACATTTTAGACTAGTTGTATGAATAAACATACTGCACCTAGTAGAAAATGTACAATTAACGGTAGGTTTAAAACAAATAAATAAACACTTTCCTTCACATGAAGATAAAACAATATTTGGCAAGTATTCATACCGTACTAGAGTTAGATATTTGAACCACAGTCTAAAGAAATTCAGCTTGTCCAATGGTCAGGAGGTTTTTGTACGAGCAGTACTAGGGATTGTATCACTGTGGTACACTTTTGGTAGCGGCACCAGACTAGATGTTGGAAGTAAGTAACAAGCTCTCTTCATATTTTTTTCTGACTACATTTATTTTAAATATATTATATTTAATATATAAATATATTTAAATACTTTCTTAAATATATTATGATTTTATACATTTTATTTTAAAAACATTGCATTTTTCTATTGCTTTTCACTGAGCCTTCTTTCAAATAATATTTTATTCAATCAAAATGTTAAATAGTAGGTTTATTTGTATGTCTGATTTGTATGAGAGCAGACTTTATAACTCTTAAAGTGTTGGTTATTGCAGTAATTGTTGTTTTGTGAATCTTATGTTTGTATACAACCTGTTGGATTATCTTAATATACTGTAGATGTTCTGAGTATTCTGATCAGAAACAATCCTAAGATATCTGACATACTAGTAACGCTAAAGCTAACCATTTACACTTGACTTATATTGTTCATAAATCTGCATTGTACATCTATCATATTATGTTTTGTGTTTTCTTCAAATCTTTTACCAATCTAACTACATTATATTTAGAAGGCATTTCCAAATCAATGTATTTGTATGTCTATTGCTTTTAGAAATATTTTAGACATAGTTGATGCAGTTGATGTGTTCTGTTTGTTCCAGGTAACAGTGTCCCCACCCTCACCGTCCTGCCCCCCTCTAGTGAGGAACTGTCCAGTACAACAACAGCCACACTGACGTGTCTGGCCAACAAGGGTTTCCCCTCAGACTGGACCATGAGCTGGAAAGTGGACGGGACCAGCAAGAAGCAGGAGGCCAGTCCCGGAGTCCTAGAGAAGGATGGCCTGTACAGCTGGAGCAGCACCCTGACTCTCACTGGCCAGGAGTGGACCAAGGCAGGAGAGGTGACCTGTGAAGCCCAGCAGAAATCCCAGACTCCAGTCACCAAGACCTTGAGGAAGGCTGACTGTTCTGGGTAGGACCCCTCAGTCACACACCCCTGTGGAGAGAGGCTGCTGGTTCCTCTGCTTTGACTCTGTTCTGAGATCAGATGTTCTCTGTCTTATTGATCACTGACATGTAGACTAACAGGGGGCTTTGCTTGAGTTCATGTGTCAATCCTCTCTGTAGACTGAGGTTGTATCAGTGTTAGATGTGATGTTTTCTGTTTTATTACTATTAGATACTGTAGGAATGTTTGCTTTGATACTTTGATTAATAGTTACAAATACAGATTTCCCTTTGGAACAAACATTTTCATTGTCTCTTTCAATAATTCGACTTTGGTCTTAAATGTTGTTAAATGGTATAGACATACTGTCACGTAGCTAGGAGTGGTGGGTGCGGAGTCAGGCGCAGAGAGCAGAGGGTTTTGGGTGTCCGTAATTTATTCTGGACAGAACAAGGTCAAGCCAATAACAATAGGTGACAAATACTGACCTACCCAAAACAGGACACCAAAACAGTCCAACAAATAAACAAACACAACCATCCACAAAAAGAACAGAAAATAAACCCGCACAAAAGCAGGCGGGCATAGACGGCTTAAATAGCCCTGAGCAAAACCCCCAAACGAGAAACAGGTGAAACCAATACAGACATAACCAACAGAAAGGAAAAGGGAATCAGTGGCAGCTAGTAGACCGGTGACAACGACCGCCGAGCGCCGCCTGAAAAGGAAGAGGAGCCACATTCGGTGGAAGTTGTGACACATACATTATTAAAGCCTGATTCACATTTTATTTTAAACATATCAGACCTAAATATCATTGCTTAGTTATTTATGTTCTCACTTGAAAACCCATTGTCATCAACCAGTAGTTCATATTAACACAAGATACTACAATGTTAACATATTAACAGGAGAGGTCTACATACTACAATGTTAACAGATTGACAGGAGAGGTCTACATACTACAATGTTAACAGATTAACAGGAGAGGTCTAGATACTACAATGCTAACATATTAACAGGAGAGGTCTAGATACTACAATGCTAACATATTAACAGGAGAGGTCTAGACACTACAATGCTAACAGATTGACAGGAGAGGTCTACATACTACAATGTTAACAGATTAACAGGAGAGGTCTAGACACTACAATGTTAACAGATTAACAGGAGAGGTCTAGATACTACAATGCTAACATATTAACAGGAGAGGTCTAGATACTACAATGCTAACATATTAACAGGAGAGGTCTAGACACTACAATGCTAACAGATTGACAGGAGAGGTCTAGATACTACAATGCTAACAGATTAACAGGAGGGGTCTAGATACTACAATGCTAACATATTAACAGGAGAGGTCTAGATACTACAATGCTAACATATTAACAGGAGAGGTCTAGACACTACAATGCTAACAGATTGACAGGAGAGGTCTAGATACTACAATGCTAACAGATTAACAGGAGAGGTCTAGATACTACAATGCTAACATATTAACAGGAGAGGTCTAGATACTACAATGCTAACAGATTAACAGGAGAGGTGTAGATACTACAATGTTAACAGATTAACAGGAGAGGTCTAGATACTACAATGTTAACAGATTAACAGGAGAGGTCTAGATACTACAATGTTAACATATTAACAGGAGAGGTCTAGATATTACAATGTTAACAGATTAACAGGAGAGGTCTAGATACTACAATGCTAACAGATTAACAGGAGAGGTCTAGATACTACAATGCTAACATATTAACAGGAGAGGTCTACATACTACAATGTTAACAGATTAACAGGAGAGGTGTAGATACTACAATGTTAACAGATTAACAGGAGAGGTGTAGATACTACAATGTTAACAGATTGACAGGAGAGGTGTAGATACTACAATGCTAACAGATTAACAGGAGAGGTGTAGATACTACAATGCTAACATATTAACAGGAGAGGTCTAGACACTACAATGCTAACAGATTGACAGGAGAGGTCTACATACTACAATGTTAACAGATTAACAGGAGAGGTCTACATACTACAATGTTAACATATTAACAGGAGAGGTCTAGATACTACAATGTTAACAGATTAACAGGAGAGGTCTAGATACTACAATGTTAACAGATTAACAGGAGAGGTCTAGATACTACAATGTTAACAGATTAACAGGAGAGGTCTAGATACTACAATGTTAACAGATTAACAGGAGAGGTCTAGATACTACAATGTTAACAGATTAACAGGAGAGGTGTAGATACTATAATGTTACCAGATTAACAGGAGAGGTCTAGATACTACAATGTTAACAGATTAACAGGAGAGGTGTAGATACTACAATGTTAACAGATTAACAGGAGAGGTGTAGATACTACAATGTTAACAGATTAACAGGAGAGGTCTAGATACTACAATGTTAACAGATTAACAGGAGAGGTGTAGATACTATAATGTTACCAGATTAACAGGAGAGGTCTAGATACTACAATGTTACCAGATTAACAGGAGAGGTCTAGATACTACAATGTTAACAGATTAACAGGAGAGGTCTAGATACTACAATGCTAACATATTAACAGGAGAGGTCTAGATACTACAATGCTAACATATTAACAGGAGAGGTCTAGACACTACAATGCTAACAGATTGACAGGAGAGGTCTAGATACTACAATGCTAACAGATTAACAGGAGGGGTCTAGATACTACAATGCTAACATATTAACAGGAGAGGTCTAGATACTACAATGCTAACATATTAACAGGAGAGGTCTAGACACTACAATGCTAACAGATTGACAGGAGAGGTCTAGATACTACAATGCTAACAGATTAACAGGAGAGGTCTAGATACTACAATGCTAACATATTAACAGGAGAGGTCTAGATACTACAATGCTAACAGATTAACAGGAGAGGTGTAGATACTACAATGTTAACAGATTAACAGGAGAGGTCTAGATACTACAATGTTAACAGATTAACAGGAGAGGTCTAGATACTACAATGTTAACATATTAACAGGAGAGGTCTAGATATTACAATGTTAACAGATTAACAGGAGAGGTCTAGATACTACAATGCTAACAGATTAACAGGAGAGGTCTAGATACTACAATGCTAACATATTAACAGGAGAGGTCTACATACTACAATGTTAACAGATTAACAGGAGAGGTGTAGATACTACAATGTTAACAGATTAACAGGAGAGGTGTAGATACTACAATGTTAACAGATTGACAGGAGAGGTGTAGATACTACAATGCTAACAGATTAACAGGAGAGGTGTAGATACTACAATGCTAACATATTAACAGGAGAGGTCTAGACACTACAATGCTAACAGATTGACAGGAGAGGTCTACATACTACAATGTTAACAGATTAACAGGAGAGGTCTACATACTACAATGTTAACATATTAACAGGAGAGGTCTAGATACTACAATGTTAACAGATTAACAGGAGAGGTCTAGATACTACAATGTTAACAGATTAACAGGAGAGGTCTAGATACTACAATGTTAACAGATTAACAGGAGAGGTCTAGATACTACAATGTTAACAGATTAACAGGAGAGGTCTAGATACTACAATGTTAACAGATTAACAGGAGAGGTGTAGATACTATAATGTTACCAGATTAACAGGAGAGGTCTAGATACTACAATGTTAACAGATTAACAGGAGAGGTGTAGATACTACAATGTTAACAGATTAACAGGAGAGGTGTAGATACTACAATGTTAACAGATTAACAGGAGAGGTCTAGATACTACAATGTTAACAGATTAACAGGAGAGGTGTAGATACTATAATGTTACCAGATTAACAGGAGAGGTCTAGATACTACAATGTTACCAGATTAACAGGAGAGGTCTAGATACTACAATGTTAACAGATTAACAGGAGAGGTGTAGATACTACAATGTTAACAGATTAACAGGAGAGGTCTAGATACTACAATGCTAACAGATTAACAGGAGAGGTCTAGATACTACAATGCTAACATATTAACAGGAGAGGTCTAGATACTACAATGCTAACATATTAACAGGAGAGGTCTAGACACTACAATGCTAACAGATTGACAGGAGAGGTCTAGATACTACAATGTTAACAGATTAACAGGAGAGGTGTAGATACTACAATGTTAACAGATTAACAGGAGAGGTGTAGATACTACAATGATAACAGATTAACAGGAGAGGTGTAGATACTATAATGTTACCAGATTAACAGGAGAGGTGTAGATACTACAATGTTAACAGATTAACAGGAGAGGTCTAGATACTACAAAGTTAACAGATTAACAGGAGAGGTCTAGATACTATAATGTTAACAGATTAACAGGAGAGGTCTAGATACTACAATGATAACAGATTAACAGGAGAGGTCTAGATACTACAATGTTAACAGATTAACAGGAGAGGTCTAGATACTACAATGTTAACAGATTAACAGGAGAGGTGTAGATACTACAATGTTAACAGATTAACAGGAGAGGTCTAGATACTACAATGCTAACAGATTAACAGGAGAGGTGTAGATACTACAATGCTAACATATTAACAGGAGAGGTCTACATACTACAATGTTAACAGGCTAACAGGAGAGGTCTAGACACATGCAGTAGATGGTACTCCTTATTCATTTTTCTTGGACTGTTTTTTACCTGCTTGAATTATAGACTCATAAAGACTGTAGACTAGTGTTATTGAACATTTGATCAATATCTTGGACTCTCAACAATGTGATCACACCTACATTAAGCTAAATTTGTTTTACAAGATCCACATAATATAACCAGTATCACAGCTTCACGATGGTCATGGAGTCTTCTCTACCTCCAACCCTCTGGGGACAGTGTGAACATCTGGCGACAGTGCTGCTCTATTCTGGGACAAGCAGAACCACCCAGCCCTGTCTATGTAAATCTCAGTTTCACTCCCACAGCATCCAGTCTAGCAGTTGAACAGTTTCACTGCCTGGAATTCCCTGGACTGGGACAGATATGAGTGACTGGTTTTAACCTCTTTGGTGGATTCAGGGAAGTTACAATAACAGATATTCCATCATATAATTAATGACAGATAAAATATATATTATTCAAACATGTTTCATGTTTGAGCCCAGCATCATGTCTCATTCACAGATGTAACAGTCAGTAACCTGCTCATCAAGATAGTTCATATAATGCTAGATGATGATCACATATTTGGTTGTGAGGTAAATATGGGGATTTGATTTAGGGGTGGCGATTCTGATGTAACATCACCATTATTTATTTTTTACATCTGTAGATCTGACTCTGCATATGGACAGATAATGTGTGTTTTAAAACTTCATATAACTTTTAAAAGTGAACTTTTTGACCATGACAATAATTATTCACAAGCGTGGTGATGATGATGATGAGGAACATGTGATCTGAATGATGCTCTACTGGTCAGTGTTCCATGTCACTGTCTCTTCCCCCTCAGCACCTGCAGTTGGTCCCAGCTGTAGCAGTTCAGTCATTCACAGCGCAGTCTGACTGAGGGAGGTTTTTGTACGGCTCTGTATCTCTGTGTGAACTCATCACCACTGTGGTAACTCTGACAGTAGTAATCTCCTGTATCTTCAGTCTGGACTCCACTGATGGTCAGAGTGAAGTCACTCCCAGATCCACTGCCACTGAATCTAGAAGGAGTCCCAGAGAAGAGGGTGCTACTGTATTAGTAGTTTCGAAGTTTCTCCAGGTTTCTGTTGATACCAGGCTAAACATGGTTTACCTGAACTCCAACAGTCAGGATACACATTACTGCTGGTTTTACAGTTCAGAGAGACTGTCTGTCCTGGGAGAACAGCTTTCACTGCAGGAGTCAGTCAGAGACTGTTACATTACAATCTGATGATCTTGCCCCCACAATTGTCACCTAATAATCATAGAAGTCCATATTAATGTCAATATATTAAGTGAATAAAAAGGGTATAAATATAATGGCTATTATTGGTTTAAGGGCTATAACATATGATTGCTATCAATGTTGTTTAGCAAGACAATAACATAATGAATATGGGAGAAAATATTTGTAAAAGTACTGTATAATGTAACTAACGAACATACACTAAGTATACCAAACATTAGGAATACCTTCCTAATATTGAGTTGCACGACCCCCTTTTGCCCTCAGGACAGACTCAATTCGTCTGGGCAAGGACTCTACAAGGTGTCGAATGCATTCCACAGAGATGCTGGTTAATGTTGACTCCAATGCTTCCCACAGCTGTGTCAAATTGGCTGGATGTCATTTGTCTGGTGGACCATTCTTGATACACACGGGAAACTGTCCAGTGTGGAAAACCCAGCAGCGTTGCAGTACTTGACACAAAATCCATGTCTCAATTGTCTCTAGGCTATAAAATCTATCTTTAACCTGTATCCTCCCCTTTATTCTACACTGATTGAAGTGGATTTAACAAGCGACATCAATAATGGATCATAGCTTTCACCTGGATTCACCTGGCCAGTCTATGTCATGGAAAGAGCAAGTGTTCTTAACGTTTTGTATATTCAGTGTGTATAATTTTGTCTGTTGCTTAGTGTTCATGGTAATCAGGATAACAGGTAGCCAAGCTGTTAAGAGCATTGGGCCAGTAACAAAAATCTTGCTGCTTTGAATTTCAGAGCTGACTAAGTGAAGTAATCTTTCAATGTGCCATGAACAAGGCACTTAACTGAAATCCCGTTAACGGGATCGATTTGACAACAGCCAGTGAAAGTGCAGGGCGCCAAATTCAAACAACAGAAATCTCATAATTAAAATTCCTCAAACATACAAGTATTACACACCATTTTAAAGATAAAATTGTTGTTAATCCCACCACAGTGTCCAATTTCAAAAAGGCTTTACGACGAAAGCATACCATGCAATTATGTTAGGTCAGTGCCTAGTCCCAAAAAACACAGCCATTTTTCCAGCCAAAGAGAGGAGTCACAAAAAGCAGAAATAGAGATAAAATAAATTGATAATCTTCATCAGATGGCACTCATAGTACTTCATGTTACACAATACGTGTATGTTTTGTTCGATAAAGTTTAGGGCCCGGACTGGAGGGAGACTCTGGCAGATCCGGACTGGAGGGAGACTCTGGCAGATCCGGACTGGAGGGAGACTCTGGCAGATCCGGACTGGAGGGAGACTCTGGCAGATCCGGACTGGAGGGAGACTCTGGCAGATCCGGACTGGAGGGAGACTCTGGCAGATCCGGACTGGAGGGAGACTCTGGCAGATCCGGACTGACGGGTGGCTCCTGACTGACGGGCGGCTCAGGTGGCTCCTGACTGATGGGCGGCTCCTGACTGACCGGCGGCTCAGGACAGACGGGCGGCTCAGGACAGACGGGCGGCTCAGGACAGACGGGCGGCTCAGGACAGACGGGCGGCTCAGGCGGCTCAGGACAGACGGGCGGCTCAGGCGGCTCAGGACAGACGGGCGGCTCTGGAGCGTCCGGAATGGAGGGACACACAGGAGACTTGGTTCTTAGAACAGGCACAGTACTCACCAGGCTGGAGAGATCTACTGTAGGCCTGGTCCTTGGAGGAGGCACAGGATAGACCGGTCCGTGGAGGCACACTGGAGGTCTCGAACTAAGAGCCTGAACAACCCGTCCTGGCTGGATGTTGATTTTAGCCCGGCAATTGCGGGGCGCAGGCACAGGACGCACTGGGCTATGCAGACCCACGGGAGACACAGTGCGTAGGGCTGGTGCCATATAACACGGACCAAGGAGACGCACTGGAGACCAGATGTGCTGAGCAGGCTTCATCGCACCTGGCTCGATGCCCACGCATAACACGGTGCCTGCCCGGACCACCTCTCTCCACGGAAAGCATGGGAAGTTGGCTCAGGTCTCCTACCTGACTTAGCCACACTCCCTGTGTACCTCCAAGAAATTTTTGGGGCTGCCTCTCGTCCCAGCCGCACTGCCATGCTGCCTCCTCATACCAACGCCGCTCAACTTTCGCTGCCTCCAGCTCTGCCTTGGGGCGACGATATTCCCCAGCCTGTGCCCAGGGTCCCTTTCCGTCCAGAATCTCCTCCCATGTCCATGAGTCCTGAGATTTCTGCTGCTGCCCGTTATCACGCTGCTTGGTCCTTGGTTGGTGGGTGGTTCTGTAACGACTCTCCTCTTCTTCTGACGAGGAGTAAGATATATCGGACCAATGTGCAGCGTGGTAAGTGTCCATTTTAATATATAAAACTGAACACTACAAAGATACAAAATAACAAAGTGAATGAACAAACGAAAATCGAAACAGTCCCGTATGGTGCAAACACAGACACAGGAAACAACCACCCACAAAACACAATGAAAAACAGGCTACCTAAATATGGCTCCAAATCAGAGACAACGACTGACACCTGCCTCTGATTGGGAACCATACTAGGCCAAACACATAGAAATATAACCATAGAACAAAACATAGAAAAACATAGAATGCCCACCCCAACTCACGCCCTGACCAAACTAAAATAAAGACATAAAAAGGAACTAAGGTCAGAACGTGACAACTACTATCAGTCACTATCGCATTATACTAGTACTTCAGTACTATCAGTCCCTTTTGTATCATACTAGTACTTCGTCTATAACCACAGTAAAACAAGTCCTATATTGACATAACCTGAAAGGCCGCTCAGCAAGGAAGAAGCCACTGCTCCAAAACCGCCATAAAAAAGCAAGACTACGGTTTGCAAATGCACATGTGGACAAAGATGACCTCCCAATATCAGGTTTCACCTGAGAGAATACATTGTCAATCATAATGGGGAACAACAAAGGACTAATGACACTTCCCTGGGGGTACCATTATCTACCTCATAGCTTTCTGACATAGAGCTCCCCAACCTCATCTGTATTGATCGCCCAAAAAGAAAATCCTTTATCCAGTTAAAAACCTTTCCTCCAACCCCCATGTTATCCAGCTTGATAAGTAGGACCTTGAAGGACTAGTAGGGTCTTTCCCTGGTTTCCGTATTGGCACCACTACCGCCTGCTTCCAAATTCCAGGCGGTTTCCCTTCCTGCCACACCTAATTGTAAAGGCCTAATTCTTTCCCCATTGCAGTGTCACTGAGATGAGCCATCATGATGTAACACATCTCATCCTTCCCAGGAGATGTTACCCCAGCTTTAGCTAATGCTCTCTTCATCTCAGCCAATGTAAAAGGGCCATTCAATGTATCCCCCACCATTTATCTCTGATCCAGGACCATTGAATGTTCTCCTCTGACCCTCTTTCTCCCACGCTGCCCCTCTTCTGTCAGATTATTTGAGCTGTGCACCTTCACAAATGCCTGGGCTAACATCTCTGCCTTCTCCATATCTCTCACTGCAACAATCTCCACACTTTTCAGCACAGGGAGATCCCAATCTCTTCTGATCACACTCATCCTCTTAATCATCCCCCATACCTCTCCCACAGGAGTGATCCTGCCTATGTTACCACATAGCCGCCACCAATACTCCCTCTTAGCTGTCCCAATGCTCCTCCTTACTACTGCTTGTGCGTGTTTATACTGTATCAGGTGTTGGTAATTATGGAACCTTTTCAACATTCAGAAAGCCCAGTTCCTTCTCTTCACTGCTTCTCTGCACTCTTCATTCCACCAGGGGACTGCGTTACCCTTTCTCCCCCTGTACCCATAGCAATCACCTGCCTTGCAGCCCCTACTATTGTTCCTCTTACTCCGTCATTGACTGTTTCTATATCTGAATTGAGATCTACCTGAGACAGCTCCTGTTCTCTCAACTTCTGAAACAGACCCCACTCCGCTTTCCCAAATATCCATCTCCTCAATCCATTTCTTACTGATTTTTTCTCCCTGAATCCTACAGTACACACGACAGGACAGTGACCACCTCCCAACTACATCTGCCTGCCATTGAACTTGAGATTAAAGTAAGATCCAGAGCAGATTCAATTCCAGTTACTGGGTCAATCCAGGTTCCCCGTCCATCATTAAGACTCACAAGCCCTTTCTCATGTAGTAGTTCCTTCAACAATTGTCCATTTACATCAGTCCGTAACCCTCCCCAGAGCGCACTATGAGCATTAAAAAAAAACAACCACATTACCCATCTCCTATCTTTACCTTCTACATTCCCAACGGCCAGCAACTCTTGTTTCTTACACGGGTTGTAAAATTTCACTATTACCATATTCCCCCCTCCCAACCACACCTCAACCACTACATACTCTGGTTCAACTCCCTCTCCCACAAGCTTATGTGGGATCCCCCGCATTATAAAGGTAGCACACCCTCATCCTCCCCCTGCCACCCTATCTCTATGGACTGCAACATAACCCTGTAATGCAAAAGCCAGAGTAGGTTTTAGCCATGTCTCCTGGAGACATATCACACCAGGTTTGGCTGGTAACTCCTCAATAAACTTTTTAAACTCTTACCCATTAGCCATCAGACTTCTGGCATTCCATTGAAGGATTAACACCATTATGAAAATGAACCAATACATTATTCTGTCTGGACTAATTCTCAATCTTATGGAGGTCATCCTGTACATTTTCCCATGTCAGTCCTGTGATCCCATGATACCTCACTGCCTGCTTCACTCTGATCTGTATCTTCTTAGTCTTTGAATGCAATTTTTCTGCGCAATTGATTGCTTCTGTCACAAATGTAACATTTCTCAAATGTACTACCATTCTTGTGTTCTCCCCCAATCTGCTCCTTACTTCATGCCCAACCTGCATCCCAATCTGCCTTGAAATACCTGCTGTATTAGGAGCCTCGATTGTTTCTGTCTGAACTACCTTCACTTCTTCTGCATACAAGATTTTTCGCTCACTCCTCACCTCCCGCACTTCCACCTGTCTTTTCACCACTGAACAACCCCCATATGCCACACCATGGGCTCCCCCACTATTACAGCATATTAACTGGGCCCCGTCTCCACATTCCCCATATGTATGTTCTCCCCTACCTTCTTCCCATCTCGTGTCATCTGGAGGCGCTATGCTATGTTAACAATTTCTGGAACTCCTGTAATAACTCCCTTCACCCACTTTCGTCCAGTTTGATCCAGCATGCTACTATCAACCAAACGTTTACATACCTGCTTGAGTTTGAACGCCTTCTCAAACTGTTTAACATTGAAACACACCACCACCAAACTTCCATCACAAATAACTTTTAGCAGACTCAACCTCTCCTACTTTACTCTCCAAATCCCTAGTCAATGTGATCAGACTCACCGCCGTGACTCCACCTAGGTCCTTACATTTCACCAACACCTTGAACTCCACTTCTCTCAGTACAACACTGAGAACCGAACCTCTCTCATCACTACTGTTGTGGAAATTCTAACACAGGGACACTCAAAGTCAATCTTAAATTAATCATTGTTTATTGTCAGCGCGCTGGAGAGATTCCAACCAACTCAATGCACTGTAGTACTCATGTCAATCAGGAGCTCTTCCTGGGCAGTCCCAACATTTGTCTTATACAGTTGAAGTCGGAAGTTTACATACACCTTAGCCAAATGCATTTAAACTCAGTTTTTCACAATTCCTGACATTTAATCCTAGTAAAAATTCCCTGTCTTGGGTCAGTTAGGATCACCACTTCATTTTAAGAATGTGAAATGTCAGAATAATAGTAGAGAGATTGATTTATTTCAGCTTTTATTTCTTTCGTCACATTCCCAGTCGGTCAGAAGTTTACATACACTCAATTCGTTTTTGGTAGCATTGCCTTTAAAATTGATTACCTTGGGGCAAACGTTTTGGGTAGCCTTCCACAAGCTTCCCACAATACGTTGGGTGAATTTTGGCCAATTCCTCCTGACAGAGCTGGTGTAACTGAGTCAGGTTTGTAGGCCTCCTTGCTAGCGCATGCTTTTTCAGTTCTGCCCACAAATTTTCTGTAGGATTGAGGTCAGGGCTTTGTGATGGCCACTCCAATACCTTGACTTTGTTGTCCTTAAGCCATTTTTCCAGAACTTTGGAAGCATGCTTGGGGTCATAGTCCATTTGGAAGACCCATTTGCAACCAAGCTTTAACTTCCTGACTGATGTCTTGAGATGTTGCTTCAATATATCCACATAACAAGATGATGCTGCCACCCCCGTGCTTCACAGTTGGGATGGTGTTCTTCGACTTGCAACCGACCCCCTTTTTTCTCCAAACAAAATGATGGTCATTATGGCCAAACAGTTCTATTTTTGTTTCATCAGACAAGAAGACATTTCTCCAAAAAAGTACGATCTTTGTGCCCATGTGCAGTTGCAAACTGTAGTCTGGCTTTTATATGGCGGTTTTGGAGCAGTGGCTTCTTCCTTGCTGAGGGGCCTTTCAGGTTATGTCGATATAGGACTCGTTTTACTGTGGATATAGATACTTTGTACCTGTTCCTTGCCAAAACTATAGTTTGTTAACAAGAAACTTGTGGAGTGGTTGAAAAACGAGTTATAATGACTCCAACCTAAGTGTATGTAAACTTCTGACTTCAACTGTATACGGCTATACACAGACAAGTTATATTTGCATGATTTTGCATAATGAATTCATCATTAATGTTTTGTTTAATTCATGTGACCGACCAATACTGGTTCATAACATGTGACAGACCAGTACATCACTAGGTTTCTTCTCTCTAATCTGAGACCTTGAACCTGAGATATTCTTCCTTCTCGTTTTTAAAACAAGGTCTGGGCATACTGCCAAATTGCAGCTACTGATAGTGAGGATTCATTCAGTCAGCCACTTGCATGAACACAGAAATTGGTTTATAGAACAGCACATAAATAGAACACAGAAATTAGTTTTTGGGAAATTTGTGCCCACGTCTCGGACCGATAGCGACCAACAAAAAATCTTCCTGGTTTGAGTTCATGCAGTCTTTCCATTGGAGAGATCTGTGTGAGCAGCAGCATTTTAAAGGTTGAGGCTGATTGTCCAGCAGCGTTGCAGTTCTTGACACAAAATCCACATCTCAATTGTCTCAAGGCTTAAAAATCCATCTTTAACCTGTGTTAATCTTCACTGATTGAAGTGGATTTAACAAGCGACATCAATAAGGGATCATAGCTTTCACCTGGATTCACCTGGTCAGTTCTATGTCATGGAAAAAGCAGGTGTTCTTAATGTTTAGTATACTCAGTGTGTATACTTGTGTCTGTTGCTTACTGTTCATGGTAATTAGGGTGGCAGGTAGCCTAGCGGTTAAGAGCATTGGGCAGGTAACCAAAAGGTTGGTGGTTTGAATCTCCGAGCTGACTAGGTGAAATAATCTTTTGATGTGCCCTTGAACAAGACACTTAACCATAATTGCTCTAGGGTTGCCCTCAGTAATGGCTGATCCCTGGCTAAGAGTACCATATACAAAAAATATATTTTACGATTCACCTGTGCATAATACACACTTTTACATATGTGAATTAAGACAAATGTAAACACCCACCAAACAATTTAATATTGTAAATACTGGACTGTTGGACTTACACTGTGAGAAGAGGGGCTCCAACGTGCAAGACTAATATTCGGCCATTCCTCTGTTCCTGAGTTCAGCTCCCTCCCTCCTCTTCTGTGTTTCTGATCAGACACACTGGGACTTTGTAGAACATAATTACAATGCATGAAACTCAGCATCTCTTCTACATCTTAAGAATACAATATCTAAATGGTCTGAAGTAAGGATGTCTGTTTTGAAAGATTTTAACCTTTTGGTAGATAAATGGTTAATGGTTCTCCATGAGATACTCAATAAAAAATGAGTACAAATGCAATAAGGAACACATGGGATAATGACTGAATATGACCTAACAGCTTAGAGTTATTAGAACTAGGTATAGTTGTTCAGCTCTACTACACACTGTGTCATTGTACTGGATCATCTCCTCCCCTCAGCACCTGCAGTAGGTCCCAGCTGTAGCAGTACAGTCACTGTGCAGTCTGACTGAGGAAGGTTTTTGTACGGCTCTGTAGCACTGTGTGAACCAGCGAATGCTACCAGGATAGTGTAAACTCTGACAGTAGTAATCTCCTGCATCTTCAGCCTGGACTTCACTGATGGTCAGTGTGAAGTCACTCCCAGATCCACTACCACTGAATCTAGATGGAGTCCCAGACTGAAGCGTTGTAGCAGAGTAAATAAGGAGTTTAGGAGCTCCTCCAGGTTTCTGTTGATACCAGGCTAGATAGTAACCACCATGCACATCACTGCTGGTTTTACAGTCAAGAGTGACTGTCTGTCTTGGGAGAACAGCTTTCACTGTAGGAGTTTGAGTCACAGTGTACTGTCCTCTGGATTCTGAAACAGAGAATAAAAACATTTATATAAATGAAATATTACATATAGTAATGAATAATTATGAATAGAAATAGTAACATTGATATACATGTTGAGGGTGTAGATTTAATACATTTTCAACAATAAATTCCAAAAACTGTAACCTTGAAAGCAGAAAGCAAGTGTCCAGATGAATATGGTGATAAAAGTCATGGTTGTTGTGGGTTCTGTTGTCATGAAGAACAGCTCTGTCATGAAGTGTTAAACTCACAGGGATATAAACACTCTTAGAGCATTGAAGCATGTGCTGCCAATGCAAAGTGTCCAATCTATGCAAACAGGGGTGTACTCATTCCCGCGACTGTGTTGCAAAACGTTTCTTAAACGGAAACGAACAAAACGAAACAGGGATGGACCTATCTGAATTTTTCCAATTGAAACTCTCATTTTGCTCTGTTTGCTTCCATTTGTCAAACAAAAATACAGGATGTGACCACTACAATACCAATGTCCAAGCAAGGCACAAATTGGGATATCAAGAATAGTTAAATGGTCAATAATAAAATAATAACAACAAAAACAGACAACAACTTAAAGAAAAAGTTGAATTAAGAATTATATTATTCACAGTTACACCACATTAGAAATGGACTTGAGTTACATCCATTATGACCTCTAAAGTCCATTTAACAAAGCAATAAAGTATCCGTTTGGTTCTTAAATGGTAAAGGGTTTCTGTAATGAATACACTTCCCCAGAGGTATATTCACTAGGAACCTAACCGGAACCTAACTGTCACGATCGTCTAAGTGAGGAGACCAAAGCGCAGCGTGATGTGAATCCATCTTCCTTTTAATAAACGAAGAACACTTAAACAAACTATACAAAATAACGTGACGCTAATGAAAACGAGTGCAGACATGCAACATCAACATAGAAAATAACCCACAAACTAAACTGGAAAATGGCAACCTAAATAGGATCCCTAATCAGAGACAACGATCAACAGCTGCCTCTGATTGGGAACCAATCTAGGCCACCATAGACCTACATAAGCCTAGACTAACTACACACACCTAGACATACATAAACCCTATACAATACCAAAACCCCATAGATATATAAAAACCCTAGACAAGAAAATAAAACATGCCACCCTCGTCACACCCTGACCTAACCAAAATAATAAAGAAAACAAAGATAACTAAGGTCAGGGCGTGACACTAACGGAAGCAAACAGTAGCAAACGGAACAAAACTGGGAGGGACCTAGCTGAATTTGTCCAATAGAAACTCTTGTATTCATTTCAAATATTTTTCCAATGCAAAAGTTTTGCTACAGTGCACAACTAATAAATACGCCCCAGACTTTCTTAGTCCCACAGAGACAGTGTAATTGAAGAGATCTGTGTGAGCAGGAGCATTTCTAAGCGGTGGGGCTGATTGCCCAGCCAATCATGGCCTTGATTGGTAAACAAGCCTCAGCAGGGCTCAATTAAAGGCTGGGAAGGTGCTGGAATGTTCTAGCAGTGTATGGGACGAGAGACGTTTTGGTTTGACTGCACCACAGGTAATTTCAGGGCAGTGTTTCCCAAAACTATCTTGAAGTCCCCCCAGACAGTCAACTTGGAGTATTTGATGTGTTCCAAAACTATCACAGCGGATTCAAATGGTCCCCTAATCAGCAAGCCCCTCACTAGGAAAAGCAGTTGTAGTATTTCTGGAATAAAATCAAATATGTGGACTTCCTCAAATACTTAAGGAGAAGTTTGGGAAACACTGTGTTAAGGATTAGGGGTTATAATCATGTTATACCTTCTCAATAAATAAAGTAGATTTTTTGCTTGAAATTCACAACCTGACAGAAGAATCTCACAGAGACTGGAGGTTTGATTCTGAAATGTTGTGAGACATTATTAGTGTACATAGATGGATTCCTTTCAACATATTGTGTAACATATTTCAGGTTGTCCATAAGAAAAATGGGAGAACTTTTTATGTAATCTGGACATATGGGTGTTATCACATGATTTAACAGGGGATAAATTGACATTATTGTCAGCATCACCTGTGTATTTACCTCAGTGTATTTTAGTTCACTCTGTGTTTCATGTCACTGTCTCTTCCCCTTCAGCACCCGCAGTAGGTCCCAGCTGTAGCAGTACAGTCACTGTGCAGTCTGACTGAGGGAGGGTTTTGTACAGCTCTCTATCACTGTGTGAACACTCCACCACTGTGTAAACTCTGACAGTAGTAATCTCCTGCAGCTTCAGCCTGGACTCTACTGATGGTCAGAGTGAAGTCTGTAGTTGTAATTATCAGCATATAATCCACTGTAGAATGTAATTATCTTCATTCTACAGTGGATTATACTCATAACCCAGAACTTTCAGTCCATACTGCAATATACTAGTACTTCAGTACTATCAGTCCCTATTGTATTATACTAGTACGTCAGTACTATCAGTCTCTATTGTATTATACTAGTACTTCAGTACTATCAGTCCCTATTGTATTACACTAGTATTTCAGTACTATCAGTCGCTATTGTATTATACTAGTACCTCAGTACTATCAGTCCCTTTTGTATTATACTAGTACTTCAGTACTATCAGTCCCTATTGTATTATACTAGTACTTCAGTTCTATCAGTCGCTGTTGTATTATACTAGTACTTCAGTACTATCAGTCCTTATTGTATTATGCTAGTACTTTAGTACTATCAGTCCCTATTGTATTATACTAGTACTTCAGTAATATCAGTCTCGATTGTATTATACTACTACTTCAGTAATATTAGTCGCTATTGTATTATACTAGTACTTCAATACTATCAGTTTCTATTGTATTATACTAGTACTTCAGTACTATCAGTCCCTATTGTATTATACTAGTACTTCAGTACTATCAGGCTGGTAACAGATATGCCACCATGCAATTAATTACAGATAAAATGGGTATAATACTTTATGTAGATACTGTATGTAGTGTAAATGTGTCTTATGTTTGAGTCCAGCATCATGTCTCATTCACAGATCTAACAGTCACTAACCTGCTCATTAAAAGAGTGAATATAATGTTAGAAGATCACATCCATTTAAATCAGACATTTGGTTGAGGTCCAAATGAGGACTTGTTTTGGGGGGCTGAAGTGATTGTAACTTTGAAGTAATGTTGAGGTCATAACACTTGTTTTACTGTAGATTTTGCTTGGCATATGGACAGGAATTGTGTTTCAACACTTTAAATAACTTTATATACACTTAAAGGCCATGACAAAACTATAAGTCATAACCATGATGATGATGGTCATGTGATCTGAATGATTGCTTTCTAACCATATTGTCACAGTTGACCTCTAGTGACCAGTGTTCCATGTTACTGTCTCTTCCCCCTCAGCACCTGCAGTAGGTCCCAGCTGTAGCAGTACATTTACTGTGCAGTCTGACTGAGGGAGGTTTTTGTACGGCTCTGTATCACTGTGTGAACACATTCCCACTGTGGTAACTCTGACAGTAATAATCTCCTGCATCTTCAGCCTGGACTCCACTGATGGTCAGAGTGAAGTCAGTCCCAGATCCACTGCCACTGAATCTAGATGGCGTACCAGACTGAAGTGTTGTAGTATAGTAAATAAGGAGCTTAAAAGCTCCTCCAGGTTTCTGTTGGTACCAGGCTACACAAGGGGTACTACAAGCAGGAGGTTTGTTAAATCTACATCTTAAAGTAACTGTGTCTCCATGATGTAAGGCTTTCATTTCAGGAGTCTGAGTCACAGTTATCTGTCCTCTGGATTCTGAAAAACAGAATACAAATATTTAAATGAATGAAATTGTATATACAGTAATGAATAATTCTGAATATAAATAGTAACATTGATATAGTGGTTGGTATAGATTTTATTATTTTTCAACAATAAATCCTGAAAATGTTACCCTTGAAGCAGAGAGCAAGTGTCCAGATGAAGATGGTGATAAAAGTCATGGTTGTTGTGGGTTCTGTTGTCATGAAGAACAGCTCTCAGTCATGAAGTGTTAAACTCACAGGGCTATAAACACTACCAGAGCACTGAAGCATGTGCTGGCTATGCAAAGTGTCCAGATCCATTATGCAAATTAATTTGTAAAATCTATTTCAATTTCCAAGTCGGTTCCCATCATTACAATATATTTTGTCCTGCATTAGCTATCTTTAATAACATCAAACAGCAACTGTTAACTCTGATAACTGATCCATGGTCATTTTTATGTCACACCACAATTATATTTTGATTCTGATGATGATCAGATATAATGAACTGTCTGTTCACTCATGCTTGGTCTCTCATGTAAGTTCCTCTAATCAGTTAGTGAACACTTCTCTAAACTAAAGCTGGTAGGATTCCTCTGGTAGTGTTGTCTGTCCTCTGTGACTTTACCACCACTGTTAAATGTGAGATCAACATGTTTAATAAAGGAATATACAACATGACTATCACTACTGCTGCTGTTGTCTTTTATATGGACAATATGGAGGAATACTAGCAACACTGATCTAATGCTGGACTGTACCTCCAGACTAGGAGAACCTGGTACACAGAGGAAGGAAAACAATACTAATATCTGGATTTAAGACACAATTCATATTTTTATTACCTAGAAACAGCTTATATGAAGTGTTTGTTCTACCTGGAAGATGTTAAAGTGTATTTGTGTTGATTATGATTCTGTATGAGTGATCTTCACTGTAACAGCTGCAGCATCACAACACAGAGAGGTTTTTGTACCAGCAGTAATAGGGATTGTATCACTGTGGTGGACTTTTGGTAGCGGCACCAGACTTGATGTTGGAAGTAAGTAAACAAAAAAAATCTACATTTTATTCACCTTTTGATGTTGTGTTTCAAGTTCTCTATTAATTTTTCCTCGATATTGAGGATAAAAATAATAATGCATTTTTTTTTAATACACAAAGCCTACACGTACTATGGCCAATTTGAATACAAAAGTTATTACATCTAATCAAATTTGACCAATATTTTCTAAAGATTAAAGTGATTAGCCTGCATCTTAGATTAGTTGTATGAATAAACATACTGCACCTTGTAGGAAATATATAGTAAACAGTAGGTTTCTGCTCAATGTTAAGGGAAACGAAATAAAAAACACTTTATATAAAATTGAATAGATTAAATCATTTCTAAAAAGTATTCATACCATAGTAGAGTTAATTATTTGAGCCACAGTCTAAAGAAATTAAGAGTGCCAAACATGCAGGAGGTTTTTGTACGAGCAGCAATAGGGATTTTATCACTGTGGTACACTTTTGGTAGCGGCACCAGACTCGATGTTGGAAGTAAGTAACAAGTTCTTTGATATTTATTTCAGATAATTTTTGGGGGTATTTTTTTTGTGAAACTTCGTCTCTATGAAAATTTTGCTTTTTTACATATTTTACTTTAAAAAATATATATTTTTTCTATTACTTTTGACGAAGCCTTCTTTCAAATTAAATGTTATTTAATTAAAACGTTCAAATGTAGGTGTCTAGTTAAATGTGTGGTTTGATGGATTGCAGAGGATAGTTCTAGTATGATAACTATTTAATAATATGGAATATAGTTGTTGCATTGTGTATTGCTGTTTGTGTGCGATTTTTTATTTATATTTTTATTATCTTTAACTCAAATATTTTTGGTTAAATGTAGCTTTTGACTGAGCCTTCTTTCAAATAAATATTTATTGAATCAAAATGATAAATTGTAGGTTTAATTGTATGTCTGAATTGTATAATTGCAGAATATCACTCCTAATTCTGGTATAATAACTAATAGTATTGTATATAGTATTCATCATTGTTGCATAGTATTCATGGTAGACTTCACTGTTAGTGTGAAGACAACGGGTCTCAGTTATGGTTGTAACTGACTTCATAATCCAACATGGATGATATGTGATGAAAATACTATGAATATGAGCAGGCTGTTCTGATCAGATCCATTCCTGAACAATATCTGTATAACATGAATAACTGACACCATATGACTAGTAACTCTAGTTATTTAAACACTTTCTACTTGTTTGGTTCATAAATCTGTTTTGTATCATATTACTTTAGGTTTTTCTCCACATCTTTTAAACAATCTAACTTTTATATTCATATTTAGAGGGCATTTCCAATTTACTTTATTTTGTTGTGTACTTTACTGAAGAGAATCTCATACTGTAGCTGTACTTGATGTAGTTACTTATTTGATGGGTTCTGTTTGTTCCAGGTAACAGTTCCCCCACCCTCACCGTCCTGCCCCCCTCTAGTGAGGAGCTGTCCAGTACAACAACAGCCACACTGACGTGTCTGGCCAACAAGGGTTTCCCCTCAGACTGGACCATGAACTGGAAAGTGGACGGGACCAGCAAGAAGCAGGAGGCTAATCCCGGGGTCCTGGAGAAGGATGGCCTGTACAGCTGGAGCAGCACCCTGACTCTCACTGGCCAGGAGTGGACCAAGGCAGGAGAGGTGACCTGTGAAGCCCAGCAGAAATCCCAGACTCCAGTCACCAAGACCCTGAGGAGGGCTGACTGTTCTGGGTAGAACCCCTCAGTCACACCCCTGTGGAGAGAGGCTGCTGGTTCCTCTGCTTTGACTCTGTTCTGAGATCAGATGTTCTCTGTCTTATTGATCACTGACATGTAGACTAACAGAGGGCTTTGCTTGAGTTCATGTGTCAATCCTCTCTGTAGACTGAGGTTGTATCAGTGTTAGATGTGATGTGTTCTGTTATATTACTATTAGATACTGTAGGAATGATTGCTTTGATGCTTTGATGAATAGATGAAAATAAAGATTTCCCTTTGGAACACATATTTCTGTTGTCTTTTTTAATAATTAGACTACAGTCTTAAATGTTGTTGAATGGTATAGACATATATTAATAAAGCCTGATTCACAGTTTCTTTGAAAACTATCAGACCTAAATGTCACTGCTTAGTTATTTATGTTCTCACTTGAAACCACATCATCTTCAACCAGCAAATCAAACCAAATCAAATGTTACTAGTCACATGCGCCGAATACAACAGATGTGGACCATACAGAGAAATGCTTACTTACGAGAGCCCTAACCAACAACGCAGTCTAAAAAAAATATGGATAAGAATAAGAGATAAAAGTAACAAGTAATTAAAGAGCAGCAGTAAAACAACAATAGTGAGACTATATACAGGGTGGTACCGATACAGAGTCAATGTGCGGTGGCACCGGTTAGTTGAGGTAGTACGTACATGTAGGTAGATTTATTAATGTGACTATGCATAGATGACAACAGAGAGCAGCGGTGGTGTAAAGAGGGGGAGAGGGGGGGCAATGCAAATAGTCTGGGTAGCCATTTGACTAGATGTTCAGGAGTCTAATGGCTTGGGGGTAGAAGCTGTTAAGAAGCCTCTTGGACCTAGACTTGGCTCTCCGGTACATCTTGCCATGCGGTAGCAGAGAGAACAGTCTATGACTAGGTTGGCTGGAGTTTTTTAGGGCCTTTTTAGGGCCTTCCTCTGACACCACCTGGTATAGAGGTCCTGGATGGCAGAAAACTTGGCCCCAGAAAGCTTGGCCCCAGACAACAGATGTAGACCTTACAGAGAAATGCTTACTTACGAGAGCCCTAACCAACAACACAGCTTTACAAAATATGGATAAGAATAAGAGATAAAAGTAACAAGTAATTAAAGAGCAGCAGTAAAATAACAATAGTGAGACTATATACAGGGGGGAACCGATACAGAGTCACAAGGGGGAACCGATACAGACCTTCTCCCTATTGGCTGTCTCGTCATTGTTGGTGATCAGGCCTACCACTGTTGTGTCGTCGGAAAACTTAATTTATGGTGTTGGAGTCATGCTTGGCCATGCAGTCATGGGTGAACAGGGAGTACAGGAGGGGACTGAGCACGCACCCCTGAGGGGTCCCCGTGTTGAGAATCAGCGTGACAGATGTGTTGTTACCTACCCTTACCACCTGGGGGCTGACCGTCAGGTTGTCCAGGATCCAGTTGCAAAGGGAGGTGTTTATTCCCATGGTCCTTAGCTTATTGATGCGCTTTGAGGGCACTATGGTGTTGAAAGATGAGCTGTAGTCAATGAATAGCATTCTCACATAAGTGTTCCTTTTGTCCAGGTGGGAAAGGGCAGTGGGGAGTGCAATAGAGATGGCATCATCTCTGGATCTGTTGGGGCGGTATGCAAATTGGAGTGGGTCTAGGGTTGCTGGGATGATGGTGGAGATGTGAGCCATGACCAGCCTTTCAAAGCAATTCATGGCTATAGACGTGAGTGCTACGAGTTGGTAGTCATTTAGGCAGGTTACCTTAGTGTTCTTGGCCACAGGCACTATGGTGGTCTGCTTGAAACATATTGGTATTACAGACTCAGACAGGGAGAGGTTGAAAGTGTCATTGAAGACACTTGCCAGTTGGTCAGCGCATGCTCGGAGTACACGTCCTGGTAATCCGTCTGGCCCTGCGGCCTTTAAAATGTTGACCTGTTTAAAGGTCTTACTCACATCGGCTGCAGAGAGCATGATCACACAGGCTTCCATGACAGTTGGTGCTCTCATGCATGTTTCAATGTTATTTGCCTCGAAGCGAGCATAGAAGTAGTTTAGCTCATCTCGTAGGCTCGTGTCACTGTGCAGCTCTCGCCTGTGCTTCCATTTGTAGTTTGTAATGGTTTGCAAGTCCTGCCACATACAACTAGCGTCAGAGCAGGTGTAGTACGATTCGATCTTAGTCCTGTATTGACGCTTTGCCTGTTTGATGGTTTGTCAGATGGCATAGCGGGATTTCTTATAAGCTTCCGGGTTAGAGTCCTGCTCCTTGAAAGCGGCAGCTCTAGCCTTTAGCTCAGTGCGGATGCTGCCTGTAATCCATGGCTTCTGGTAGGGGTATGTACATACGTGTGGGGATGACGTCATCGATGCACTTATTGATGAAGCCAATGACTGACGTGGTGTACTCCTCAATGCAATCGGAAGAATCCCGGAACATATTCCAGTCTGTGCCAGCAAACAGTCCTGTAGCTTAGAATCTGCTTCATCTGACCACTTTTTTAGTGATCTAGTCACTGGTGCTTCCTGCTTTAATTGTAGCTTGTAAGCAGGAATCAGGAGGATAGAATTATGGTCAGATTTGCCAAATGGAGGGCGAGAGAGAGCTTTGCATGCGTCTCTGTGTGTGGAGTAAAGATGGTCCAGAGTTCTTTTTCCACTTGTTGCACATTTAACAGGAGAGGTCTAGATACTACAATGTTAACAGATTAACAGGAGAGGTGTAGATACTACAATGTTAACAGATTAACAGGAGAGGTCTAGATACTACAATGTTTAACGGATAACAGGACAGGTTTAGCCGCATGTAGTAGGTGATGGTTATTTATGATTAATATCTTTGGAACATTTTTTGACCATGCTTGATTTATAGACTCATAAAGACAGTAAGCTAATGTTATTGAACATTTGATAGATATCTTGGACTCTCACCGATGTGATCACACCTACATTAAGCTATGTTTGTTTTACAAGATCCACATCATTTCACCAGTATCACATCTTCAAGATAGTCAAAGAGTATTTTCTACCAGAGTGAACATCTGGTGACAGTACTGCTCTATTCTGGGACAAGCAGAACCACCCAGCTCTGTCTATGTAGATCTCAGTTTCACTCCCACAGCTATCAGTCTAGCAGTTGAACAGTTTCACTGCCTGAAATACTCTGGACTGGGCCAGATGTGAGGGGTTTTAACCTCTATGGTGGATACAGGAAGGGAGACATAACATATATGCCACCATGTAATTAATGACAGATAAAATTGTTATTCTACTTTATGATGATAGTTTATGTACAAGTAGTTTACATGTATCTCATGTTGAATCCAACATCAGGTCTCATTCACAGAGCTAACAGTACGTAACCTACTCATGAAAAAAGTTAATATGCTGCTGTTGATGATCACATCCATTGAATTTCCACAGCTGGTTGTAAGGTCCATTTGGGGATTTTCTGATGGCTTGGGAGCCTGAAGCGATTGTAACTTTCAAGTAATGTTCAATTACGTGAATAAAAAGGGCATTAATACAATGCTATTATTGTTAGGCGTGTGTAGTGGAGGCGAAGTCAGGTGCAGGAGAGCAGTGTAGAAAACAGGCACACTTTAATACCGTTCAGAAATACAGCACAATAAAACATATACGTGCAAAAATAATGGAAAATAACTAAAGTAATGCGCCTGAACAAACCACGTAACAATAAACAATTACACACAAATACATGATGGGAAACAGAGGGTTAAATACAAGTAGATTGATTGGGGAAATGAAAACCAGGTGTGTATGGAACAAGACAAGACCAATGGACATATGAAAAATGGAGCGGCGATGGCTAGAAAGCCGGTGACATTGATCGCCGAACGCCGCCCGAACAAGGAGAGGAGCCGACTTCGGCGAAAGTCGTGACAATTATTGGTTATTGGTTGTTTTTTTAGCAAGACAAAACTATAATGAATAATGGAGATTGTTTTTTAAAAGTCATATATCATGTAACTTCTGAACATATATAACTTTCTATTTATTAGTGTTATGGTAATATGCTATGGTAACATATTGATATCCATGGAAAAGAGGAATACCAGTCAGTTTCCACCTTCCAGTGATCATTGGCACGGCCAGCCCGCTCATTAGGCAGGATTAGGCGGCCACCTATGGCGTTAGATTGAAGAGTCCGGCATTTTCTGGGCTAAACTGACCAGTACACACATATAGCAACACATAAAATCTCACATAATTCTGCCCAAAAACAATGATCATTTCTCTCAACCAGTGGCATATGGGCTTTTTAGGTGAGCGCTGATGCAGCCCTATGATATATATATAAAATTACTACGTAGGCAAGTCAGTTAAGAACAAATCATTTTTTACGATGACGGCCTATCCCAGATGACGCTGGGCCAATTGTGCGCCGCCCTATGGGACTCCCGATCACCACCGTTTGTGATTCAGCCCGGGATCGAACCAGCATCTGTAGTGACGCCTCTAGCATTGAGATGCAGTGCCTTAGAGCACTGCGCCACTCGGTAGCCCAACTGATCTAAAGGGGAGATCTCCAGAGCCGGCTGCTCTCTGGAACTACCACAGTGGTGTCTGACTGAGGGAGGTTTTTGTACGGCTCTGTATCACTGTGTGAACACCCAGACACTGTTGGGGTAGTGTAAACTCTGACAGTGGTAATCTCCTGCATCTTCAGCCTGGACTCCACTGATGGTCAGAGTGAAGTCACTCCCAGATCCACTGCCACTGAATCTAGATGGAGTCCAAGACTGAAGGGTTTTAGACCAGTATATTAGGTATTTAGGAGCTCCTCCAGGTTTCTGTTGATAACAGGCCATCCCCTTTCCATAGATGTCACTGTATACAGCACTGCAGGTCTTACAGCTGAAAATGAATGAGTGACCCACTGAAACAGTTTTCACTGCAAGAGTCTGAGTCACAATGACCTGGCCTCTGGACTCTGAACCAGAGATGGCATGTCGAATTAGCATTAAACTGTTCATTTATTTGTCCATATAGATTATTATCTTAAACTGTAATAAGGTTATATAGCCTAATATTGCAATGATTTGCATCATTTTCTGTCAAATATATTACCTTGGAGACACAGGGAAAATATACATATGAAGACGGTGATTAAAGTCATGGTTGTTGTGGGTTCTGTTGTCATGAAGAACAGCTCTCAGTCATGAAGTGTTAAACTCACAGGACTATAAACACTCCCAGAGCATTGAAGCATGTGCTGCTAATGCAAAGTGTCCTATATATGAGGGCTCACAATTGACCCAGCGTCGTCAGCGTTTGGCCGGGGTAGGCCGTCATTGTAAATAAGAATTTGCTCTTAACTGATTTGCCTAGTTAAATAAAGGTTAAATAAAAAAATAAAATATGTAAATAGTCTTCCTGGACAGTCAAACTGATGTGATGTAGAAACCTGATAGCTATGTAATGACTGACATGGTTTATGATATAAGTGCTGAATGGGGACTGATATATTGATTATAGACATCTATAAATGGAGCATAATGTTATTACTGTGTTATTAGACCAGATAGTATCTGCTTTATGTCTCTCTCCAGTGGTCAGGCTTAGTAAATGCAGTCTGTGTGTGGACTGTGATGCTGCAGACTGACTCTGATCTAAAGGGGAGATCTCCAGAGCTCTGACGTCTCCAGTCTCCTGCTTCACCTGCTGCTCTCTGGAACTACCACAGTGGTGTGAGGGAGGATGTCTGGGTAATGTTTAGGGGCTTTATTGTATGTGTTTGAATCATGTTGATTAATTTCTAGCTATTCAAAACACAGGTCATCTTTAGGGGTTTGGATCATTGTACATCATCTCTATTCAGATTGGTTGATGGTTTTCCTTGACTTACTCAACAGAGTCAACATGTAGTTAATAGTCAGGAGAAACATTTAGTGATCAGTTATGATCTAAGGTCTTCTAGACACAGCTCTAGTTTGACTCTATTGTTGTTCAGCTCTACTACACACTGTGTCATTGTACTGGATCATCTCCTCCCCTCAGCACCTGCAGTAGGTCCCAGCTGTAGCAGTACAGTCACTGTGCAGTCTGACTGAGGGAGGTTTTTGTACGGCTCTGTATCACTGTGTGAACCAGCGAATGCTACCAGGATAGTGAAAACTCTGACAGTAGTAATCTCCTGCATCTTCAGCCTGGACTCTACTGATGGTCAGAGTGAAGTCACTCCCAGATCCGCTGCCACTGAATCTAGATGGAGTCCCAGACTGAAGTGTTGTAGCAGAGTAAATAAGGAGTTTAGGAGCTCCTCCAGGTTTCTGTAGGTACCAGGCTAAAAAGTCATTGTTGTAAACATTACTGCTGGTTTTACAGTTCAGAGAGACTGTCTGTTCTGGGACAACAGCTTTCACTGCCGGAGTCTGTGTCACAACATACTGTCCTCTGGCTTCTGAAAAATATAGTAAAAACATTTATAGGATTGAAATATTACATATAGTAATGAATAGTTCTGAATAGAAATATTAACGTTGATATACTGTTCATGTATACTCTGTAGATGTAATTAATTTTCAACAATAAATTCCAAAAACTGTAACCTTGAAAGCAGAAAGCAAGTGTCCAGATGAAGATGGTGATAAAAGTCATGGTTGTTGTGGGTTCTGTTGTCATGAAGGACAGCTCTCAGTCATGAAGTGGTAAACTCACAGGGATATAAATACTTACAGAGCACTGAAGCGTGTGCTGTCTATGCAAAGTATCCAGATCCATTATGCAAATTAATTTGTAAAATCTATTTCAATTTCCAAGTCGGTTCCCATCATTAAAATATATTTTGTCCTGCATTAGCTATCTTTAATAACATCAAACAGCAACTGTTAACTCTGATAACTGATCCATGGTCATTTTTATGTCACACCACAATTATATTTTGATTCTGATGATGATCAGATATAATGAACTGTCTGTTCACTCATGCTTGGTCTCTCATGTAAGTTCCTCTTATCAGTTAGTGAACACTTCTCTAAACTAAAGCTGGTAGGATTCCTCTGGTAGTGTTGTCTGTCCTCTGTGACTTTAACATGTTTAATAAAGGAATATACAACATGGATCACTATCACTACTGCTGCTGCTGTTGTCTTTCATATAGACAATATGGAGGAATACTAGCACACTGATCTAATGCTGGACTGTACCTCCAGACTAGGAGAACCTGGTACACAGAGGAAGGAAAACAATACTAATATCTGGATTTAAGACACAATTCATATTTTTATTACCTAGAAACAGCTTATATGAAGTGTTTGTTCTACCTGGAAGATGTTAAAGTGTATTTGTGTTGATTATGATTCTGTATGAGTGATCTTCACTGTAACAGCTGCAGCAACACAAAACACAGAGGTTTTTGTACCAGCAGTAATAGTGTAATGAACACGATGGGAGACAGTTAGCTGGTTTCAAGTGCAGGGCGCAGCAGGTGTTTGTTTGTAAAGGACCACAGGAGGAGGCAGGTAGATGGGTCCAGGGGCAGGCAGAAGATCATACACAGGGGTCCAAAGAGGCAACAGTACAGGCAGGGAATAAGCAAAAGATGTCGTTAGTGAGGCAGGCAAAAACTATTACACACAGGAGGACTGAATACGGGAAAAACAGAGCTCCGAATAGAAGTGTGTCACAAAACAAACAATACCTCACAATGATGGGGTGCAAAGAACTGAACTAAATAGTGTGTGAACACCTGTATGTCATTTACACACACTATTTAATTCAGTTGATCAGAATTCAGGTGATTGGGATCTGGAGAGTGAGCTAGAGGGATCTAGGTGTTTGAGAGTGTGAGTTGGAAAGTGGGCTGGAAAGTGAGCTGTGTTCAGGGGATCTATGTGTTTGAGAGTGTGAGTTGGAAGCAGACGTTACAAATAGTGATTGTATCACTGTGGTACACTTTTGGTAGCGGCACCAGACTTGATGTTGGAAGTATGTAAACAACAAAATGTATCGTTTTATTCACTTTTGATGTCGTGAGTCAATATCTCTATTATTTTTGCCTCAATATTGAGGATTTTTCAAAATACACAAAGCCTACACATACTATGTGTCACGCCCTGACCATAGAGAGCCTTTGTTTTTCTATGGTATAGTAGGTAAGGGCGTGACTGGGGGGTTTTCTAGTTATTCTTTTCTATGTGGGGTTCTAGTTTAGTTTTTCTATGTTGGTGTTTGGTATGATTCCCAATTAGAGGCAGCTGGCTATCATATTTAAGTAGCATTTTTTCCACCTGTGTTTTATGGGATATTGTTTTGAGTTAGTGTATGTTACACCTCTTAGTTATGGTTCGTTGTTTGTTTCATTCTTTCTTTGTTGTTATGTGCGTTTCTAATAAATAATATGTGGAAACCATATCGCGCTGCAGCTTGGTACGATATTTATTCCAGCGAACGTGACACTATGGCCGATTTAAATATATATGTTATTACATGTAATCAAATTTGACCAATATTTTCTAAAGATTAAAGTGATTAGCCTACATCTTAGATTAGTTGTATGAATAAACATACTGCACCTTGTAGGAAATATATAGTAAACAGTAGGTTTCTGCTCAGTGTTAAGGAAAACAAAATAAAAAACATTTTATTAAAAATTTAGATTAAATCATTTCTGAAAAGTATTCATATCATAGTAGAGTTAATTATTTGAACCACAGTCTAAAGAAATTCAGCTTCCCCAATGGTCAGGAGATTTTTGTACCAGCAGTAATAGTGATTGTATCACTGTGCTACACTTTTGGTAGCGGCACCAGACTTGATGTTGGAAGTAAGTAACAAGCTCTTTTGATATTTCTTTCTGATTACATTTTTTTGTATTTTACTTTCTTAAACTCTGTCTCCATGAAAATAATTTCTGAGCCTTCTTTCAAATAACATTTTATTGAATCAAAATGATAAATTGTAAGTTTATTTATGTCTGGTTTGTATGATTGCAGACTATCACTCCTAATTCTGGTATAATAACTAATAGTATTGTATATAATATTCATCATTGTTGCATTGTGTTCATGGTAGACTTCACTGTTAGTGTGAAGACAACGGGTCTCAGTTATGGTTGTAACTGACTTCATAATCCAACATGGATGATATTGTCAGGACCCGGTGTGAGAAACAGTCACTAATAGTCGGCAGAACCCAGAAGATGAGGCAGACACAGCAGTACTAGAGACGGTGGTTTAATCAAGGTAAAAGATCTTCAGGCAAAAAATATAAATCCACAACGTCAAAAGTAAAGCCAAGAGAAAAAATGGATAACCTCCAAAATACAATGAAAATCCACAAAGTGGTAAGAACAGCAGGGAAAAACAAACCTCAAAAGACTAATCAAAAATAAACAAGAACAAAACCAGAGTACCTCTGGAAAATCCAACTAGAGAAATATATGTTCACAGCATGGCTGGGGCTGGGTGCTAACATACAAACACAGAGCAAAGAACTGAGGAACACTCAGGGTTTAAATACCTACAAGAAAATGAGGCACAGGTGCAAACAATAACTAGAACAAGGGAAAAACAAAAGGTTCAAAAAGGCGCAATGGGAGCATCTAGTGACCAAAACCTGAATAGTCCTGGCCAAAACCTGACAGATATGTGATGTAAATACTATGAATATGAGCAGGCTGTTCTGATCAAATCCATTCCTAAACAATATTTTGTATAACATGAATAACTGACACCGTATGACTAGTAACTCTAGTTATTTAAACACTTTCTACTTGTTTGGTTTATAAATCTGCTGTATCAGATTACTTTAGGTTTTTCTCCACATATTCTAAACAATCTAACTTTGACATTTATATTTAGAGGGCATTTCCAATTCACTTTATTTTGATGTGTACTTTGCTGAAGATAATCTCTTACTATAGCTGTACTTGATGTAGTTACTTATTTGATGTGTTCTGTTTGTTCCAGGTAACAGTTCCCCCACCCTCACCGTCCTGCCCCCCTCTAGTGAGGAGCTGTCCAGTACAACAACAGCAACACTGACGTGTCTGGCCAACAAGGGCTTCCCCTCAGACTGGACCATGAGTTGGAAAGTGGACGGGACCAGCAAGAAGCAGGAGGCCAGTCCCGGGGTACTGGAGAAGGATGGCCTGTACAGCTGGAGCAGCACCCTGACTCTCACTGGCCAGAAGTGGACCAAGGCAGGAGAGGTGACCTGTGAAGCCCAGCAGAAATCCCAGACTCCAGTCACCAAGACCCTGAGGAAGGCTGACTGTTCTGGGTAGAACCCCTCAGTCACACACCCCTGTGGAGAGAGGCTGCTGGTACCTCTGCTTTGACTCTGTTCTGAGATCAGATGTTCTCTGTCTTATTGATCACTGACATGTAGACTAACAGGGGGCTTTGCTTGAGTTCATGTGTCAATCCTCTCTGTAGACTGAGGTTGTATCAGTGTTAGATGTGATGTTTTCTGTTTTATTACTATTAGATACTGTAGGAATGTTTGCTTTGATACTTTGATTAATAGTTACAAATACAGATTTCCCTTTGGAACAAATATTTTCATTGTCTCTTTCAATAATTAGACTTTGGTCTTAAATGTTGTTAAATGGTATAGACATACTGTCACGTAGCTAGGAGTGGTGGGTGCGGAGTCAGGCGCAGAGAGCAGAGGGTTTTGGGTGTCCGTAATTTATTCCGGACAGAACAAGGTCACGCCAATAACAATAGGCGACAAATACTGACCTACCCAAAACAGGACACCAAATAAACAAACACAACCATCCACAAAAAGAACAGAAAATAAACCCGCACAAAAGCAGGCGGGCATAGACGGCTTAAATAGCCCAGAGCAAAACCCCCAAACGAGAAACAGGTGAAACCAATACAGACATAACCAACAGAAAAGGAAAAGGGAATCGGTGGCAGCTAGTAGACCGGTGACAACGACCGCCGAGCGCCGCCTGAAAAGGAAGAGGAGCCACCTTCGGTGGAAGTCATGACACATACATTATTAAAGCCTGATTCACAGTTTATTTTAAAAATATCAGACCTAAATATCATTGCTTAGTTATTTATGTTCTCACTTGAAAACCCATTGTCATCAACCAGTAGTTCATATTAACACAAGATACTACAATGTTAACAGATTAACAGGAGAGGTCTAGATACTACAATGCAAACAGATTAACAGGAGAGGTCTACATACTACAATGTTAACAGGCTAACAGGAGAGGTCTAGACACATGCAGTAGATGGTACTCCTTATTCATTTTTCTTGGACTGTTTTTTACCTGCTTGAATTATAGACTCATAAAGACTGTAGACTAATGTTATTGAACATTTGATCAATATCTTGGACTCTCAACAATGTGATCACACCTACATTAAGCTAAATTTGTTTTACAAGATCCACATAATATAACCAGTATCACAGCTTCACGATAGTCATGGAGTCTTCTCTACCTCCAACCCTCTGGGGACAGTGTGAACATCTGGCGACAGTGCTGCTCTATTCTGGGACAAGCAGAACCACCCAGCCCTGTCTATGTAAATCTCAGTTTCACTCCCACAGCATCCAGTCTAGCAGTTGAACAGTTTCACTGCCTGGAATCCCCTGGACTGGGACAGATATGAGTGACTGGTTTTAACCTCTTTGGTGGATTCAGGGAAGTTACAATAACAGATATTCCATCATATAATTAATGACAGATAAAATATATATTATTCAAACATGTTTCATGTTTGAGCCCAGCATCATGTCTCATTCACAGATGTAACAGTCAGTAACCTGCTCATCAAGATAGTTCATATAATGCTAGATGATGTTCACATATTTGGTTGTGAGGTAAATATGGGGATTTGATTTAGGGGTGGCGATTCTGATGTAACATCACCATTATTTATTTTTTACATCTGTAGATCTGACTCTGCATATGGACAGATAATGTGTGTTTTAAAACTTCATATAACTTTTAAAAGTGAACTTTTTGACCATGACAATAATTATTCACAAGCGTGGTGATGATGATGATGAGGAACATGTGATCTGAATGATGCTCTACTGGTCAGTGTTCCATGTCACTGTCTCTTCCCCCTCAGCACCTGCAGTAGGTCCCAGCTGTAGCAGTTCAGTCAGTCACAGCGCAGTCTGACTGAGGGAGGTTTTTGTACGGCTCTGTATCTCTGTGTGAACTCATCACCACTGTGGTAACTCTGACAGTAGTAATCTCCTGTATCTTCAGTCTGGACTCCACTGATGGTCAGAGTGAAGTCACTCCCAGATCCACTGCCACTGAATCTAGAAGGAGTCCCAGAGAAGAGGGTGCTACTGTATTAGTAGTTTCGAAGTTTCTCCAGGTTTCTGTTGATACCAGGCTAAACATGGTTTACCTGAACTCCAACAGTCAGGATACACATTACTGCTGGTTTTACAGTTCAGAGAGACTGTCTGTCCTGGGAGAACAGCTTTCACTGCAGGAGTCAGTCAGAGACTGTTACATTACAATCTGATGATCTTGCCCCCAAAATTGTCACCTAATAATCATAGAAGTCCATATTAATGTCAATATATTAAGTGAATAAAAAGGGTATAAATATAATGGCTATTATTGGTTTAAGGGCTATAACATATGATTGCTATCAATGTTGTTTAGCAAGACAATAACATAATGAATATGGGAGAAAATATTTGTAAAAGTACTGTATAATGTAACTAACGAACATACACTAAGTATACCAAACATTAGGAATACCTTCCTAATATTGAGTTGCACGACCCCCTTTTGCCCTCAGGACAGACTCAATTCGTCTGGGCAAGGACTCTACAAGGTGTCGAATGCATTCCACAGAGATGCTGGTTAATGTTGACTCCAATGCTTCCCACAGCTGTGTCAAATTGGCTGGATGTCATTTGTCTGGTGGACCATTCTTGATACACACGGGAAACTGTCCAGTGTGGAAAACCCAGCAGCGTTGCAGTACTTGACACAAAATCCATGTCTCAATTGTCTCTAGGCTATAAAATCTATCTTTAACCTGTATCCTCCCCTTTATTCTACACTGATTGAAGTGGATTTAACAAGCGACATCAATAATGGATCATAGCTTTCACCTGGATTCACCTGGCCAGTCTATGTCATGGAAAGAGCAAGTGTTCTTAATGTTTTGTATATTCAGTGTGTATAATTTTGTCTGTTGCTTAGTGTTCATGGTAATCAGGATAACAGGTAGCCAAGCTGTTAAGAGCATTGGGCCAGTAACAAAAATCTTGCTGCTTTGAATTTCAGAGCTGACTAAGTGAAGTAATCTTTCAATGGGCCATGAACAAGGCACTTAACTGAAATCCCGTTAACGGGATCGATTTGACAACAGCCAGTGAAAGTGCAGGGCGCCAAATTCAAACAACAGAAATCTCATAATTAAAATTCCTCAAACATACAAGTATTACACACCATTTTAAAGATAAAATTGTTGTTAATCCCACCACAGTGTCCAATTTCAAAAAGGCTTTACGACGAAAGCATACCATGCAATTATGTTAGGTCAGTGCCTAGTCCCAAAAAACACAGCCATTTTTCCAGCCAAAGAGAGGAGTCACAAAAAGCAGAAATAGAGATAAAATAAATTGATAATCTTCATCAGATGGCACTCATAGTACTTCATGTTACACAATACGTGTATGTTTTGTTCGATAAAGTTTAGGGCCCGGACTGGAGGGAGACTCTGGCAGATCCGGACTGGAGGGAGACTCTGGCAGATCCGGACTGGAGGGAGACTCTGGCAGATCCGGACTGGAGGGAGACTCTGGCAGATCCGGACTGGAGGGAGACTCTGGCAGATCGGGACTGACGGGTGGCTCCTGACTGACGGGCGGCTCAGGCGGCTCCTGACTGATGGGCGGCTCCTGACTGACCGGCGGCTCAGGACAGACGGGCGGCTCAGGACAGACGGGCGGCTCAGGACAGACGGGCGGCTCAGGCGGCTCAGGACAGACGGGCGGCTCGGGACAGACGGGCGGCTCTGGAGCGTCCAGACACACAGGAGACTTGGTTCTTAGAACAGGCACAGTACTCACCAGGCTGGAGAGATCTACTGTAGGCCTGGTCCTTGGAGGAGGCACAGGATAGACCGGTCCGTGGAGGCACACTGGAGGTCTCGAACTAAGAGCCTGAACAACCCGTCCTGGCTGGATGTTGATTTTAGCCCGGCAATTGCGGGGCGCAGGCACAGGACGCACTGGGCTATGCAGACCCACGGGAGACACAGTGCGTAGGGCTGGTGCCATATAACACGGACCAAGGAGACGCACTGGAGACCAGATGTGCTGAGCAGGCTTCATCGCACCTGGCTCGATGCCCACGCATAACACGGTGCCTGCCCGGACCACCTCTCTCCACGGAAAGCATGGGAAGTTGGCTCAGGTCTCCTACCTGACTTAGCCACACTCCCTGTGTACCTCCAAGAAATTTTTGGGGCTGCCTCTCGTCCCAGCAGCACTGCCATGCTGCCTCCTCATACCAACGCCGCTCAACTTTCGCTGCCTCCAGCTCTGCCTTGGGGCGACGATATTCCCCAGCCTGTGCCCAGGGTCCCTTTCCGTCCAGAATCTCCTCCCATGTCCATGAGTCCTGAGATTTCTGCTGCTGCCCGTTATCACGCTGCTTGGTCCTTGGTTGGTGGGTGGTTCTGTAACGACTCTCCTCTTCTTCTGACGAGGAGTAAGATATTTCGGACCAATGTGCAGCGTGGTAAGTGTCCATTTTAATATATAAAACTGAACACTACAAAGATACAAAATAACAAAGTGAATGAACAAACGAAAATCGAAACAGTCCCGTATGGTGCAAACACAGACACAGGAAACAACCACCCACAAAACACAATGAAAAACAGGCTACCTAAATATGGCTCCCAATCAGAGACAACGACTGACACCTGCCTCTGATTGGGAACCATACTAGGCCAAACACATAGAAATATAACCATAGAACAAAACATAGAAAAACATAGAATGCCCACCCCAACTCACGCCCTGACCAAACTAAAATAAAGACATAAAAAGGAACTAAGGTCAGAACGTGACAACTACTATCAGTCACTATCGTATTATACTAGTACTTCAGTACTATCAGTCCCTTTTGTATTATACTAGTACTTCGTCTATAACCACAGTAAAACAAGTCCTATATTGACATAACCTGAAAGGCCGCTCAGCAAGGAAGAAGCCACTGCTCCAAAACCGCCATAAAAAAGCAAGACTACGGTTTGCAACTGCACATGTGGACAAAGATGACCTCCCAATATCAGGTTTCACCTGAGAGAATACATCGTCAATCATAATGGGGAACAATAAAGGACTAATGACACTTCCCTGGGGGTACCATTATCTACCTCATAGCTTTCTGACATAGAGCTCCCCAACCTCATTTGTATTGATCGCCCAAAAAGAAAATTCTTTATCCAGTTAAAAACCTTTCCTCCAACCCCCATGTTATCCAGCTTGATAAGTAGGACCTTGAAGGACTAGTAGGGTCTTTCCCTGGTTTCCGTATTGGCACCACTACCGCCTGCTTCCAAATTCCAGGCGGTTTCCCTTCCTGCCACACCTAATTGTAAAGGCCTAATTCTTTCCCCATTGCAGTGTCACTGAGATGAGCCATCATGATGTAACACATCTCATCCTTCCCAGGAGATGTTACCCCAGCTTTAGCTAATGCTCTCTTCATCTCAGCCAATGTAAAAGGGCCATTCAATGTATCCCCCACCATTTATCTCTGATCCAGGACCCCCGAATGTTCTCCTCTGACCCTCTTTCTCCCACGCTGCCCCTCTTCTGTCAGATTATTTGAGCTGTGCACCTTCACAAATGCCTGGGCTAACATCTCTGCCTTCTCCATATCTCTCACTGCAACAATCTCCACACTTTTCAGCACAGGGAGATCCCAATCTCTTCTGATCACACTCATCCTCTTAATCATCCCCCATACCTCTCCCACAGGAGTGATCCTGCCTATGTTACCACATAGCCGCCACCAATACTCCCTCTTAGCTGTCCCAATGCTCCTCCTTACTACTGCTTGTGCGTGTTTATACTGTATCAGGTGTTGGTAATTATGGAACCTTTTCAACATTCAGAAAGCCCAGTTCCTTCTCTTCACTGCTTCTCTGCACTCTTCATTCCACCAGGGGACTGCGTTACCCTTTCTCCCCCTGTACACATAGGAATCACCTGCCTTGCAGCCCCTACTATTGCTCCTCTTACTCCGTCATTGACTGTTTCTATATCTGAATTGAGATCTACCTGAGACAGCTCCTGTTCTCTCAACTTCTGAAACTGACCCCACTCCGCTTTCCCAAATATCCATCTCCTCAATCCATTTCTTACTGATTCTTCCTCCCTCAATCCTACAGTACACACGACAGGACAGTGACCACCTCCCAACTACATCTGCCTGCCATTGAACTTGAGATTAAAGTAAGATCCAGAGCAGATTCAATTCCAGTTACTGGGTCAATCCGGGTTCCCCGTCCATCATTAAGACTCACAAGCCCTTTCTCATGTAGTAGTTCCTTCAACATTTGTCCATTTACATCAGTCCGTAACCCTCCCCAGAGCGCACTATGAGCATTAAAATCCCCCCACCACATTACCCATCTCCTATCTTTACCTTCTACATTCCCAACGGCCAGCAACTCTTGTTTCTTACACGGGTTGTAAAATTTCACTATTACCATATTCCCCCCTCCCAACCACACCTCAACCACTACATACTCTGGTTCAACTCCCTCTCCCACAAGCTTATATGGGATCCCCCGCATTATAAAGGTAGCACACCCTCATCCTCCCCCTGCCACCCTATCTCTATGGACTGCAACATAACCCTGTAATGCAAAGGTCAGAGTAGGTTTTAGCCATGTCTCCTGGAGACATATCACACCAGGTTTGGCTGGTAACTCCTCAATAAACTTTTTAAACTCTTACCCATTAGCCATCAGACTTCTGGCATTCCATTGAAGGATTAACACCATTATGAAAATGAACCAATACATTATTCTGTCTGGACTAATTCTCAATCTTATTGAGGTCATCCTGTACATTTTCCCATGTCAGTCCTGTGATCCCATGATACCTCACTGCCTGCTTCACTCTGATCTGTATCTTCTTAGTCTTTGAATGCAATTTTTCTGCGCAATTGATTGCTTCTGTCACAAATGTAACATTTCTCAAATTTACTACCATTCTTGTGTTCTCCCCCATTCTGCTCCTTACTTCACGCCCAACCTGCATCCCAATCTGCCTTGAAATACCTGCTGTATTAGGAGCCTCGATTGTTTCTGTCTGAACTACCTTCACTTCTTCTGCATACAAGATTTTTCGCTCACTCCTCACCTCCCGCACTTCCACCTGTCTTTTCACCACTGAACAACCCCCATATGCCACACCATGGGCTCCCCCACAATTACAGCATATTAACTGGGCCCCGTCTCCACATTCCCCATATGTATGTTCTCCCCTACCTTCTTCCCATCTCGTGTCATCTGGAGGCGCTATGCTATGTTAACAATTTCTGGAACTCCTGTAATAACTCCCTTCACCCACTTTCGTCCAGTTTGATCCGGCATGCTACTATCAACCAAACGTTTACATACCTGCTTGAGTTTGAGCGCCTTCTCAAACTGTTTAACATTGAAACACACCACCACCAAACTTCCATCACAAATAACTTTTAGCAGACTCAACCTTTCCTATTTTACTCTCCAAATCCCTAGTCAATGTGATCAGACTCACCGCCGTGACTCCACCTAGGTCCTTACATTTCACCAACACCTTGAACTCCACTTCTCTCAGTACAACACTGAGAACCGAACCTCTCTCATCACTACTGTTGTGGAAATTCTAACACAGGGACACTCAAAGTCAATCTTAAATTAATCATTGTTTATTGTCAGCGCGCTGGAGAGATTCCAACCAACTCAATGCACTGTAGTACTCATGTCAATCAGGAGCTCTTCCTGGGCAGTCCCAACATTTGTCTTATACAGTTGAAGTCGGAAGTTTACATACACCTTAGCCAAATGCATTTAAACTCAGTTTTTCACAATTCCTGACATTTAATCCTAGTAAAAATTCCCTGTCTTGGGTCAGTTAGGATCACCACTTCATTTTAAGAATGTGAAATGTCAGAATAATAGTAGAGAGATTGATTTATTTCAGCTTTTATTTTCTTTCGTCACATTCCCAGTCGGTCAGAAGTTTACATACACTCAATTCGTTTTTGGTAGCATTTCCTTTAAAATTGATTAACTTGGGTCAAACGTTTTGGGTAGCCTTCCACAAGCTTCCCACAATACGTTGGGTGAATTTTGGCCAATTCCTCCTGACAGAGCTGGTGTAACTGAGTCAGGTTTGTAGGCCTCCTTGCTGGCGCATGCTTTTTCAGTTCTGCCCACAAATTTTCTGTAGGATTGAGGTCAGTGCTTTGTGATGGCCACTCCAATACCTTGACTTTGTTGTCCATAAGCCATTTTGCCACAACTTTGGAAGCATGCTTGGGGTCATTGTCCATTTGGAAGACCCATTTGCAACCAAGCTTTAACTTCCTGACTGATGTCTTGAGATGTTGCTTCAATATATCCACATAACAAGATGATGCTGCCACCCCCGTGCTTCACGGTTGGGATGGTGTTCTTCGACTTGCAACCGACCCCCTTTTTTCTCCAAACAAAATGATGGTCATTATGGCCAAACAGTTCTATTTTTGTTTCATCAGACAAGAAGACATTTCTCCAAAAAGTACGATCTTTGTCCCCATGTGCAGTTGCAAACTGTAGTCTGGCTTTTATATGGCGGTTTTGGAGCAGTGGCTTCTTCCTTGCTGAGCGGCCTTTCAGGTTATGTCGATATAGGACTCGTTTTACTGTGGATATAGATACTTTGTACCTGTTCCTTGCCAAAACTATAGTTTGTTAACAAGAAACTTGTGGAGTGGTTGAAAAACGAGTTATAATGACTCCAACCTAAGTGTATGTAAACTTCTGACTTCAACTGTATACGGCTATACACAGACAAGTTATATTTGCATGATTTTGCATAATGAATTCATCATTTATGTTTTGTTTCATTCATGTGACCGACCAATACTGGTTCATAACATGTGACAGACCAGTACCTCACTAGGTTTCTTCTCTCTAATCTGAGACCTTGAAACTGAGATATTCTTCCTTCTCGTTTTCAAAACAAGGTCTGGGCATACTGCCAAATTGCAGCTACTGATAGTGAGGATTCATTCAGTCAGCCACTTGCATGAACACAGAAATTGGTTTACAGAACAGCACATAAATAGAACACAGTAATTCGTTTTTTGGAAATTTGTGCCCACGTCTCGGACCGATAGCGACCAACAAAAAATCTTCCTGGTTCGAGTTCATACAGTCTTTCCATTGGAGAGATCTGTGTGAGCAGCAGCATTTTAAAGGTTGAGGCTGATTGTCCAGCAGCGTTGCAGTTCTTGACACAAAATCCACGTCTCAATTGTCTCAAGGCTTAAAAATCCATCTTTAACCTGTGTTAATCTTCACTGATTGAAGTGGATTTAACAAGCGACATCAATAAGGGATCATAGCTTTCACCTGATCAGTTCTATGTCATGGAAAAAGCAGGTGTTCTTAATGTTTAGTATACTCCGTGTGTATAATTGTGTCTGTTGCTTACTGTTCATGGTAATTAGGGTGGCAGGTAGCCTAGCGGTTAAGAGCATTGGGCAGGTAACCAAAAGGTTGGTGGTTTGAATCTCCGAGCTGACTAAGTGAAATAATCTTTTGATGTGCCCTTGAACAAGGCATTTAACCGTAATTGCTCTAGGGTTGCCCTCAGTAATGGCTGATCCCTGGCTAAGAGTACCATATACAAAAAAAATATTTTACGATTCACCTGTGCATAATACACACTTTTACATATGTGGAATAAGACAAATGTAAACACCCACCAAACGATTTAATATTGTAAATACTGGACTACTGGACTGTTGGACTTACACTGTGAGAAGAGGGGCTCCAATGTGCAAGACTAATATTCGGCCATTGCTCTGTTCCTGAGTTCAGCTCCCTCCCTCCTCTTCTGTGTTTCTGATCAGACACACTGGGACTTTGTAGAATATAATTACAATACATGAAACTCAGCATCTCTTCTACATCTTAAGAATACAATATCCAAATGGTCTGAAGTAAGGATGTCTGTTTTGAAAGATTTTAACCTTTTTGTAGATAAATGGTTAATGGTTCTCCATGAGATACTCAATAAAAAATGAGTACAAATGCAATAAGGAACACATGGGATAATGACTGAATATGACCTAACAGCTTAGAGTTATTAGAACTAGGTATAGTTGTTCAGCTCTACTACACACTGTGTCATTGTACTGAATCATCTCCTCCCCTCAGCACCTGCAGTAGGTCCCAGCTGTAGCTGTACAGTCACTGTGCAGTCTGACTGAGGGAGGTTTTTGTACGGCTCTGTATCACTGTGTGAACCACGGAGTGCTACCAGGCCAGTGTAAACTCTGACAGTAGTAATCTCCTGCATCTTCAGCCTGGACTTCACTGATGGTCAGTGTGAAGTCACTCCCAGATCCACTACCACTGAATCTAGATGGAGTCCCAGACTGAAGTGTTGTAGCAGAGTAAATAAGGAGTTTAGGAGCTCCTCCAGGTTTCTGTTGGTACCAGGCTAAAACGTTATTGTTGTAAACATTACTGCTGGTTTTACAGTTCAGAGAGACTGTCTGTTCTGGGACAACAGCTTTCACTGCCGGAGTCTGTGTCACAACGTACTGTCCTCTGGATTCTGAAAATATAATTTAAAAAAGTATATAAATGAAATATTACATGTAGTAATGAATAGAAATAGTAACATTGATATACTGTTCCTGTATACTCTGTAGATGTAATTAATTTTCAACAATAAATTCTGAAAACTGTAACCTTGAAAGCAGAAAGCAAGTGTCCAGATGAAGATGGTGAAACAAGTCATGGTTGTTGTGGGTTCTGTTGTCATGAAGAACAGCTCTCAGTCATGAAGTGGTAAACTCACAGGGCTATAAATGCTCTTAGAGCAGCGGAGCAGATGCATTATGCAAATTCATGTTTCAAATCTATTTCAGTTTCCAAGTAAGCTCTAATTATTAGAGTATTTTATCCTTCATGTCACAGCTTTTCTAACATCAAACAGCAACTGTTTTACCAGATAACTAATGTATGGTAACTTTTATGTCACACCACCATTATATCTTTATTCTGATGATGATCAAATCAAATTTTATTGGTCACATACACATGGTTAGCAGATGTTAATGCGAGTGTAGCAAAATACTTGTGCTTCTAGCTCCGACAGTGCAGTAATATCTAACAAGTAATCTAACAAAATCACAACGACTACCTTATACACACACAAATGTAAAGGGATGAATAAGAATATGTACATATAAATATATGAATGAGCGAGGGCCGTGCGGCGCAGGCAAGATGCAGTAGATGGTATCGAATACGGTATATGCATAAGAGATGAGTAATGTAGGACATGTAAACATTATTAAAGTGGCGTTATTTAAAGTGATCCATTTATTAAAGTGGCCAGAGATTGAGTCTGTATGTTGGCAGCAGCCTCTCTATGTTAGTGGTGGCTGTTTAACAGTGATGGCCTTGAGATAGAAGCTGTTTTTCAGTCTCTCGGTCTCAGCTTTGATGCACCTGTACTGACCTCGCCTTCTGGATGATAGCGGGGTGAACAGGCAGTGGCTCGGGTGGTTGTTGTCCTTGATGATCTTTTTGGCCTTCCTGTGACATTGGGTGCTGTAGGTGTCCTGGAGGGTAGGTAGCTTGCGCCAGGTGATGCGTGCAGACCGTACTACCCTCTGGAGTTGCCATAACAGGCGGTGATACAGCCCGACAGGATGCTCTTGATTGTGCATCTGTAAAAGTTTGTGAGTGTTTTTGGTGACAAGCCAAATTTCTTCAGCCTCCTGAGGTTGAAGAGGCGCTGTTGCGCCTTCTTCACCACGCTGTCTGTGTGGGTGGACCATTTCAGATTGTCCGTGATGTGTACGCCGAAAAACTTTAAACTTTTCACCTTCTCCAATATGGTCCCGCCGATGTGGATGGGGGGGTGCTCCCTCTGCTTTCCTGAAGTCCACGATCATCTCCTTTGTTTTGTTGACGTTGAGTGAGAGGTTATTTTTCTGACACCACACTCCGAGGCCCCTCACCTCCTCCCTGTAGGCCGTCCCGTCGTTGTTGTTAATCAAGCCTACCACTGTAGTGTCGTCTCCAAACTTGATGATTGAGTTGGAGGCGTGCATGGCCAAGCAGTCATGGGTGAACAGGGAGTACAGGAGAGGGCTGAGAACGCACCCTTGTGGGGCCCCAGTGTTGAGGATCAGCGGAGTGGAGATATTGTTTCCTACCTTCACCACCTGGGGGGCAGCCCGTCAGAAAGTCCAGGACCCAGTTGCACAGGGCGGGGTCGAGACCCAGGGTCTCAAGCTTAATGATGAGTTTGGAGGGTACTATGGTGTTGAATGCTGAGCTGTGGTCAATGAACAGCATTCTTACATAGGTATTCCTCTTGTCCAGACGGTGTGATGGCATCGTCTGTGGACCTATTGGGGCGGTAAGCAAATTGGAGTGGGTCTAGGGTGTCAGGTAGGGTGGAGGTGATATGATCCTTGACTAGTCTCTCAAAGCTCTACATGATGTCAGATGTGAGTGCTACGGGGTGATAGTAATTTAGTTTAGTTACCTTAGCTTTCTTAGAAACAGGAATAATGGTGGCCATCTTCAAGCATGTGGGGACCACAGACTGGGATAGGGATTGATTGAATATGTCTGTAAACACACCAGCCAGTTGGTCTGCGCATGCTCTGAGGACGCGGCTAGGGATGCAGTCTGGGCCGGCAGCCTTGCGAGGGTTAACACGTGTAAATGCTTTACTCACATTGGCCACGGAGAAGGAGAGCCCACAGGTTTTGGTAGCGGGCCGTGTCAGTGGCACTGTATTGTCCTCAAAGCGAGCAAAGAGATTGTTTAATTTGTCTGGGAGCAAGGCGTCGATGTTCGCAACAGGGATGGTTTTCTTTTTGGAATCCGTGATTGTGATTGTCTGTAGACCCTGCAACATCAGATATAATGAACTGTCTGTTCACTCATGCTTGGTCTCTCATGTAAGTTCCTCTAATCAGTTAGTGAACACTTCTCTAAACTAAAGCTGGTAGGATTCCTCTGGTAGTGTTGTCTGTCCTCTGTGACTTTACCACCACTGTTAAATGTGAGATCAACATGTTTAATAAAGGAATATACAACATGGATCACTATCACTACTGCTGCTGCTGTTGTCTTTCATATGGACAATATGGAGGAATACTAGCAACACTGATCTAATGCTGGACTGTACCTCCAGACTAGGAGAACACCTGATACACAGAGGAAGGAAAAATGACTAATATCTGGATTTAAGATACAATTCATATTTTTATTATCTAGAAATGTTATTATGAAGTGTTTGTTCTACCTGGAAGATGTTAAAGTGTATTTGTGTTGATTATGATTCTGTATCTTCACTGTAACAGCTGCAGCAACACAACACAGAGAGGTTTTTGTACAAGCAGTAATAGGGATTGTATCACTGTGGTTGACTTTTGGTAGCGGCACCAGACTTGATGTTGGAAGTAAGTAAACACCAAATTCATTGTTTTATTCATGTTTTGATGTCATGTTTCAATTTCTCTATACATTTAGCCTCAATATTGAGAAGAAAAAAAAACTTTTTTAAAATACACACAGCCTTCAGACTATGGCCAATTAGAATATGAATGTTATTACATCTAATCAAATTTGACCTGCATTTTTAAACTATGAGAGTGATTGACCTACATTTTAGACTAGTTGTATGAATAAACATACTGCACCTAGTAGAAAATGTACAATTAACGGTAGGTTTAAAACAAATAAATAAACACTTTCCTTCACATGAAGATAAAACAATATTTGGCAAGTATTCATACCGTACTAGAGTTAGATATTTGAACCACAGTCTAAAGAAATTCAGCTTGTCCAATGGTCAGGAGGTTTTTGTACGAGCAGTACTAGGGATTGTATCACTGTGGTACACTTTTGGTAGCGGCACCAGACTAGATGTTGGAAGTAAGTAACAAGCTCTCTTCATATTTTTTTCTGACTACATTTATTTTAAATATATTATATTTAATATATAAATATATTTAAATACTTTCTTAAATATATTATGATTTTATACATTTTATTTTAAAAACATTGCATTTTTCTATTGCTTTTCACTGAGCCTTCTTTCAAATAATATTTTATTCAATCAAAATGTTAAATAGTAGGTTTATTTGTATGTCTGATTTGTATGAGAGCAGACTTTATAACTCTTAAAGTGTTGGTTATTGCAGTAATTGTTGTTTTGTGAATCTTATGTTTGTATACAACCTGTTGGATTATCTTAATATACTGTAGATGTTCTGAGTATTCTGATCAGAAACAATCCTAAGATATCTGACATACTAGTAACGCTAAAGCTAACCATTTACACTTGACTTATATTGTTCATAAATCTGCATTGTACATCTATCATATTATGTTTTGTGTTTTCTTCAAATCTTTTACCAATCTAACTACATTATATTTAGAAGGCATTTCCAAATCAATGTATTTGTATGTCTATTGCTTTTAGAAATATTTTAGACATAGTTGATGCAGTTGATGTGTTCTGTTTGTTCCAGGTAACAGTGTCCCCACCCTCACCGTCCTGCCCCCCTCTAGTGAGGAACTGTCCAGTACAACAACAGCCACACTGACGTGTCTGGCCAACAAGGGTTTCCCCTCAGACTGGACCATGAGCTGGAAAGTGGACGGGACCAGCAAGAAGCAGGAGGCCAGTCCCGGAGTCCTAGAGAAGGATGGCCTGTACAGCTGGAGCAGCACCCTGACTCTCACTGGCCAGGAGTGGACCAAGGCAGGAGAGGTGACCTGTGAAGCCCAGCAGAAATCCCAGACTCCAGTCACCAAGACCTTGAGGAAGGCTGACTGTTCTGGGTAGGACCCCTCAGTCACACACCCCTGTGGAGAGAGGCTGCTGGTTCCTCTGCTTTGACTCTGTTCTGAGATCAGATGTTCTCTGTCTTATTGATCACTGACATGTAGACTAACAGGGGGCTTTGCTTGAGTTCATGTGTCAATCCTCTCTGTAGACTGAGGTTGTATCAGTGTTAGATGTGATGTTTTCTGTTTTATTACTATTAGATACTGTAGGAATGTTTGCTTTGATACTTTGATTAATAGTTACAAATACAGATTTCCCTTTGGAACAAACATTTTCATTGTCTCTTTCAATAATTCGACTTTGGTCTTAAATGTTGTTAAATGGTATAGACATACTGTCACGTAGCTAGGAGTGGTGGGTGCGGAGTCAGGCGCAGAGAGCAGAGGGTTTTGGGTGTCCGTTATTCTGGACAGAACAAGGTCAAGCCAATAACAATAGGTGACAAATACTGACCTACCCAAAACAGGACACCAAAACAGTCCAACAAATAAACAAACACAACCATCCACAAAAAGAACAGAAAATAAACCCGCACAAAAGCAGGCGGGCATAGACGGCTTAAATAGCCCTGAGCAAAACCCCCAAACGAGAAACAGGTGAAACCAATACAGACATAACCAACAGAAAGGAAAAGGGAATCAGTGGCAGCTAGTAGACCGGTGACAACGACCGCCGAGCGCCGCCTGAAAAGGAAGAGGAGCCACATTCGGTGGAAGTTGTGACACATACATTATTAAAGCCTGATTCACATTTTATTTTAAAAATATCAGACCTAAATATCATTGCTTAGTTATTTATGTTCTCACTTGAAAACCCATTGTCATCAACCAGTAGTTCATATTAACACAAGATACTACAATGTTAACATATTAACAGGAGAGGTCTACATACTACAATGTTAACAGATTGACAGGAGAGGTCTACATACTACAATGTTAACAGATTAACAGGAGAGGTCTAGATACTACAATGCTAACATATTAACAGGAGAGGTCTAGATACTACAATGCTAACATATTAACAGGAGAGGTCTAGACACTACAATGCTAACAGATTGACAGGAGAGGTCTACATACTACAATGTTAACAGATTAACAGGAGAGGTCTAGACACTACAATGTTAACAGATTAACAGGAGAGGTCTAGATACTACAATGCTAACATATTAACAGGAGAGGTCTAGATACTACAATGCTAACATATTAACAGGAGAGGTCTAGACACTACAATGCTAACAGATTGACAGGAGAGGTCTAGATACTACAATGCTAACAGATTAACAGGAGGGGTCTAGATACTACAATGCTAACATATTAACAGGAGAGGTCTAGATACTACAATGCTAACATATTAACAGGAGAGGTCTAGACACTACAATGCTAACAGATTGACAGGAGAGGTCTAGATACTACAATGCTAACAGATTAACAGGAGAGGTCTAGATACTACAATGCTAACATATTAACAGGAGAGGTCTAGATACTACAATGCTAACAGATTAACAGGAGAGGTGTAGATACTACAATGTTAACAGATTAACAGGAGAGGTCTAGATACTACAATGTTAACAGATTAACAGGAGAGGTCTAGATACTACAATGTTAACATATTAACAGGAGAGGTCTAGATATTACAATGTTAACAGATTAACAGGAGAGGTGTAGATACTACAATGTTAACAGATTGACAGGAGAGGTGTAGATACTACAATGCTAACAGATTAACAGGAGAGGTGTAGATACTACAATGCTAACATATTAACAGGAGAGGTCTAGACACTACAATGCTAACAGATTGACAGGAGAGGTCTACATACTACAATGTTAACAGATTAACAGGAGAGGTCTACATACTACAATGTTAACATATTAACAGGAGAGGTCTAGATACTACAATGTTAACAGATTAACAGGAGAGGTCTAGATACTACAATGTTAACAGATTAACAGGAGAGGTCTAGATACTACAATGTTAACAGATTAACAGGAGAGGTCTAGATACTACAATGTTAACAGATTAACAGGAGAGGTCTAGATACTACAATGTTAACAGATTAACAGGAGAGGTGTAGATACTATAATGTTACCAGATTAACAGGAGAGGTCTAGATACTACAATGTTAACAGATTAACAGGAGAGGTGTAGATACTACAATGTTAACAGATTAACAGGAGAGGTGTAGATACTACAATGTTAACAGATTAACAGGAGAGGTCTAGATACTACAATGTTAACAGATTAACAGGAGAGGTGTAGATACTATAATGTTACCAGATTAACAGGAGAGGTCTAGATACTACAATGTTACCAGATTAACAGGAGAGGTCTAGATACTACAATGTTAACAGATTAACAGGAGAGGTGTAGATACTACAATGTTAACAGATTAACAGGAGAGGTCTAGATACTACAATGCTAACAGATTAACAGGAGAGGTCTAGATACTACAATGCTAACATATTAACAGGAGAGGTCTAGATACTACAATGCTAACATATTAACAGGAGAGGTCTAGACACATGCAGTAGATGGTACTCCTTATTCATTTTTCTTGGACTGTTTTTTACCTGCTTGAATTATAGACTCGTAAAGACTGTAGACTAGTGTTATTGAACATTTGATCAATATCTTGGACTCTCAACAATGTGATCACACCTACATTAAGCTAAATTTGTTTTACAAGATCCACATAATATAACCAGTATCACAGCTTCACGATGGTCATGGAGTCTTCTCTACCTCCAACCCTCTGGGGACAGTGTGAACATCTGGCGACAGTGCTGCTCTATTCTGGGACAAGCAGAACCATCCAGCCCTGTCTATGTAAATCTCAGTTTCACTCCCACAGCATCCAGTCTAGCAGTTGAACAGTTTCACTGCCTGGAATTCCCTGGACTGGGACAGATATGAGTGACTGGTTTTAACCTCTTTGGTGGATTCAGGGAAGTTACAATAACAGATATTCCATCATATAATTAATGACAGATAAAATATATATTATTCAAACATGTTTCATGTTTGAGCCCAGCATCATGTCTCATTCACAGATGTAACAGTCAGTAACCTGCTCATCAAGATAGTTCATATAATGCTAGATGATGATCACATATTTGGTTGTGAGGTAAATATGGGGATTTGATTTAGGGGTGGCGATTCTGATGTAACATCACCATTATTTATTTTTTACATCTGTAGATCTGACTCTGCATATGGACAGATAATGTGTGTTTTAAAACTTCATATAACTTTTAAAAGTGAACTTCTTGACCATGACAATAATTATTCACAAGCGTGGTGATGATGATGATGAGGAACATGTGATCTGAATGATGCTCTACTGGTCAGTGTTCCATGTCACTGTCTCTTCCCCCTCAGCACCTGCAGTTGGTCCCAGCTGTAGCAGTTCAGTCATTCACAGCGCAGTCTGACTGAGGGAGGTTTTTGTACGGCTCTGTATCTCTGTGTGAACTCATCACCACTGTGGTAACTCTGACAGTAGTAATCTCCTGTATCTTCAGTCTGGACTCCACTGATGGTCAGAGTGAAGTCACTCCCAGATCCACTGCCACTGAATCTAGAAGGAGTCCCAGAGAAGAGGGTGCTACTGTATTAGTAGTTTCGAAGTTTCTCCAGGTTTCTGTTGATACCAGGCTAAACATGGTTTACCTGAACTCCAACAGTCAGGATACACATTACTGCTGGTTTTACAGTTCAGAGAGACTGTCTGTCCTGGGAGAACAGCTTTCACTGCAGGAGTCAGTCAGAGACTGTTACATTACAATCTGATGATCTTGCCCCCACAATTGTCACCTAATAATCATAGAAGTCCATATTAATGTCAATATATTAAGTGAATAAAAAGGGTATAAATATAATGGCTATTATTGGTTTAAGGGCTATAACATATGATTGCTATCAATGTTGTTTAGCAAGACAATAACATAATGAATATGGGAGAAAATATTTGTAAAAGTACTGTATAATGTAACTAACGAACATACACTAAGTATACCAAACATTAGGAATACCTTCCTAATATTGAGTTGCACGACCCCCTTTTGCCCTCAGGACAGACTCAATTCGTCTGGGCAAGGACTCTACAAGGTGTCGAATGCATTCCACAGAGATGCTGGTTAATGTTGACTCCAATGCTTCCCACAGCTGTGTCAAATTGGCTGGATGTCATTTGTCTGGTGGACCATTCTTGATACACACGGGAAACTGTCCAGTGTGGAAAACCCAGCAGCGTTGCAGTACTTGACACAAAATCCATGTCTCAATTGTCTCTAGGCTATAAAATCTATCTTTAACCTGTATCCTCCCCTTTATTCTACACTGATTGAAGTGGATTTAACAAGCGACATCAATAATGGATCATAGCTTTCACCTGGATTCACCTGGCCAGTCTATGTCATGGAAAGAGCAAGTGTTCTTAACGTTTTGTATATTCAGTGTGTATAATTTTGTCTGTTGCTTAGTGTTCATGGTAATCAGGATAACAGGTAGCCAAGCTGTTAAGAGCATTGGGCCAGTAACAAAAATCTTGCTGCTTTGAATTTCAGAGCTGACTAAGTGAAGTAATCTTTCAATGTGCCATGAACAAGGCACTTAACTGAAATCCCGTTAACGGGATCGATTTGACAACAGCCAGTGAAAGTGCAGGGCGCCAAATTCAAACAACAGAAATCTCATAATTAAAATTCCTCAAACATACAAGTATTACACACCATTTTAAAGATAAAATTGTTGTTAATCCCACCACAGTGTCCAATTTCAAAAAGGCTTTACGACGAAAGCATACCATGCAATTATGTTAGGTCAGTGCCTAGTCCCAAAAAACACAGCCATTTTTCCAGCCAAAGAGAGGAGTCACAAAAAGCAGAAATAGAGATAAAATAAATTGATAATCTTCATCAGATGGCACTCATAGTACTTCATGTTACACAATACGTGTATGTTTTGTTCGATAAAGTTTAGGGCCCGGACTGGAGGGAGACTCTGGCAGATCCGGACTGGAGGGAGACTCTGGCAGATCCGGACTGGAGGGAGACTCTGGCAGATCCGGACTGGAGGGAGACTCTGGCAGATCCGGACTGGAGGGAGACTCTGGCAGATCCGGACTGGAGGGAGACTCTGGCAGATCCGGACTGGAGGGAGACTCTGGCAGATCCGGACTGGAGGGAGACTCTGGCAGATCCGGACTGGAGGGAGACTCTGGCAGATCCGGACTGGAGGGAGACTCTGGCAGATCCGGACTGACGGGTGGCTCCTGACTGACGGGCGGCTCAGGTGGCTCCTGACTGATGGGCGGCTCCTGACTGACCGGCGGCTCAGGACAGACGGGCGGCTCAGGACAGACGGGCGGCTCAGGACAGACGGGCGGCTCAGGACAGACGGGCGGCTCAGGCGGCTCAGGACAGACGGGCGGCTCAGGCGGCTCAGGACAGACGGGCGGCTCTGGAGCGTCCGGAATGGAGGGACACACAGGAGACTTGGTTCTTAGAACAGGCACAGTACTCACCAGGCTGGAGAGATCTACTGTAGGCCTGGTCCTTGGAGGAGGCACAGGATAGACCGGTCCGTGGAGGCACACTGGAGGTCTCGAACTAAGAGCCTGAACAACCCGTCCTGGCTGGATGTTGATTTTAGCCCGGCAATTGCGGGGCGCAGGCACAGGACGCACTGGGCTATGCAGACCCACGGGAGACACAGTGCGTAGGGCTGGTGCCATATAACACGGACCAAGGAGACGCACTGGAGACCAGATGTGCTGAGCAGGCTTCATCGCACCTGGCTCGATGCCCACGCATAACACGGTGCCTGCCCGGACCACCTCTCTCCACGGAAAGCATGGGAAGTTGGCTCAGGTCTCCTACCTGACTTAGCCACACTCCCTGTGTACCTCCAAGAAATTTTTGGGGCTGCCTCTCGTCCCAGCCGCACTGCCATGCTGCCTCCTCATACCAACGCCGCTCAACTTTCGCTGCCTCCAGCTCTGCCTTGGAGCGACGATATTCCCCAGCCTGTGCCCAGGGTCCCTTTCCGTCCAGAATCTCCTCCCATGTCCATGAGTCCTGAGATTTCTGCTGCTGCCCGTTATCACGCTGCTTGGTCCTTGGTTGGTGGGTGGTTCTGTAACGACTCTCCTCTTCTTCTGACGAGGAGTAAGATATATCGGACCAATGTGCAGCGTGGTAAGTGTCCATTTTAATATATAAAACTGAACACTACAAAGATACAAAATAACAAAGTGAATGAACAAACGAAAATCGAAACAGTCCCGTATGGTGCAAACACAGACACAGGAAACAACCACCCACAAAACACAATGAAAAACAGGCTACCTAAATATGGCTCCAAATCAGAGACAACGACTGACACCTGCCTCTGATTGGGAACCATACTAGGCCAAACACATAGAAATATAACCATAGAACAAAACATAGAAAAACATAGAATGCCCACCCCAACTCACGCCCTGACCAAACTAAAATAAAGACATAAAAAGGAACTAAGGTCAGAACGTGACAACTACTATCAGTCACTATCGCATTATACTAGTACTTCAGTACTATCAGTCCCTTTTGTATCATACTAGTACTTCGTCTATAACCACAGTAAAACAAGTCCTATATTGACATAACCTGAAAGGCCGCTCAGCAAGGAAGAAGCCACTGCTCCAAAACCGCCATAAAAAAGCAAGACTACGGTTTGCAAATGCACATGTGGACAAAGATGACCTCCCAATATCAGGTTTCACCTGAGAGAATACATTGTCAATCATAATGGGGAACAACAAAGGACTAATGACACTTCCCTGGGGGTACCATTATCTACCTCATAGCTTTCTGACATAGAGCTCCCCAACCTCATCTGTATTGATCGCCCAAAAAGAAAATCCTTTATCCAGTTAAAAACCTTTCCTCCAACCCCCATGTTATCCAGCTTGATAAGTAGGACCTTGAAGGACTAGTAGGGTCTTTCCCTGGTTTCCGTATTGGCACCACTACCGCCTGCTTCCAAATTCCAGGCGGTTTCCCTTCCTGCCACACCTAATTGTAAAGGCCTAATTCTTTCCCCATTGCAGTGTCACTGAGATGAGCCATCATGATGTAACACATCTCATCCTTCCCAGGAGATGTTACCCCAGCTTTAGCTAATGCTCTCTTCATCTCAGCCAATGTAAAAGGGCCATTCAATGTATCCCCCACCATTTATCTCTGATCCAGGACCATTGAATGTTCTCCTCTGACCCTCTTTCTCCCACGCTGCCCCTCTTCTGTCAGATTATTTGAGCTGTGCACCTTCACAAATGCCTGGGCTAACATCTCTGCCTTCTCCATATCTCTCACTGCAACAATCTCCACACTTTTCAGCACAGGGAGATCCCAATCTCTTCTGATCACACTCATCCTCTTAATCATCCCCCATACCTCTCCCACAGGAGTGATCCTGCCTATGTTACCACATAGCCGCCACCAATACTCCCTCTTAGCTGTCCCAATGCTCCTCCTTACTACTGCTTGTGCGTGTTTATACTGTATCAGGTGTTGGTAATTATGGAACCTTTTCAACATTCAGAAAGCCCAGTTCCTTCTCTTCACTGCTTCTCTGCACTCTTCATTCCACCAGGGGACTGCGTTACCCTTTCTCCCCCTGTACCCATAGCAATCACCTGCCTTGCAGCCCCTACTATTGTTCCTCTTACTCCGTCATTGACTGTTTCTATATCTGAATTGAGATCTACCTGAGACAGCTCCTGTTCTCTCAACTTCTGAAACAGACCCCACTCCGCTTTCCCAAATATCCATCTCCTCAATCCATTTCTTACTGATTTTTTCTCCCTGAATCCTACAGTACACACGACAGGACAGTGACCACCTCCCAACTACATCTGCCTGCCATTGAACTTGAGATTAAAGTAAGATCCAGAGCAGATTCAATTCCAGTTACTGGGTCAATCCAGGTTCCCCGTCCATCATTAAGACTCACAAGCCCTTTCTCATGTAGTAGTTCCTTCAACAATTGTCCATTTACATCAGTCCGTAACCCTCCCCAGAGCGCACTATGAGCATTAAAAAAAAACAACCACATTACCCATCTCCTATCTTTACCTTCTACATTCCCAACGGCCAGCAACTCTTGTTTCTTACACGGGTTGTAAAATTTCACTATTACCATATTCCCCCCTCCCAACCACACCTCAACCACTACATACTCTGGTTCAACTCCCTCTCCCACAAGCTTATGTGGGATCCCCCGCATTATAAAGGTAGCACACCCTCATCCTCCCCCTGCCACCCTATCTCTATGGACTGCAACATAACCCTGTAATGCAAAAGCCAGAGTAGGTTTTAGCCATGTCTCCTGGAGACATATCACACCAGGTTTGGCTGGTAACTCCTCAATAAACTTTTTAAACTCTTACCCATTAGCCATCAGACTTCTGGCATTCCATTGAAGGATTAACACCATTATGAAAATGAACCAATACATTATTCTGTCTGGACTAATTCTCAATCTTATGGAGGTCATCCTGTACATTTTCCCATGTCAGTCCTGTGATCCCATGATACCTCACTGCCTGCTTCACTCTGATCTGTATCTTCTTAGTCTTTGAATGCAATTTTTCTGCGCAATTGATTGCTTCTGTCACAAATGTAACATTTCTCAAATGTACTACCATTCTTGTGTTCTCCCCCAATCTGCTCCTTACTTCATGCCCAACCTGCATCCCAATCTGCCTTGAAATACCTGCTGTATTAGGAGCCTCGATTGTTTCTGTCTGAACTACCTTCACTTCTTCTGCATACAAGATTTTTCGCTCACTCCTCACCTCCCGCACTTCCACCTGTCTTTTCACCACTGAACAACCCCCATATGCCACACCATGGGCTCCCCCACTATTACAGCATATTAACTGGGCCCCGTCTCCACATTCCCCATATGTATGTTCTCCCCTACCTTCTTCCCATCTCGTGTCATCTGGAGGCGCTATGCTATGTTAACAATTTCTGGAACTCCTGTAATAACTCCCTTCACCCACTTTCGTCCAGTTTGATCCAGCATGCTACTATCAACCAAACGTTTACATACCTGCTTGAGTTTGAACGCCTTCTCAAACTGTTTAACATTGAAACACACCACCACCAAACTTCCATCACAAATAACTTTTAGCAGACTCAACCTCTCCTACTTTACTCTCCAAATCCCTAGTCAATGTGATCAGACTCACCGCCGTGACTCCACCTAGGTCCTTACATTTCACCAACACCTTGAACTCCACTTCTCTCAGTACAACACTGAGAACCGAACCTCTCTCATCACTACTGTTGTGGAAATTCTAACACAGGGACACTCAAAGTCAATCTTAAATTAATCATTGTTTATTGTCAGCGCGCTGGAGAGATTCCAACCAACTCAATGCACTGTAGTACTCATGTCAATCAGGAGCTCTTCCTGGGCAGTCCCAACATTTGTCTTATACAGTTGAAGTCGGAAGTTTACATACACCTTAGCCAAATGCATTTAAACTCAGTTTTTCACAATTCCTGACATTTAATCCTAGTAAAAATTCCCTGTCTTGGGTCAGTTAGGATCACCACCTCATTTTAAGAATGTGAAATGTCAGAATAATAGCAGAGAGATTGATTTATTTCAGCTTTTATTTCTTTCGTCACATTCCCAGTCGGTCAGAAGTTTACATAAACTCAATTCGTTTTTGGTAGCATTTCCTTTAAAATTGATTAACTTGGGTCAAACGTTTTGGGTAGCCTTCCACAAGCTTCCCACAATACGTTGGGTGAATTTTGGCCAATTCCTCCTGACAGAGCTGGTGTAACTGAGTCAGGTTTGTAGGCCTCCTTGCTGGCGCATACTTTTTCAGTTCTGCCCACAAATTTTCTGTAGGATTGAGGTCAGTGCTTTGTGATGGCCACTCCAATACCTTGACTTTGTTGTCCATAAGCCATTTTGCCACAACTTTGGAAGCATGCTTGGGGTCATTGTCCATTTGGAAGACCCATTTGCAACCAAGCTTTAAACTTCCTGACTGATGTCTTGAGATGTTGCTTCAATATATCCACATAACAAGATGATGCTGCCACCCCCGTGCTTCACGGTTGGGATGGTGCTCTTCGACTTGCAACCGACCCCCTTTTTTCTCCAAACAAAATGATGGTCATTATGGCCAAACAGTTCTATTTTTGTTTCATCAGACAAGAAGACATTTCTCCAAAAAGTACGATCTTTGTCCCCATGTGCAGTTGCAAACTGTAGTCTGGCTTTTATATGGCGGTTTTGGAGCAGTGGCTTCTTCCTTGCTGAGGGGCCTTTCAGGTTATGTCGATATAGGACTCGTTTTACTGTGGATATAGATACTTTGTACCTGTTCCTTGCCAAAACTATAGTTTGTTAACAAGAAACTTGTGGAGTGGTTGAAAAACGAGTTATAATGACTCTAACCTAAGTGTATGTAAACTTCTGACTTCAACTGTATATGGCTATACACAGACAAGTTATATTTGCATGATTTTGCATAATGAATTCATCATTTATGTTTTGTTTCATTCATGTGACCGACCAATACTGGTTCATAACATGTGACAGACCAGTACCTCACTAGGTTTCTTCTCTCTAATCTGAGACCTTGAAACTGAGATATTCTTCCTTCTCGTTTTCAAAACAAGGTCTGGGCATACTGCCAAATTGCAGCTACTGATAGTGAGGATTCATTCAGTCAGCCACTTGCATGAACACAGAAATTGGTTTACAGAACAGCACATAAATAGAACACAGTAATTCGTTTTTTGGAAATTTGTGCCCACGTCTCGGACCGATAGCGACCAACAAAAAATCTTCCTGGTTCGAGTTCATGCAGTCTTTCCATTGGAGAGATCTGTGTGAGCAGCAGCATTTTAAAGGTTGAGGCTGATTGTCCAGCAGCGTTGCAGTTCTTGACACAAAATCCACGTCTCAATTGTCTCAAGGCTTAAAAATCCATCTTTAACCTGTGTTAATCTTCACTGATTGAAGTGGATTTAACAAGCGACATCAATAAGGGATCATAGCTTTCACCTGATCAGTTCTATGTCATGGAAAAAGCAGGTGTTCTTAATGTTTAGTATACTCAGTGTGTATAATTGTGTCTGTTGCTTACTGTTCATGGTAATTAGGGTGGCAGGTAGCCTAGCGGTTAAGAGCATTGGGCAGGTAACCAAAAGGTTGGTGGTTTGAATCTCCGAGCTGACTAGGTGAAATAATCTTTTGATGTGCCCTTGAACAAGGCATTTAACCGTAATTTCTCTAGGGTTGCCCTCAGTAATGGCTGATCCCTGGCTAAGAGTCTCATATACAAAAAAATTTTTTTACGATTCACCTGTGCATAATACACACTTTTACATATGTGGAATAAGACAAATGTAAACACCCACCACACGATTTAATATTGTAAATACTGGACTACTGGACTGTTGGACTTACACTGTGAGAAGAGGGGCTCCAGTGTGCAAGACTAATATTCGGCCATTGCTCTGTTCCTGAGTTCAGCTCCCTCCCTCCTCTTCTGTGTTTCTGATCAGACACACTGGGACTTTGTAGAATATAATTACAATACATGAAACTCAGCATCTCTTCTACATCTTAAGAATACAATATCCAAATGGTCTGAAGTAAGGAAGTCTGTTTTGAAAGATTTTAACCTTTTTGTAGATAAATGGTTAATGGTTCTCCATGAGATACTCAATAAAAAATGAGTACAAATGCAATAAGGAACACATGGGATAATGACTGAATATGACCTAACAGCTTAGAGTTATTAGAACTAGGTATAGTTGTTCAGCTCTACTACACACTGTGTCATTGAACTGGATCATCTCCTCCCCTCAGCACCTGCAGTAGGTCCCAGCTGTAGCAGTACAGTCACTGTGCAGTCTGACTGAGGGAGGTTTTTGTATGACTCTGTATCACTGTGTGAACACCCAGACACTGTTGGGGTAGTGTAAACTCTGACAGTAGTAATCTCCTGCATCTTCAGACTGGACTCCGCTGATGGTCAGAGTGAAGTCACTATGAGATCCACTGCCACTGAATCTAGATGGAATCCCAGACTGAAGTGTTGTAGCAGAGTAAATAAGGAGTTTAGGAGCTCCTCCAGGTTTCTGTAGGTACCAGGCTAAAACGTTATTGTTGTAAACATTACTGCTGGTTTTACAGTTCAGAGAGACTGTCTGTTCTGGGACAACAGCTTTCACTGCCGGAGTCTGTGTCACAACATACTGCCCTCTGGATTCTGAAAATATAATTTTAAAAAGTATATAAATGAAATATTACATGTAGTAATGAATAGAAATAGTAACATTGATATACTGTTCCTGTATACTCTGTAGATATAATTAATTTTTAACAATAAATTCTGAAAACTGTAACCTTGAAAGCAGAAAGCAAGTGTCCAGATGAAGATGGTGATAAAAGTCATGGTTGTTGTGGGTTCTGTTGTCATGAAGGACAGCTCTCAGTCATGAAGTGTTCAACTCACAGGGATATAAATGCTCTTAGAGCAGCGGAGCAGATGCATTATGCAAATTCATGTTTCAAATCTATTTCAGTTTCCAAGTAGGCTCTAATTATTAGAGTATTTTATCCTTCATGTCACAGCTTTTCTAACATCAAACAGCAACTGTTTTACCAGATAACTAATGTATGGTAACTTTTATGTCACACCACCATTATATCTTTATTCTGATGATGATCAAATCAAATTTTATTGGTCACATACACATGGTTAGCAGATGTTAATGCGAGTGTAGCAAAATACTTGTGCTTCTAGCTCCGACAGTGCAGTAATATCTAACAAGTAATCTAACAAAATCACAACGACTACCTTATACACACACAAATGTAAAGGGATGAATAAGAATATGTACATATAAATATATGAATGAGCGAGGGCCGTGCGGCGCAGGCAAGATGCAGTAGATGGTATCGAATACAGTATATGCATAAGAGATGAGTAATGTAGGACATGTAAACATTATTAAAGTGGCGTTATTTAAAGTGATCCATTTATTAAAGTGGCCAGAGATTGAGTCTGTATGTTGGCAGCAGCCTCTCTATGTTAGTGGTGGCTGTTTAACAGTGATGGCCTTGAGATAGAAGCTGTTTTTCAGTCTCTCGGTCTCAGCTTTGATGCACCTGTACTAACCTCGCCTTCTGGATGATAGCGGGGTGAACAGGCAGTGGCTCGGGTGGTTGTTGTCCTTGATGATCTTTTTGGCCTTCCTGTGACATTGGGTGCTGTAGGTGTCCTGGAGGGTAGGTAGCTTGCGCCAGGTGATGCGTGCAGACCGTACTACCCTCTGGAGTTGCCATAACAGGCGGTGATACAGCCCGACAGGATGCTCTTGATTGTGCATCTGTAAAAGTTTGTGAGTGTTTTTGGTGACAAGCCAAATTTCTTCAGCCTCCTGAGGTTGAAGAGGCGCTGTTGCGCCTTCACCACGCTGTCTGTGTGGGTGGACCATTTCAGATTGTCCGTGATGTGTACGCCGAAAAACTTTAAACTTTTCACCTTCTCCAATACGGTCCCGCCGATGTGGATGGGGGGGTGCTCCCTCTGCTTTCCTGAAGTCCACGATCATCTCCTTTGTTTTGTTGACGTTGAGTGAGAGGTTATTTTTCTGACACCACACTCCGAGGCCCCTCACCTCCTCCCTGTAGGCCGTCCCGTCGTTGTTGGTAATCAAGCCTACCACTGTAGTGTCGTCTCCAAACTTGATGATTGAGTTGGAGGCGTGCATGGCCAAGCAGTCATGGGTGAACAGGGAGTACAGGAGAGGGCTGAGAACGCACCCTTGTGGGGCCCCAGTGTTGAGGATCAGCGGAGTGGAGATATTGTTTCCTACCTTCACCACCTGGGGGGCAGCCCGTCAGAAAGTCCAGGACCCAGTTGCACAGGGCGGGGTCGAGACCCAGGGTCTCAAGCTTAATGATGAGTTTGGAGGGTACTATGGTGTTGAATGCTGAGCTGTGGTCAATGAACAGCATTCTTACATAGGTATTCCTCTTGTCCAGACGGTGTGATGGCATCGTCTGTGGACCTATTGGGGCGGTAAGCAAATTGGAGTGGGTCTAGGGTGTCAGGTAGGGTGGAGGTGATATGATCCTTGACTAGTCTCTCAAAGCTCTACATGATGTCAGATGTGAGTGCTACGGGGTGATAGTAATTTAGTTTAGTTACCTTAGCTTTCTTAGAAACAGGAATAATGGTGGCCATCTTCAAGCATGTGGGGACCACAGACTGGGATAGGGATTGATTGAATTTGTCTGTAAACACACCAGCCAGTTGGTCTGCGCATGCTCTGAGGACGCGGCTAGGGATGCAGTCTAGGCCGGCAGCCTTGCGAGGGTTAACACGTGTAAATGTTTTACTCACATTGGCCACGGAGAAGGAGAGCCCACAGGTTTTGGTAGCGGGCCGTGTCAGTGGCACTGTATTGTCCTCAAAGCGAGCAAAGAGATTGTTTAATTTGTCTGGGAGCAAGGCGTCGATGTTCGCAACAGGGCTGGTTTTCTTTTTGGAATCCGTGATTGTGATTGTCTGTAGACCCTGCAACATCAGATATAATGAACTGTCTGTTCACTCATGCTTGGTCTCCCATGTAAGTTCCTCTAATCAGTTAGTGAACACTTCTCTAAACTAAAGCTGGTAGGATTCCTCTGGTAGTGTTGTCTGTCCTCTGTGACTTTACCACCACTGTTAAATGTGAGATCAACATGTTTAATAAAGGAATATACAACATGATCACTATCACTACTGCTGCTGCTGTTGTCTTTCATATGGACAATATGGAGGAATACTAGCAACACTGATCTAATGCTGGACTGTACATCCAGACTAGGAGAACACCTGATACACAGAGGAAGGAAAAATGACTAATATCTGGATTTAAGATACAATTCATATTTTTATTATCTAGAAATGTTATTATGAAGTGTTTGTTCTACCTGGAAGATGTTAAAGTGTATTTGTGTTGATTATGATTCTGTATCTTCACTGTAACAGCTGCAGCAACACAACACAGAGAGGTTTTTGTACCAGCAGTAATAGGGATTGTATCACTGTGGTGGACTTTTGGTAGCGGCACCAGACTTGATGTTGGAAGTAAGTAAACACCAAATTCATTGTTTTATTCATGTTTTGATGTCATGTTTCAATTTCTCTATACATTTAGCCTCAATATTGAGAAGAAAAAAAAACTTTTTTAAAATACACACAGCCTTCAGACTATGGCCAATTAGAATATGAATGTTATTACATCTAATCAAATTTGACCTGCATTTTTAAACTATGAGAGTGATTGACCTACATTTTAGACTAGTTGTATGAATAAACATACTGCACCTAGTAGAAAATGTACAATTAACGGTAGGTTTAAAACAAATAAATAAACACTTTCCTTCACATGAAGATAAAACAATATTTGGCAAGTATTCATACCGTACTAGAGTTAGATATTTGAACCACAGTCTAAAGAAATTCAGCTTGTCCAATGGTCAGGAGGGTTTTGTACGAGCAGTACTAGGGATTGTATCACTGTGGTACACTTTTGGTAGCGGCACCAGACTAGATGTTGGAAGTAAGTAACAAGCTCTCTTCATATTTTTTTCTGACGACATTTATTTTAAATATATTATATTTAATATATAAATATATTTAAATACTTTCTTAAATATATTATGATTTTATACATTTTATTTTAAAAACATTGCATTTTTCTATTGCTTTTCACTGAGCCTTCTTTCAAATAATATTTTATTCAATCAAAATGTTAAATAGTAGGTTTATTTGTATGTCTGATTTGTATGAGAGCAGACTTTATAACTCTTAAAGTGTTGGTTATTGCAGTAATTGTTGTTTTGTGAATCTTATGTTTGTATACAACCTGTTGGATTATCTTAATATACTGTAGATGTTCTGAGTATTCTGATCAGAAACAATCCTAAGATATCTGACATACTAGTAACGCTAAAGCTAACCATTTACACTTGACTTATATTGTTCATAAATCTGCATTGTACATCTATCATATTATGTTTTGTGTTTTCTTCAAATCTTTTACCAATCTAACTACATTATATTTAGAAGGCATTTCCAAATCAATGTATTTGTATGTCTATTGCTTTTAGAAATATTTTAGACATAGTTGATGCAGTTGATGTGTTCTGTTTGTTCCAGGTAACAGTGCCCCCACCCTCACCGTCCTGCCCCCCTCTAGTGAGGAACTGTCCAGTACAACAACAGCCACACTGACGTGTCTGGCCAACAAGGGTTTCCCCTCAGACTGGACCATGAGCTGGAAAGTGGACGGGACCAGCAAGAAGCAGGAGGCCAGTCCCGGGGTACTGGAGAAGGACGGTCTATACAGCTGGAGCAGCACCCTGACTCTCACTGGCCAGGAGTGGACCAAGGCAGGAGAGGTGACCTGTGAAGCCCAGCAGAAATCCCAGACTCCAGTCACCAAGACCCTGAGGAAGGCTGACTGTTCTGGGTAGGACCCCTCAGTCACACCCCTGTGGAGAGAGGCTGCTGGTTCCTCTGCTTTGACTCTGTTCTGAGATCAGATGTTCTCTGTCTTATTGATCACTGACATGTAGACTAACAGAGGGCTTTGCTTGAGTTCATGTGTCAATCCTCTCTGTAGACTGAGATTGAATCAGTGTTAGATTTGATGAGTTCTGTTTTATTACTATTAGATACTGTAGGAATGTTTGCTTTGATGAAAATAAAGATTTCCCTTTGGAACAAATATTTTAATTGTCTCTTTCAATAACCCCAAATAGACATTAATCTTAAATATTGTTGAATGATATAGCAATATATTCATAAAGCCGGATTCACAGCTTCTATGAAACTTTCAGATCTAAACCTCATTGATTAGTTATTTATGTTCTAACCAAATTGTCATCAACCAGTAGTTCATACTAACACAATATACTACTATTTTCACAGGAGAGGTCTAGATACTACAATGTTAAGAGATTAACAGGAGAGGTCGAGATACTACAATGTTAACAAATTAACTTCTTATGGCTGGGGGCAGTATTGAGTAGCTTGGATAAATAAGGTGCCCAGAGGTTCCCAGAGTAAACTGCCTGCTACTCAGTCCCAGAAGCTAAGATATGCATATTATTAGTATATTTGGATAGAAAACACTCTGAAGTTTCTAAAACTGTTTGAATGATGTCTGTGAGTATAACAGAACTCATATGGCATACAAATACCTGAGAAAAAATCCAACCAGGAAGTAGGGAAATCTGAGGTTTGTAGTTTTTCAACTCTTTTCCTATCGAATACACAGTGTCTATGGGGTCATATTGCACTTCCTAAGGCTTCCACTAGATGTCAAGAGCCTTTAGAACCTTGTTTGATGCTTCTACTGTGAAGGAGGGGGGAATGAGAGGGGATTGAGTCAGAGGTCTGTCAGAGTGCCATTAGCTGACCACGCGCGTTCACGTGAATGTTACCTTGCTTTCCATTGCATTTCTAAAGACAAAGGAATTCTCCGGTGGAACATTATTGAAGATTTATGTTAAAAACATCCTAAAGATTGATTCTATACTTCGTTTGACATGTTTCTACGGACTGTAACGGAACTTTTTGACTTTGTCTGCTCGCGCGTCATGAATTTGGATTACTGTGCTAAACGCGCTAACAAAAAGGAGGTATTTGGACATAAATTATGAACTTTATCGAACAAATCAAACATTTATTGTGGAACTGGGATTCCTGGGAGTGCATTCTGATGAAGATCATCAAAGGTAAGTGAATATTTATAATGCTATTTCTGACTTCTGTTGACTACACGTGGCGGATATCTGGTTGGCTTGTTTTGGTCTCTGAGCACTGTACTCAGATTATTGCATGGTGTGCTTTTTCGGTAAAGCTTTTTTGAAATCTAACAGCGGTTGCATTAGGAGAAGTTTATCGAAAGTTCCATGCATAACACTTGTATTTTCTTCAACATTTATGATGACTATTTCTGTAAATTGATGTGGCTCTCTGCAAAATCACCGGATGTTTTTGGAACTACTGAACATAACACGCCAATGTATACTAAGATTTTTTTATATAAATATGAACTTTATCAAACAAAATATACATGTATTGTGTAACATGAAGTCCTATGAGTGTCATCTGATGAAGATCATCAAAGGTTAGTGATTAATTTATCTCTATTTCTGCTTTTTGTGACTCCTCTTTTTGGCTGGAAAAATGGCTGGGTTTTTCTGTCACTAGGTGCTTACCTAACATAATCGTTTGTGGAGCTTTCGCCGTAAAGCCTATTTGAAATCGGACACTGTGGTGGGATTAACAAGAAGTGTATCTTTAAAATGGTGTAAAATACTTGTATGTTCAAGGGATTTTCTGTTGTTTGAATTTGGCGCCCTGCACTTTCACTGGCTGTTGTCATATCGATCCCGTTAGCGGGATCTCAGCCCAAATTAACAGGAGAGGTCTAGATACTACAATGTTACCAGATTAACAGGAGAGGTCTAGGTACTACAATGTTAACAGGAGAGGTCTAGCCGCATGTAGTAGATGGTACATCTAATTCATCTTTCCTGGAACAGTTAACATGTTTGATTTATAGACTTAGTCTAATGCTATTGAACATTTGATCGATATGTCGGACTCTCACCAATGTGATCATTCCTGTATTTTGCTTAATTGCAATACTTTTAATGTTATGTGGACAAATGTATAACATCTCAAGATAGAGTCTTCTCTACCTCCAACCCTCTGGGAATAGAGTGAACATCTGGTGACAGTGCTGCTCTATTCTGGGACAAGCAGATCCACCCAGCCCTGTGTATGTAAATCTCAGTTTCACTCCCACAGCTACCAGTTGACCAGTTTCACTGCCTGAAATACCCTGAACTGGGCCAGATGTGGAGAGAAGGGGTGGAGATGACTCAATTAAATGAATGGATGATTAAACTGTTAACCAATTTCAGTCACATTGTGGTGGCTATTATAGAAACGATACTCAGCACTGCTAAAAATAGCCAGGAATCAAAGTTTATCGAACTAAACTCTTTTCCCTAGGTTAACAAGAGGTGAATATTTCTACTGGAATTCTGATTCCTTTGCAAATGCTGCCCTCTACTGTGGTTTTCTGTGGCCTTTGTCCTATTTTTGTGTCCCTTTTTTCAACCATATTTATCATAAGCCCGGGCTGTCTATTCAGACACAAGTTAAACGTGACAAACACTAACTGACACATGGTGTGAGGTGTCAAGACGATGGAATAGGAGGAATCTCATGGCATGGATGTTACCATACATATGGACAATATTCCAGGCTTGGTTCGCACAGAGCCTTCCTCGCCCCCACCTCACTGGTGGAACACACTAGTTAAATGGCCCTCCAAGGTATGCCCCTCTCCCCTGCCCCTCCCCCCTGATGGACGGTTGTCCTTTTCAAACGACGCCTTCATTGTGCAAATGTGTTTAATTTAGCGGAAGGGGCTTTAATGAACCCTGATTGTTGTATGTGTGTGTGTGTCGCAGATGGAGGATGGGAATGACCAATGTTTGAGAGGGATGCACTCAGTCCAGCCGGGGACAACGGGTTACCATTTAACAGCACCTGAGAGAAGGAGATATCTTCGGTCCATGAATTGGGAGACTATATTTAGCATTCAGAATCTATTTGGTGCAGATACCGTAGCCTGTTTCACCTCTTCCACGACTAAACACAATAAACCAATGCTATTTCTGGAAAATATGTATAAAACTTTGGTGTCAGTGCCATTTGCAGCAAACTATCAGAGGGGGAACTATATGAATGTGTCCAGGAAGCTCAAGATGGAGGATATACCATGATATAGTTGTGGGGCTATGACATCAAACTGAGACCTTCACCTTGTTTAATGGTTCCATGTTGTTAATGGCGGTCAGGCCATTAAGCCCATTACCCCCAACAAACTCTTTAGCTGTATTTGGATTCCCATTGACTATCAAAATCAACTCCGGTCTAATTCCAATTAAAACATTGTACACAAAATGGCTGAAGAGTATCGCAAGGGTAGAGGGGATCCAAAAGGGACTGTTGTTGTAATCTCTTTGTAAATTACTCAGATATTACCAAAAATAGAAGCTAGCATGACAAACTAACTGAAGCTATAGCATGCTAGCTAACCAAATACGTTGTCAAGTTTATTTTGGTCTCATGATGACAGTGGAGGCTGCTGAGGGGAGAACGGCTCATAATGATGGGTGAAATAGAGTTAATGGAATGGTATCAAAAACATGATACCATTCCAGCCATTATGAGACGTCCTCCCTTAATCCCTTAAGCAGCCTCCACTGCATGGACGACAGTTTCTCCCTTTGTACGTTTGTTTGGAAGAATTACAGCAATCGGCTCAATTTACATTCAAAAGCTAACTTTGGTAATGATCACTAATGTCTATGGGAAAGCTAGGGGACATCCCTCTCCTTCGACGCCATATCATTCTCTACCAACTGAGCCACACGGGACCTCTAATTTGCATGGATTTTGCAGGATATTATGGGATTGATAGTCAACAAAACAATTATATAGCCTATGTAAGGACGTGTAACCAGTTGTATTTCGTTATCTAATACAGTTTATCAGATTCAGAGCACTCATCTAGTACATTTCCAGTTGCGTTAGTTTATATTGCCATCCAATCCCATTCCAAGTGCCATAAAGTACAGTAGTCCATACAGGTCCTGGAATGATATTGGTTCATAAAATGCTTGTCGACCACTTGCCTTATCTCAGCAGAATATAATACATGTGAGTGCATGTGTCCTTATTGGGATGACATTCACAAAATACAGGACATACCAGAATAGGGGACTTTCTTGCCGGCTTGTTGATGCTACAAATCGACCAGAGTGGGTACTAAAATCCTGACAAGTGACTCCTCCGCACCGAGAGAGGGGGTGCCTGGGTGGTTTCTGAGTCCAAGCCATCATAAACACCTCTGCCCCTGACCATAGAGCGAGAGGATGCGGCACTCACCATAGTGACATGGAACTCTGGTGACCACGCAGGTGGAAGCAATGCCCGAAATAAACAGATAAATGAGACAGAAAGAGGCAGGCTGCGGATGCAGATAACACCACGACACGACGCCTCCGTCAACGAGATTTACTGTGAAGTGTGGCTACGGAGGAGGGTGTGTGGGGAAGGTGGGTTAACAGCCAGTCGTAAAGAACCGGGGGAGGGGTTGCCTCATAGGGAGAAACAAGGGAGAACGGGAGGAGAGAAAGAAAGAGAGAGAGAAAGAGAGAGTGAGCAAGAAAGGGACGTAGATAAAGCCTGAACCGGCATCATGAGCTGTGCACTGCCCTACGACTCCTTGCCCGCTCGGCTGAGCCCCAGGCGAGCGGTGAACTGGGAACGTGAGCAGCTAGCGGCGCGGAGGCTCTCCTCTCCCAGAGGGCTGAGCCTCCTCAACCCTTCTACTGGGCTTCGGCGGCACTCGGCACTCCCCGGGTACATGCTCTCGTCCTTCCAGGAGCAGCAACACCAGGAGCACCAGGAACAGCTGCAGCAACAGCGCCTCTCATTGTCCCTGTGCTCCGAGGCCTCCATGGCGCCCCCTGCTCCCCGCGTGGGTGGACCCCTGCCCTGCTGCCGGCCAGTGGGCGTCATGCCCCTGCTGCGCCTGGCCCTGCTGGCCTTCAGCTGCCTCTTTTGGGCAGCCGGTCTGGCCATCTTCACCCTGGGCGTGTGGGCCCAGGTATCGCTGGCCGACTACATGCTGCTGTCGGCCAACCGCTACCCCAATGCCCCGCTCATCCTTCTGGCCACGGGGGCCACCGTCACAGCCTGGGGCTTCCTGGGCTGTCTGGGAGTAGCCGCCAACCTACCCTTTGTTCTGCGGGCATACGGCTTCATCCAGTTGGCGGCACTGATGGCAGGGCTAGCCGCCGGCCTCTCGGGCCTGTTTTACCGCGAGGACATCGCCGGAGGGTTCCGTAGCGGACTGCAGCAGGCAGTGGCGGGCTATGGCGAAGATGAGGGCCGCTCCAACGCTCTGGATAGCCTGCAGAGGGCACTAGAGTGCTGTGGGGCCGAGGGCTGGCGTGATTGGCTGACCTCCGACTGGGCCAATCAGGACGCAGCCTTCTCGCCCATGGGCAACGGCTCCTCTGTGTCGCTACCCGACAGCTGCTGCATGCAACGCAAGGGCTGCAGAAACCGACCCTTGCCAACAGTGGGCAGTGAAGGGGTGGTGGTTGCTGGGATCCATCCCCACGGATGTTTCCGGAAGGTGTTCAGTTTCGTCAATGATAACGTCTTCCACATTGCTGCCACCGTGCTGGGGCTAGCCTTCACCCAGATAGGTGGCATCGCCCTGGCCTGTCTACTAGCTAACCGCCTGCAACCAAGACTACACCGACCAGTCGCACACTAATAAAGAGAGTGGGCAATACTGGACCTTGACTAGGGATCAACCAATCGCAGAGTTATACCATTTGACCTGTACAAGGCCTCTAACTTCACATTTGGGATTTTGTGTAGAAGAGGAAAATGGAGGACATATATTTTTACTCTGTCACTACTTTAATCCAAGAACGAGGTTAGCTGTGACATACCTGCTCCTTTTCATATCCACTCAACATCTCTTTCTCCGACCAACAATCCTGAGGTATTTACTGTATAAGATCGACCATTGACTGACTGTAAATATTCTGCCTGCTGTTCATGAACATGCCCCTTTAACAAATGTGAACACTGTACATATACTGTAATATACATGTGTGAAATGACTGTTTAACAAGATTTGCAGTTAAACAAAGTGTTATTTTATTATGTGCTATTTTGGCAGTCATAATAACTCATTTGGTTGTTTCTTGTAAATAATCCGGCACAGAGAAATGTAATATTTACTGTTATACTTGAACAGCATGATTGTTATGATCAGACCATACACTCTTAGAAAAAAAGGTTCCAAAAGGGTTCTTCGGCTGTCCCCATAGGAAAATCCTTTTTGGTTCCGGGTAGAACTCTTTTTGGTTCCAGATAGAACCCTTCTGGGTTCAATGTAGAACCCTCTGTGGAACAGGGTTCTACATGGAACCAGAACGGGTTCTTCTAAGTGTTCTCCTATGGGGACAGCCGAAGAAACCTTTTAGGTTCTAGGTAGCACCTTTTTTTTCTAAGAGTGTATTGACTATACCATTTTCCGTTTTGTGATATTTGTCTTGTATATCAATATTTGACAGTCGGTTGACCATTATGGAATATGTCTAATGTCCAAATTGCTACAGCAGACACACCCTAGGTCTAGTTCCTTGTATACATTTGTATTACTTTAAGTGTTTGTGCAGTTATATTTTGTGATACATACTCATCTTATGATGATACAATCCCAACATTCTGTGATAAATAGTCAGGTTAAGCTTTTGAAAAGACCAGATACATGTCTGTACCTCCATGTGGAGTATTATGATGGGAATGTATCATCCTTTTCTGGTCTCGGTTTGCAAGTTCCTGTGACAATAATACTTTGTTATATTTAGTGCATACACCAATTCAACTACACACCAATTCTGTAATGGTCCCAAAGCATTGGCATGACACGGATATAGTGCATTGGTTGGGCTGTCACATAAGCATGAAGCAGTACTGGACAGCCTGAAAAATCATCATTACCTCTGTGATTCCTTTTGTACAACTATCGCAATTCCTCACAAGGTGCATTGTTGTTCATCAAACTGCAATAAGAATGGCAGTTGACATTGATTTTATGTTGAATATGATTGATAATTATAATCAATGGCATTGAAATAAATCAACGTGAGGATAATTTCATGGTCAAGTAACTCAGACCTATGGAAGTCTATCATACAAAAAGTAACCATCTATATAGACAGGAATTAAATAGGGATTGTGTAGGCGGGGGAACTGTTTTCAAAATGTCTTGTTCCCCTAATCATTTTTAATAGACATCTATTCCCATTATAGGTTGTTTCAACATCCTCCTAATTTATGTCTTGTGTACAGCCCAATGGATCAATACATTCGCTAATGTGATCTCACAATCACCATTTATCCTCTACCCTCCAATACTCACTGTGCATTTGGTTCTCCTTCTCTTGTAATTGTGTTGTGTGTGTGTTGTGTTCCACGTATTATAACTAAGCAGTAAGGCCGAGGGGGGTTGTGGTATATGGACAATATATCACGGCTAAGGGCTGTTCTTATGCATGACGCTACGCGGAGTGCCTGGACACAGACCTTAGCCGTGTTATATTGGCCATATACCACAACCCCCCGAGGTGCCTTATTGCTATTACAAACTGGTTACCAAGTAATTAGAGCAGTAAAAATACATGTTTTATGACACCCGTGTCAGCCAATCAGCATTCAAGGCTCAAACCACCCAGTTTATAATGTGTAACATCTATTCTAATGCTTATCAGTGACGGTGAACCTGACACACAGACATTACCTCATGACTGATGAACAAAAGACTTGTGTCATACCTCGTGACAGAGAATGGGTGTACTTCAGTCTGTTGGTTGTCCTTGACATGCGAGGCACAAACACATGACACCCCTGTACTACTCATGTTGACGTGGCCATAATCTGATACACACAACTTGTGTATACAAAAATATATTCACTGGAAAGCACATTTCACAAAAATACTCAAAGGAAAGGACGAGGGTGAGTTCCTTACCGTAATGAACTACACTCCAAAGACAAAACGATCTTCTGAGTGAATCTTTGAAAACAATAGTGTGTGTTGATGTTTCTGCAACTCTTTATAAACCATCTGTCGTGTATATCCTTTATGTATTTTGTGACGGTATACAGTATATGACTTGCTGTTGTATACATTTAAACTATGGGAATATGCATGAAAGTGGCCAATTGTCTCAAATGCCTATACTGTAAAAAAAAATCCAACTAAGCCTTTATGATTAAAATTCCATAGTCATATCCCACCATTTTGCCCAAAAACTAATCCAGGGAGTCCTTCCCCAGTGTATCCTCTTTAAAGATATAAACTGCCAATTGTATCTCCAGCTTCACAGATTGGCAGGCACAGCGCTTCCATCTGCATTTTAAAAGCCTTGGATGCTAGCTGGGTTTATTTTATGACCAGGACCAGTGCTGGAACTGAACCCAAGTATTAAATCTTCTGCATCGGGAATGGTCGATTCTGCCTGGGCCTCTCTGGCCAGACACAGTCACAGTGTTGAATTATGGATACCTGTATGACATCTCATTTCAACCCAAGACAGGGGTGATAAGATCTCCTGCACAAGGAAGCAATAATATGCCCTGGTCTATATTATTGGCAATTAACCACACACACATACACAACGTGACACACACACACACACACACACACACACATAGCCAGGCATACCTTACTTACACACACACACTTTGAAAGCTCACTGTACAATAATACTTTCTTTGAGTATTGTAGCCCACTCCATCGGGCAATTAACATTCCCAATTTGGTTCAACCAAGGCAAAATAGACTAGAGGGATGTCACGTGACCATAATGACAACATTCAAGTGAGTCAAATTGAGACTTTAAATACTTTCTATGTAGGCTGGTTTTGAATAGTGCACTAATAAACTCCACTCACTGTTTTGCACCATGATCCAGTCAGTGTGAGAGTTGCCATAGGCTAAATCTATGAGTGGATTATAGAGCACTTGTTTTGTGCCGGGCACGACTAACTGGCCGACTCGACCTCTGTTGACCACTATAGTGGTCACTGTCGGCATGGACTCGGAGGGCTGTGCATCCTCATCTCTCGAGCGCCTACCTTTCAACAATGTCGCGCTGAAAAAACTTCCACTTGACTCCTCCGAAGAACCAGGGTCACGAACGGTGAGCGGAGCATGCTTCTCCCGCGTCCAGCCACAACCTCTTGTCAACCCCACTTTCGTGGCAGTATCCGGACCAGCACTCGCTCTGCTTGGGCTAGATGAGGAGGAAATATTTCACGACTTGCTTGGTCCAGAATATTTGAGCGGTTCTAAAGTTTTACCGGGCTCGGAGCCGGCTGCGCATTGTTACTGCGGTCATCAGTTTGGACTATTTGCTGGACAGCTGGGTGATGGGGCGGTGTGTTACCTTGGCGAAGTGGAAGCACATGCGGACCAAATCGGTTCCATGCAGCGTGACAACCCATGTGGGCGATGGGAAATACAGGTGAAGGGTGCAGGTGTCACACCTTACTCCAGGTAACAGCTTTTATTTTTGCCCTGCGTTTTGAATAGTCTAGCTGCCTAGGCCTAATAGGTTTTCAAGGAAGGCCCGCGTTTTTGTATAAACCTATCACAACTGACAATTAGCCTACGATAGGCCTAAAATGGCAACTTCACAAACTTTAACAGTATTATGATTTACAGCCTAGGCTCTATGCTTAATTTTAGGAGGTTAATGTTCGTTGTATGCACTCTTCCCTTTGCACTCTTTGTTAGTAATTCACTAGACCTATATATATATATATATATATATATATGCTCTTATTTAGCAGTAGGCTAACTAGGACATAATTTTGGAAGTCTGTAAACATGCCCTTTGGAATGTAGGGGTATGTTCCAGAATGTTCGTCCGTGCAAAGGCACACAATAGGCATTTGCTGACTCAATGGATCTGGCATCCCAGCCAAGTCTCCCATGTCTAGATTAGAGCCATGTGATACGATTGCACAACAGCTACAGAGCTGCTTAAGAGATCAACTTCTTGGCACACTTCAACACCTTCTGCATTGCTAAACAATGCACAGGCATCTGAATTGTGTCAGGCCCACCTAGTGATTGGTACTACTGCTTGAGTAGGTCTACTTCTATTTGATTTGTACCAATTTGAATGCACACAAGACTTGTGCTCAAAGAATAAAACTCTTATGAATTTCAGATAGCTATCACTCATAATTGATTCTGGGACCAACACACCTTTTGGTCACACTTTACCTTCGTTTCACAGCTATCATGTGCATGTAGCCACGTAGAATCACAATTTCTTTACATCGTTACATGTAGGCCTAACTACTCTGTAAAAATAGGCCGAACTACACTGTAAAAAATAACTAATTTCAAACAGAAGTTGGTCAGTACAGTTGGTAGTACTATTACCTGGCAAGAGGACCATTTATAATCTTATCCTTATTATTATTCCTAATCCATATAATGGTTGTACTCCTCCTTTCTCATCCTCTCTCTTCTCTCGTCCCACCAGAGAGTCTGACGGACGGAAGGTCCTTCGTTCCAGCATCCGGGAGTTCCTGTGCAGCGAGGCCATGGCCGCTCTGGGCATCCCCACCACGCGTGCCGCCTCTCTGGTGACATCGGACCTCTATGTCAACAGAGACCCCCTCAACAATGGCCGGCGCCGTCCGGAGAGGTGTTCAGTGGTCCTGCGCATCGCCCCCTCCTTCATCAGGTGAACGGTTATTGGTGGTTCCCCTCTTCCTCTCAATTACAATATGTATCAATGGCCTCCTTTCCTTGTCTCCTTTCCTTCATGATGACCACAGTAGGAAGGTGAATGGATGGATTTATACAATATTTCTCTCCCTTGTCAAGTTCTCAGTGGTAGAGAGAGGACGTCATTGGAATATGATGATTTGGCCGTATTATATTACTGTGATATCTTTCTTACTGTATGTGGGGTACCAGGGTCATAGGTGAAAGAAAACAAGGAAAATTATTAATTTAACAGCATCGGGATGTAGCTGACCGGCTGATTGACTGGCTGACTGGATGACTGGCTTACTGAATGACTAGCTGACTAGCCATGAACTCTGCTTTTGGTACTGAATGCTGACTTGCTTGTGCAGGTTCGGGTCCTTTGAGATCTTTCAGTCTCGGGATGAGTTTTCAGGCCGACAGGGTCCCAGTCCAGGGCGCCACGACATTCGGGCTCAGCTAGTGGACTACGTCATCGACACCTTTTACCCTGACATCCAACGAAGCCACGGCAACCGCAAAGAGAGGAACACAGCATTTTTCAAAGAGGTATGGCCTACACTGAAACTTCAGATTCAACGTGAGGTGCCTGTAGCACTATACGACAACTGTACTACCCTTTGTATTTGTACTCTTATGATAAATATGAGATTGTTACTTATTATCAATATGAACAACGGTACCAGATGGACATTGCTAATATTCTAAAATGATTCTCTAGCACTGTACATAAACTATACAGGGTGAATACATTTCACCTTAAGTACACACTGTGACAAAATTACATTAATTTGTAGACCTGCTCTGTGGCTCCCCCTTGTGTTCCCAGGTGACAGTGCGGACGGCTCGTCTGGTGGCCCAGTGGCAATGTGTTGGCTTCTGTCATGGTGTCCTCAACACAGACAACATGAGCATATTGGGACTTACTGTGGATTACGGCCCCTTTGGCTTCATAGACAGGTACATCTGCCTCACTTGCCCTTTCAACAGGAACTTCAAGATCCTATTGACATCAAAACATATTCATTCAGGAAACGGATACTTGTATCACGCGTGCTGTGCATAACTCACAAAATAACTTATAAGCAAGCTGAATATACAGTATTATGAGGTAGAAAGAACACTGAGTTAAAATGTGTTATTATACATTTTTGCTAACAAAATGCAATTTGTGCAGCTATATACGGTACATAATCGACTAATCATAAGGGCTTATTGGTAAACACTCCATATCTCTTCCCATCTTCCAGATTCGACCCAGAGTTTGTGTGCAACGCGTCGGACCGGAGGGGGCGCTACTCATACCAAGCCCAGCCGTCCGTGTGCCGTTGGAACCTGGCTCGTCTGGCTGAGGCCCTGGGCTCTGAGCTCCATGCATCCCAGGCAGGGACCATCCTTGATGAGTTCATGCCCCTCTATGAGACCCTTTACCTGGCCAACATGAGGAAGAAGCTGGGCCTACTGAGGCGGAAGGAACCAGAGGACCAGGAGCTTGTCTCTGAGCTGCTGCAGCTCATGCACAACACAGGTATGGCGAGAGGGATGGAACAAACTGTGCAGAAAACAGGCATAATGTACCTGTATGAACAGAGGGGACTAACTCTGCACAACACGTTATTTGAACCAGCAACCAAACATTTAAAGTCCCCCCTCTCTCTCTCTCTCACAGGAGCAGACTTCACCAACACCTTCCGCTTGCTGAGTGGCGTGTCCTTCCCTGTGGCGGGGGAGGGGAAGGGGGCCACGGGCGGCCCGGTGGTGGACCTCATCCTGGAGCAGTGCGTCTCCCTGGAGGAGCTTAAGGTGGCCAACAAGCCCACCATGGAGCCCCGGTGAGGGGGGGTACAGTGGTGTGGCCCACCTGGAGGCTAGACCTCCATCACATGAAACCTAAATATGATCTTTAGTGATCAGAAACTCTGTTTTAATTCACAGTTCACAGGATTGGAAATGCAAGATGTATACATGTAATGCTCTACAACATGCATTGAGGTTAACTTAGAAGGAATTGACTTCAACAATTCTGCCACCAACCAATCCACTGTGATCCCCTCATTTTCATTCACACACAAACCACAAATGACTGGGCTATACAGTAGGTAAACCTAACAAATGTTCTCAGAAATGTTCCTAATCACATGTTTGCAAGATGTTGTGGTTCCTAATATCATCTTTCGTTGTGTTCCCTTGATGTGCAATCAGCGATTTGGAGAAAAATCATACAAGGATAATCTGTAAGTTATAGCTGTTTTAGTGCAGAATGACTTGTTTAAGGTTGCTATACATTTGTATTATCTGTGGTTAAGTAGGTAGCTAGCAATATTAGCTACACATGCTAATGTAAGTGTCAGATATAGCACCTCAGTGTATGTATTCATATAGTTATCACCAAGTAATTAGCTAACTATATATATATATATTGCCCATTCTCCTAGCCAATGTTTTCAATCTAGCCCCTTAGTCTCAGTTTTTACCTCTCTCTTGACTCCCTCTATGCACACAGTGAGCTGGCTATGGTCCTCTCTATGGCCCAGACCAACCCAGCCATGTTTGGCCTGGTGGCAGACCGACCAGAGGTGGCCCATCAGCTGGAGAAGATCGGCAGGCTGAAGGAGCTGCTGAGCACCAATCAGGACGAGCTGAGGGCAAAGCAGAGAGAGGATTGGCTACGCTGGATCAGTCAGTACAGGTTGGTTAGTTAGGAGATGCCGGATCGAGGATCCTACTCAATCAAAACCACTTACTTGGTTATTGATGAAAGAAATAGCATGCTTCCTGCATACCAAAGCATATGAATTGATCCATACTTTCTTGGTATTGTTTCACACCAGTGGTGGCTGGTGGCAATTTAAATTGGGAGGATGGGCTCATAGTAATGGCTGGAACAGCATAGATGGAATGGACTCAAACACCTGGTTTCTATGTGTTTTATTCCATTCGCTCCATTCTATTAATTATTATGGGCTGTCCTCCCCTCACCAGCCTCCTCTGTTTCACGCTGTAATCATGGTTTACATCACCCCCCGTGTGTGTATGATGACCCAGGAAGCGGTTGGTGAAGGAGTGTGATGGAGCGAGGGAGGTGTGTACCATAGAGGAAGAGAGGATCCGTGTGATGGACAACACCAACCCACGTGTGGTGCTCCGCAACTACATTGCCCAGAATGCAATACAGGCTGCTGAAAATGGAGACTTCTCAGAGGTATAGAATTGACATGTTGTATCTACTTAATACACTGCAGCTATCAACACATGGTGAATATTTTTGTTGTTGCACTTTCTGTTTGTTGTTATATTACAGTATACAGTGAGCTCAAAGTATTGGGACAGTGACACATTGCTAGGAATATTCCATGCTAGGAATATGGGAACAAATACTAAACTCATACTACACATTTAAGTGAATTTGTTCCAATACTTTTGGCCCCAAAAATGGACTATGTACAAAAAGTGCTGTAATTTCTAACCGGTCACCCAATATGGATGAAAATAATCTGATTACTTTTGGATTACTTCTTTGGTTAGCCAGCATCTGCCTCTTCAGTTTATGCTGCAGATATCTTTAGGCAAGTGCTGGCTCAGCTGCCTTATGCATCTTCTTGATGAAATGGCATCACTGCTAAAAGGTCAGCTGCACTGTCAAGTTCCAAGGAAAGCATTCCCAACACTCATTCTTTGGTTGTGCAATGTTAATTTGAATGTTTGACCCAGCTATGAATGTCTGTCCCACACATAAATGTCTGACCCATAAAAGTCTACTATGATAAATACGTCAATAGACAGATGTAACAGATCCAGGAGTAATCAGATTATTTCATGAGTTTGATGATCAATTGTGCAAATACTTTGAATGTGGACTATTCTAAGTTTGCAAAGCACGTAGATCTATCTGAAAAGCAGACGGGTAGATTTTAGTGTACTCATTTCTACTGAAACTGGAAGTTTAGCTGAGTAAGCAGCTGATTTGTCATGTGTCATTCCAGTACTTGGGAAATGAACAGAATGGAGCAATGTTGACTAACCAAAAACAATCCTTTTGACCCAAAGATCCTGATGAAATTTTGGATGATTCAGTTTTCAGTAAGTGTAAGTAAGTCTGATGATTTTAGTTTTTTTTTAAAGGAGAGAACTTGGCCGTGTGAGATTTAAAATAGATTAGAACGGCTGGGAAAAGCTTCCATTCCCTCTGAAAGGTGACTTCCGGGTTGTCTAACGGCAGGTAGCCTAGCAGTTAAGAATGTTGTGCTAGTAATCGAAAGGTCGCTGGTTATAATCCACGAGCCAACTGGGTGAAAAATCTGATTTGCCCTTGAGCAAGGCACTTGACCCTATTATGCTCCTGTAAATCACTCTGGATAAGAGCTTCTGCTTAAAATGTAAAAACCTGCTACTTCAGTGTGCTTGAGTCAAACACATGCAGCTCACATCTTGATATTAGTTGAAGTAATCCAAAATGTAATCAGCTGTTTAAGACTAACTGTAATCCGATTATTATTTTAAAAATTGTAATCTGGGTTGATTAGTTACTTAATTTTTGTAGTCTAATTACGTCATCCCTGTTACATGTAATCCGTTAGTACCCAACCCTGTATAGCATTGCTCATTATGTTAAATCAACTCTTGTTCAATCTCTCAGGTCCGCAGAGTTCTAAAAGTTCTAGAGAACCCCTACTCTGCCCATCCTGAGTCAGAACTACCTGGTGGGCCTAAAACATTTGGAGAGAGGTACCAGAAAGGGATGGAGAAAGACAAAGAGGGAAGGAAGGACGAGGGGAGGACAGATGGAAACCAAAATTGTGTCCCATATGACAGCAAGCCTCCTGTGTGGGCACGAGAGATCTGTGTCACCTGATCGTCATAGTGCCTCCCTGACCCTAAAACTCAACTGACAGTGGAGAAAGATGTAGATGGTGTTCTAGGTCCATTCCGCTTTTCAATGATGGAACCCTGCTCTTTGTTCTGAGTCAGTTGGGTTAATGTCAAGGGAGGTAGTTCAGAGTGTATACTTCAGAGTGCTCCTGGATGTCAATCAGTAGAATAAACTGATGGTGAATGAAGACTCAGGTAATCAGTCAGTGACCTGTCTGTGTTGGAGAGACCAGGAGCACCCTGACTGTGTGTCTATGCACACACACACACACACACACACACTTCAATTTTGCATGTATTTAGATTATTTCACACACACCATGTAGTGTATGCATGATTAAAGAGATATAATCAAATAAACTCATACATTCAGAAACATAATCATTCATCATCTTACTAACACCCGCAAATGGTCTTCATCTTAGAACAGTGGTTAAAAACTGTATCTAGACACAATCTCTTGAATCCATAAATAAAATAATGTATATCTTAATAATACATACAAGAGGCAAGGTTTCACACAATGTTATGTTCATGTATATTATGTGATGTGTTGAAAGTGAGAAAAAAGGCTTTAAAATGAGTTTGTTCTGAACTTCGATGTGCATTTAAAAAATATGTATGCAAATTTTTATGTACAGCAGGTTTGGAATTGCTTATTGATAACTTGCTGTACCATGTTACTCTGTCAAAACAGCAAACATTTTAATAAACCTATCACTACTTTATATTCAGCTGTATCTTTAAATTCTTCTGGATTTGATTGCGATGGACTTTTTCACATGTCTTTTCAGAATGTAGATGGTGTTGTACGTTTGTTTCATATTGATAGTACATACAGAACAGTACTCAGTACGCAGCCAATGTGCCACATTTTATTATCCTCACTTGGAGTGTTATCATAAGAGGGCTTGATTTGACTGTCCTGATTGCTACAACCAACCCACAAGATACAGTCTAACACATGTACTGTGGTAGAGTGAACCTAGAGCTATGGCCATAGTATTGTTACATAAATCAGGTACAGTACTACAGGTGGTTCCTGGTTTTATTCATTTTAATCCTGTAGTTCTCCAATTCAATGGTTGTTCTTACCTGGACCAGAGGGTGGCGCTAGTAGTTAGAAAACATTTCCTTTTGAATAGGATATATCTAAAGACATTTAAGAGATAAACACATGGATTTGGTAACTTTTATTATCCGTACTTCTATTTGATTTCTTGTTCATTGGACTGTGCTGTGTGTATTCCTGGCTGTTTGTAATTTCCTGTAAAGTCCAGTATTGGAATGTCAAGAGTGTTTGCTTTGGAGCGGGGGCTCTGAGTAACAGGGATCGCCCACAATAACAAGCACGGTGTGGGGGAGTGTTTTTCCGCAACAACACTATGGGCAAGTTCATTTTGCATGGCCCTGTGCCCCGGTTGGGAGGAGTTTGCATATTTTAGAACCTTCCATTGGTCCTTAAGTGAAATCTCCCTGTCTGTCAGCCCTGTCTGTGATACTTAGAGGCATCTGACAACGCTAAACTGGAAACGTGGAGTCAGAGTGTGTACAGTAGGCGGTGCTTGAGTCAATAAATAAATAGGCTTACAAGAAATCCTCTCTAAACTGACTGGTCGTAGACAATACACCATAAAGGAATACACGAGCAGAGGTAGGTTCTCTCTACATATGTGAATCACCTGATGACAAATTCAAATTTGCGATTATAATAACTTGCATGATATTTATCCTGTGTGAAATGTCTAATGATGTCAGCATAACAAAAAAACATCTATAATTTTTCCTTTTCCCTTATTTGGGAACATGTATGGTGTTTACTGTTCTGTTAATGGAGTGGATATGGTGATGTTTCAAGTTTTCTCCAAATGTTTGAGTTTTCTAACACAAAAGTACAGTAGCTCTGGCTCAGAATGTCTGTTTCTCAATTTTTGGTTTTCTACATAATCACTACATGTTAGAGGAGACAGAAAAAGTAATTTACTTGCATGAATGGCCTACAACAAATGCTTGCTTGTGTAGGGGACCAGTGTGGGTTCAGATGTGGACAGGTTACTGATGCCACAATAATCATACTAACACACACCGAATACTACTAAGAGGTAGATAATATCCTTAGACAAAGATCTATGTTTGACATGACTTTTCTGTTTAAGACCTGTAAAGGATGCAATTTAGGAAACATTGCATTTTTACAACGTTGGGTCACACAGGGATAATAAGGAAACAGCAGAAGAAAAAGTAACTAAAATGACATTTTCATCTCTCTCTCTGTCTCTCAGAAAATTTGACAAAATGTGGAATAGGATATTTTTTTGTGGACTGGTTGTCTGTCTCATCTGCCTCACTGACCAGACTCAGGTAAATATACAGTCAGTCAGCACTGATAAACAGAGAAACATGTTATTCCTTTAAACCTGGGAGTAATCATTACTTATCTACTGGTTTTGTACAGGGCCAGAAAACACCTTTAGTTGTTCAAGGTAAGTGTTAGTTATTTTTTTTAAATCACTGACATTGGAAAGACAAGAATTCATGTGCTGTATGTGCATGTGTGTTTGCTTGTTTCAGGGACAGATTGCACACAGATCAAAACTCTCTCCCCTCGAGCCACCAGTGGAGTGTATGTCATTCAGCCTGCAGGAGTCAGATCCCCCTTTAAGGTATGGAAACATCTAAATATTTATGCCAGGTACTATATCATTTGGTTACACAGCCACACAGGGGCAGTAAAGCTTAGCTATGGAATGTTGAAGGTGTCGCCAGGCTTGCCAGAGTTACTGAAGTTCTACAGAGTTCCATTCTTGGACCGCTTTTGTTCACAAAAAAACGATTCGTTGATTCAAAAGTACATTGATGTTGTATACAGGTGTATTGTGAGATGCTGGTGGACGGAGGCTGGACAGTCTTTCAAAGGCGCACCGGGGCAGAGGTTCTTTTCAACAGGAAGTGGGCAGTGTACAAACAAGGCTTTGGGCATCTACGGAGTAATGAAGGGTCCCTCTGAGCACCTCACATTTCACCAGCAACTAATACTGTAAACTGTGTACTTTGCTGAGCCAATGTTGGCCAATTTAAATGAATTTTTGTCTATAATAATGTTTACCTCTAAGGCAACTTATAGAGGTTTCCCTATACTGTCCGTTTTTCTCTTCTCAATTCAGTTCTCTTCCCTGTTGTTTCCTAGAGGACCACTGGCTGGGTCTGAGTAAGGTGTTTGCTCTAACAAAGGGCAGGGGGCAAAGATCGACCATGCGGGTCGACCTGTGGGACTTTGAAGGGAGCACTGCCTTCGCTGAGTACAGTGACTTCCGTCTGGGCACGGAGAAGGAGGCCTATAAGCTGAACGTTGGAGCCTACAGGGGCAACGCAGGTAACTGTGATTTCAACAGCACAAGGTGACAGTGGTCATATTATTTACTTCAGTGTTATAGTTATTTCACATTTGGTGGCAGCAATGGGACCATTACACATCACATATATGTCATATGATACTGTATGTATGCTGGGTTGATATTTATAAATGGTGTATGCTTTGGAAGTCAATACAATCAAGAGTGAAGTAGAACTGATGTACTCTCTCTTCATCACTCCCTGTCTCTCCGTAGGTGACGCCATCCGTGGGAAATACGCCGGCATTGACCAAAATGGCTTTGGCTTCAGCACAAACGACAAGGACAATGATGGCTGCTCGCCCTGCATCTTTGGCGACATCGCCGAGAACACGTGCAGCTTCTCGGAGGGAGGAGGAGGGTGGTGGTACAGTCGCTGTGGCTCTGCCAGCCTAAACGGAGACTGGCACCCCGCCGGCGAACACATCGGCTGGGCCTCCGGCCTCCACTGGGAGACCTGGAAAGGACCTGCCCCATACTCGGCCCGAGCGAGCCGCATGATGATTAAGTCTGTGTGAGGCCATGTCTCAATACATCTGAAATGGTTTCCTAGGCCTGTCTCCTTTGCTTTATGACCACCGGTCTGCGCCACGTTAGTGGGCATGAGTAGAGGAAACCATTGAAATAACTGGAACACACACAGCTATGTGTTCCATGGAGTGATGCCTGCATATTGTGCCATATTGCTTAGCTTGAATGGTCTGTTTATTTGGGTCTGTTGTGCAATCAACACACTGTATTTGTTTTTCCCATTCGCTTTGTTGTATTATATCATGGTGCATAAATCAGAGCCAACATGTAAGTGACAGAAATAGAAAATATCAATTTTTTTACACTTTTTTACCCTCTAAAGTCTACCATGAGTTATGTTTTCAGTGAAGAGAAAATACCTTGTGAAAGTTTTATTTGTTACACTGCAACAATTCTACATCCAACTTCTGAAGTTTCATCACATAGTTTGACAATTTATATTGTAGAATGTTGATATTGCACGCATTTTTAAATAAAATACATTTTTGAACATTTGTTTAGCACAAACATTCAATAATGTTCAGAAACAATTCATTTTGCTTGAATTCACACATTCAAAGCTCTGTGTTTATAGAGAAATAGAAGTTGTACTTATTGCATATTAAATCATTCATGGTTTCTCATCATACAGTAAATAGGTTTGTTGTTCTCCTACCCTAGAAGCCTGGTTTCTAGCTTTCATTGATTAAGGATCTTTAACTTTGTTAAATGTTGCTACATTAAAAAAAATATGGTGACATCATTTAGGACCTTTAAGGTTGCAGTGACACATCCATAACCTGAGCGGAAACCAGATTGCATACCAAAGAGAATACTATAGACATCAAGAAAGCCAGTCAGTTGATTATTGACAAGTTTTTCCAACACTTTGATTAACTTCTTGCCACTATAGGGGGTGCTGTTTCGCATTAGCATAATTTGCTCTACAGATTAAACTGCCTAGTACTCAATTATTGCTCGTACAATATGCATATTATTGTTATTATTGGATAGAAAACACTCTCTAGTTTCTATAGCCGTTTGAATTATGTCTCTGAGTGGAACAGAACTCATTCTACAGCACTTTTCCTGATATGGAGTGAGATTTCAGAAATCTTGGACTCTGGTCCCAGGTCAGTTTTAAAGTCCCTGTAAATGCTATGAGGATACAAACACTGCCCACGCCTTCCTCTAGATGTCAGTAAGAGGTGACAATTTGAATGGAGTCGATTGCGCAATCAGGGCCTGTATAAAAGGCCAAAGACCGGATGTACCGTTCTTTTGCTCCCTGCGCCTGACGCACGATGGACGTCGGACCTGCTCTCTTTCCAAGCTGTTGTTTAGCCAGTAATATATCGCCGGTCATGTTTTTACTCGTTATAGGTGTTAAAAACATCATAAGGTAGTTAATTTAAACCGTTTTATAGCAATTTATATCCGTTTAGTGCGATTTTGAGGCATTGCTTTGTGATGCACTTTGAAGCGCCGGGCACGTTTCGGGGTCCCGGTCGAACGTTAGTGGGCATTTCGACGGACAAGAGGACATCTTTCGACCAAAAGAAGATTAGACCCAAGAAAGGATACATTGCCCAAGATTCTGATGGAAGATCACCTCATAGTAAGAAATATTTAAGATGATAAATCGTTGTTCTGTCGAAAAATGTTAAACGCATATTCCGCCATTTTTTTTGGTATAGCTTCGCTTGGCGAACCCTGTATTGCACAGTAAGGATAATTTTAGAAATGTAATTCAGCGATTGCATTAAGAACTAATTTGTCTTTCGATTGCTGTCCACCCTATATTTTTTAGTCAAGTTTACGATTAGTTATTCATTACGCCAGATCACTGTCCAAAATGGCGCCCGACATTTTCAGGCTAGTTTTGCTAGTATTGTCATTGTATAACCACGGTTTTTTGTGGCTAAATATGCACATTTTCGAACAAACTATATATGTATGTTGTAATATGATGTTACAGGAGTGTCATCGGAAGAATTCTGAGAAGGTTAGTGAAAAAATTAATACATTTTGGCGATGATTACGTTATCGCTCTCTTTGGCTTGAATCAATGCTCGGGTAACGTTTGCACATGTGGTATGCTAATATAATGATTTATTGTGTTTTCGCTGTAAAACACTTAGAACATCTGAAATATTGTCTGAATTCACAAGATCTGTGTCTTTCCATTGCTGTGAGCTGTGTATTTTTAAGAAATGTTTTATGATTAGTAATTAGGTAATACACGTTGCTCTCTGTATTTATTCTAGTCGAGTTGTGATGGTGGGTGCAATTGTAAACTATGATTTCTACCTGAAATATGCACATTTTTCTAACAAAACCTATCCTATACAATAAATATGTTATCAGACTGTCATCTGATGAGGTTTTTTCTTGGTTAGTGGCTATCAATATCTTTATTTGGCCGAATTGGTGATAGCACCTGATGGAGTAAGAAACTGATGGAGTTAGAAAAGTGGTGTCTTTTGCTAACGTGGTTAGCTAATAGATTTACATATTTTGTCTTCCCTGTAAAACATTTTAAAAATCTGAAATGGTGGCTTTATTCACAAGATCTGTATCTTTCATTTGGTGTCTTGGACTTGTGATTTAATGATATTTAGATGCTACTATTTAATTGTGACGCTATGCGAGCGATGTTAATCAGTGTGGGGGGGGTGGGGGGTGATCCCGGCTCCGGGGTTGAGAGGCGTGAAAAGTTAACAGGGCAAAATAGAAATAGGCCTATAACAGTTAGGATCAGCTTGATCTCCCCCTTTAAATAAAGGACAAACCGTGGCTGCCTTCCAAACAATGGGAACCTCCCCAGAAAGGAGAGACGCACGGCTCCTGCCGCAGGACGATGCCGACCAGGAGGACGACCCCGGGGACGAGGTGCGGGTCAATCCAGACAGCGAAGGTGGAAATCACGGATGATGTTGGGATCCAGAATGTCCTCCACCGGAACCCAACACCGCTCCTCGGGGGCCATATCTCTCCCAGTCCACCAGATACTGGAGCCGACCCCCACGGCGCAGGGAGTCCAGCAGAGATCTGACAGCATATGCCGGACTGCCCTCGATGTCCGGGGGGTGGGGGTGGGCTGTCGTGGAGGACAGCATCAGCTAGGGGACCAGGAACCACCGGCCTGAGAAGGGAGACATGAAACGAGGGTGAGATACGGTAGTGACTGGGCAGTTGTAACCTATATGTCACCTCGTTGACCCTCCGGAGAACCTTGAACGGCCCAACAAAACGGGCTCAGTTTCTTGCAGGGCAAGCGGAGTGGGAGGTTCCTGGTAGAGAGCCAGATGCGATCCCCAGGGTGGAACACAGGGGTCTCATTGCGGTGGCAGTCTGCCTGTTCTTTTTGACGATGGACGGCGCGCTGGAGTCTCACGTGAGCGTCTCTCCACACTTCTGCGCACCACAACCACTCGTCAACTGCAGGAGCTTAAGTCTGGCGGGGAGTCCACGAGGCTAGGGCCGGCTGAAAACCCAGAACACACTGGAAGGGGGGTCAACCCAGTGGAGGAGTGACGCAGCGAGTTCTGGGCAAACTCTGCCCATGGAACAAATCGTGCCCACTCACCCTGCCGGTCCTGACAGTGACTCCTCAGGGAAGTGAGGCTGACCGTGACCTTCTCCATGAAGGCCCTCCATACTTGTGATGTGAATTGGGGGCCACGGTCAGAGACGATGTCCTCCGGAAGGCCATAATGCCGGAAGACCTGCTGGAAGAGTGCCTCAGTGACCTGGAGAGCAGTGGGGAAACCAGGAAGAGGGATTAAACAACATGACTTAGAAAATCTATCCACTACCACCAGAATGGTGGTGAAACCGTCAGAGAGGAGATCGGTTACAAAGTCAATGGATAGATGAGACTAGGGTCGCTGAGGCATGGGAAGCGGCAGGAGCATCCCTGCTGCTGCATTCCGGGGGGACTTGGTTAAGGCACATATGGAACAGGAGTTGACATAATGAGTTACTTCCTGCGCCAGTACTTCTCAGCGATGGAGTGGATAGTGCGAGAAATACCTGGATGTCCAGCGACAACAGCTGTGTGTGCCTAGGTCAGCAGTCGATTCCTTGTCCCTGTGGGAACGTAGATGCGCTCAGGAGGACAGTTCAGGGCTGTGGGCTCCCTCTCTGTGTCCCAGGCCACTGGACCTACGACTTGGGAGGATGGGATTATAGGTGCACTCTGGACAGGACCCTATCCCGAATCGTAGATACAGGACAAGGCATCGGCCTTGATGTTCTTGGAACCTGGGCGATAGGTCAGCGTGAAGTCGAACCTGGTGAAGAAAAGTGCCCAGTCTGTGATTCTCATCCTTTACCATGAAATGATATGGTTATGGCGTTGAAGCCAAGGGAGACCGAGAATTATCTTGTGAACTGGTGATGAAGGGGATGTTTTCCTGATGAGTGGACTACACGGTGAGGGTGAGTGGTTGAGTGATGTGGGTGACGGTTCTGGACCCAAGAGGCCGACTATCCAGGTCTTAAATCGGGAAAGGAGAGGAGAGCGGATATGAGTTGATGTTAAGAGAGGAGGCAAGGGTCTGGTCAATAAAGTTCCCAGCGGCACCGGAATCCACTAACGCTGTTGACAGTACATGAGGGACAGTCAGCTAGTGTAATGACACCAAAAAGGGCCTGATGAAGATGGAATACTCACTCCTGCCCTAGGTGCTGGAGCCTCACATGACCATCTCTCTGCTCTTGTGGATCCCAAATTTGGACATGCCAGACACCTCTGGACCTCATGCCCTCCTTGTCCACCGTACAGACAGCACCCCAGCTGTATCCGTCTGTGCACTCCGCAGCGGGGAGACGAGTGAACCCTACCTCCACGGGTTCTGGCTCTGATCCCGAGTATTCACTGAGGGAGGGAGAGAAATGATGAGAGGACCGGCGCTCAAGAAGTAGGTTATCCAGACGGATGGCCATTGCAATGAGTGCCTCCAAGGTGAGATTGTCGTCTTGACAGGCCAGTTCCGTCTGGACCTTGTTGGTGTTTCATTTACTGGAGAGCGAGACCAAATCATGGACACTGGACAGAGTGGTATCAAGTATAGCAAAAGGCAGTTTATTAAAGTCAAAGATATCTTGCCTTGTAGTTTAACGTGACACGGACCTTGTCATATGGCTCGGAAAGAGTCAGCTGAAAAGAGGCCTTAGTCAGAGTTTACAGCAGTTTTTATACATGGAACAATGTAGGTGGAGTCTCTTCGTGTTGATTTCTGACTGGTCCTGTAGAGTTGGAGGCGGGTCTGCTCTGGCCAATAGCAGTAGCCCCATTGGTGCACAGCAGAGTCCTCTGCTCTTGGCACCCGACCAGTAGAGATGGAGTGAGGTGTGTGTGTGTGTATGTCATGAGATAAGTGAAACTGCAACTTGCAGTTACTGTCTGGGGCTAGGTATATGAATATATGTATATATGACAAATCCCCCTCTTCACGTCTATTAGACGTGAACAATAGCAGAGACCAAAATAAGGATATAACGAAAACAAGAAGCCCCCTTAAGTATGCAGTGGGGCGAGGTAAATGAGCAAGGACAAAAAGGAGACCACTCCAAGAACTACACCTGGAGTGGCCAAGAGGAGAAGTCAGGAGGGAGGGGTTCCTGAAAAGGTGCAAAGGCCTCATTAGGGTCCTCAACCTCCAAAAGCGGGTACATATGGGCCTGGTCCTTGGGCATAGGGGTAATGGCAGTGGTAATCAATCTAGTGGCTAATGTGCGAGCGCAAGGAATACAGCAACAACCGCACAGGGTTAGGATAGCCACAAAAACAGCAACGGACACTAGGACAGAGGAGATCAGGGTCTTATATTTACCAAACGCATCCATCCAGGAGTCCCACATAGAGGTGTCAACCCCGGAGTGGTGCTTCATCTTCCCATTAAGTGTACGAAGACCCTCTAGGGCAACAGTAAGACTACCATCAGTTGCTGTGTTATTGGGAATGAAAGTACAACATTGCTCCCCAAACATGGCACAGACCCCCCCCCCCCCCCCCCCCCCCCCCCCGTTCAGCCAACAACATATCTACCGCGATTCTATTTTGAAATGCCATCAGGGATGTAGCTTCCAATTGGCCATGGACCGCCTCGAAGCCTTGTTGAGTCCAATTGCCCAGTTTCTGGACATTAAAATGAATGTAATTAATTCTGTCCACATTTTTATTAACTGTACACCACCAGCAAAATGATGATTCAAAACCCGCGGCTACTTGGTCAACCAATTTATACTCATCTGGTACCCCCCTGGGGACGCCAATTGCATCAATGTAAGTTGGGTCCCCAGCAGAAGGGCCCACCGTGCGCTTGGTCCTGGTAGGCCAATATTCAGGACCCAGGGCTTTTATACGGGTGAGCAGATCTTGGACGCCTATGGGGTAAACAGAGATGGGCAACAGAAGAGTTACGAGTGCACAGGTACCAGTGGTATTGCGGGGAAGTCTGTCAAACAGACTAGTTCCCCCACACCACCACCACACATCAGCTCTAGACACTGGTTTAAAGATTGCCGTGAGCATGTGAGTGTACAAGCACCAACCAGCAGGGAGCTTACCCAACAATGTCCCTTCTCCTGTCATGTTTATGCATGTGAAGTTAGCTCTAGCCACACTAGAGGAGAATATCGGTTTCTTGACCACAGTGGTGACTACCGGATAAACAGCGTCCCACTGTGAACACTTCTCAGGTGGGTTGTCTTTGTCCATAAGGGGCATTAGACAGTCTCCGGTAATGGCGGCTGGGACTATGCGGAGCAATGGTCTAGCTCCCATGCAAACGACACAGCTTGTTAGCTGTTAGCTGCTTGTTCGGTCAATAAAAGCCAATTGTTAGAGAAACCTGAGATTCCGGTGGCAGTAAGAATGGTATCATCAGGGGTGGTAGGAGTGGTGACCAAAATAATAGGACCCCATTCACCCTTCCCCTTAGATGCTGACACAGTAAACCGGTCAGAAATAGCAGAGGGCTGAGCCTGTTGTGTAATGCAGATTTTTAATGGCCAGTAGAGTTGAGCCTTGCTAGAATCTACATGTGGTGCTAGTATAAAATCCTGACAACCCGTCCCAGTACCTGGTCGGATAATCAGTGATAGACCCCAATTATGCAATCTAGTCCTAGTCAGCGACAATCTTTGTCGCCAGATAAAAACTGCTTGTCCTGATGAATAACTGGACCAGTCAGGACCAGTCTCAGCGACCAGATTCTTCCATGACCACTCCTGAAACCCCCCTTTTGTCATGTACCAGTTAAATCTGGTGTTCTCCAGAGCATGCCCTCCCAGGCCATTCCTAGCATTTCCCAATACTCCCCAAGGCAGTGTAATGGTGGTGGTTGCATTAGAGGGTACACATAAGGTGGTGCTTCTGACCTTTGTTGGAGTGCATTGTTGGTCTGTGGGTGCAGTGCTACGTGCAATACTTCGTTTGGGACGGGAATAATTGGAGGGAGTGATGTCAGGGACGGTGGTTGGGATATGGGTAGGGGTAAGTGTGCGTGATATGGTAGGGTGTGATAGTTGTTCTATTAACCATGTGAAAGTGCCCAGGGACACCCCAATTATCAGTAGGAATATCACAAATAACAGGCCAGATATCCCTAGCCTTGCCCAGGGAGGGAGAAATGTCCCTCTAACTGGGCAAGGTTCCTTTTTCAGGGGTGGCGGAGTTTGATGCCGCATCACCTGAGTCAGGAGTGTCTTCATTTGGAATCGAATTTAGGCCGCTCAAATCAGCTCTGACTTCTGTCAGTGTTCTGGAAGGAATTGGAGCTGGAGTGCAATGTGTTAGGTGGTGCCAAGGTGCGCCTGATTTACCTTTGACCTGAACTGAGTGTGAAGTAACCTCCTTCACTTCGTACGGTCCAGTCCACCTGGGTTCCAGCCACTTTCTCTTGTGGACTTTAACCCTCACCCAGTCACCAACTTTTACCTTCAGTGGTGGCGTGTCTCTCTGCAGCTCCCCCTCTTGGACCTTGCGAACCTGGGTAGAGAGTGCTGCAGAGAGTTTCGTCAGTATTTTCACATAATCAGACATTTCAATTTGTTGTACATCAAGAGCGGGCATATGACCTCCCTCTCTTGGTGGACCAGGCATGACTCTTCCAGTCATTATCTCATGTGGTGAGAGATGGGTGCCTGCCCCTGGTGAGGCTCTCATGGCCATCAACGCCAGAGGCAGGGCTTCAACCCATGTCAACTTCGAACCTGCACACACTTTTGCTATCTTAGCTTTCAAAGTCTGATTTGAGCGTTCCACCAGGCCCTGAGATTGGGGCCTATACACAGATCCAAATCTGTGCGTTATGCCAAATCTTTCTTCCACCTGTCTCAGGTGTTTGTTACTGAAGTGCGACCCATTGTCGGATCTGATTTGTCGTGGGATGCCATACCTGGGTATAAGTTCTGTTTGTAGCCACTTAATGACTGACCTGGCATCCTCTTTTGCTGTTGGTATTGCCTCTACCCATTTGGAGAACCTATCTACCATAACTAAGAGATATCGTTTCCCTTTAGATACATTATCTGCGCCCATATCGGTGTAATCTATGCTAATGTCCTGAAAACATGCATTCGGCACTGGGTATGAACCCATCGGTGTTTGATATGGTTTCTTTGAGTTGTGGCTGCCACAAATGTTGCATTCGTCACAAAATAAGTTAGTCATTTCTTTCATGTAAGGGTGCCACCAGATGTGCGAGACCTTTTGAAGGGTCTTCAGTTTGCCTTCGTGTGTGGGGCCATGTGCTTCTCGTAAGAGTTCTGGACAGAGTTTTGCTGGGGCAACCAGTCTTCCGTCGTGACATCTCCAGAGTTCATCTGGTCCTTTGGTCGCCCCTTTCTGTGCCCAGACTGAGTGTTCATAGGGTCCGGCTGAGTGTTGAAGCACCACTATGTCTTGCTGGGAGAGCTCTGTTTGTGATAACTGTGGTTGCAGTACCATCTGTTTGGGTGTGTAACCTCCAGCCTTCTTGGCTGCTTTATCGGCTGCATCATTTCCTGCACTGACCCTAGTTTTTAATTGCTGGTGTCCTTTGCACTTCATGATGGCTACCTTTTCTGGTAACGAAACTGATGCTATCAGTTTCTCCATCTGTGTCTTGTGTTTGATTGGGAGATTTCCTGTTGTTGTAAAGTTTCTTCTCACCCATTGTGGTCCATCAGTGTGGATTGCTCCATGAGCATAAGCTGAGTCTGTGTAGATGTTTACAGTTTTTCCTTTTGCTCTAATGAGAGCCTGTGTCAATCCTATGATTTCTGCCAATTGGGCAGATGCTGGCTGAGGGATGATGGCCGATTCAAGGGTGACATGTGAGCCGTCTGGTAGTTGCTGTACCACTGCATAAGCTGCAATGTTACCATCCTCTCCTTTGTAACAGCAGCCATCAGTGTACAGCCATTGGTCGGGATTGGTCAGTGGTTCATTCTTCAGGTCTGGTCTCAGTTTTAGTTCTTGTGCCGCTTTTTCAGCACAAGAGTGGGGCAGTCCTTCTTCTGCGTTGAGTGCATCTGCCATATTTTTGTCGGTGTTAACAAACGTGATATGTGACTGAGTGCATTTGTTCTGGATCTTGGTTTTTCTTTCAGCACTGAACGTGAATTCTTTACTCATCAGATACGCAGCAACGCCATGATGGGTGTGGATCTCCAATGGATGACACATCACGAGGTGAGCTGTTTTTTCAATAGCTTTCGCTACTGCAGCAACGTATCTGGAGCATGTTGTCTGTCCTACCTCAATGTGGTCAAGTTTGGAGGAGTGGTACATCAATACCCTTCTCTCCCCCTCTTGTTTCTGGAATAGGACGGACGAGGTGAATCCTTCCTTTTCAGAAACATCCAAATGGAACTTGTTCTTGTAATCAGGTGCAGTCAAAGCTGCTGCCGCTGATAGATCAGTTTTCAGGAGTGCAAAAGCTGTTGACGCTTCAGGCGTCCAGGCCAGGGGAGAATGGAGGTTCCTGGGTCCAGCATCACGCACTATTTCTCTCAGTGGCTCCGTTCTGGCTGTATAGTCAGGGATATGCGTTCGGCTGTAACCCGTCAAGCCTAGGAAAGACAACATCCCAGAGACAGTGATAGGTCGTGAGTGATGGAGAATGGAGTCTCTGTGTGACTTGGAGAGTCCAGCACCGTCTCCTGAGATTTCTCTTCCTAGGAAAAGCACAGTTCTTCGACAGGTCTGTACTTTGCTCAGCTTGACCTTGTATCCTTTGGTAGCAAGGAAGTCCAGTAGAGTTTTTGTCATTTGTAGGCAGAGATCAGAGGTAGGAGCTCCAAGCAAGAGGTCATCTACATACTGAATCAGTACCACTCCTTCTGGGATTGTCAATTCCGCCAGGTGGGTCTTCAAGATGTGGTTGAAGATTCCGGGGGAACACCTGTAGCCCTGTGGAAGAACAGCGTACGTGTACTGTTGGTGTTCATAGGTGAACGCAAAGAGTGGTTGAGATGCTTCATCCAGAGGAATGCTGAAAAAAGCATTAGCCAGGTCCACTACCGTGAAGTACTGATGCTTGGGTGAGAGATTGCTCAGTGTGATGTGAGGGTCAGGGACAGGCAGGTCGATGGGTGCAGTAACGTCATTTACTGCTCGGAAGTCTTGGACCATCCGGTATGTTTCACCACCAGCTTTCAAGACCGGCAAAATGGGCGTGTTCCATGGAGAGACAGTGCGATAGATGACTCGCGTTTTCAGGAGGCCATCTATGGTTGGCTTGATTCCCATAGTCTGTTCATGTTTCAAGCGATATTGTGTTCGGTAAACAGGTGTCTGATTTGGGTTCAGTAGGGTGATGGTGACTGGGGTAACTTGGAGCTGACCCACATCAAAAGGAGATGTTGTCCAAATATTTTCATCTATAGTGGAGATCAGGGCTTTTGATGAGGGGTGGTCAGTATATGGTTTCCCATGGTGTCTTGGCAGGGGTAAACGTTCAGGAAGGCATTGTTCTTCGGTGTCTGGGGCCAGGAATCTCCACATATTTTCAGATGTGGCCTTGTGTATGCCTGGTGTTGAGGTGGGTTCCCAGTTCAGTTTGGATGCACGCCTGATCATGGGGCCCAGACTTCTTGCTTCAAAACCATTTCCCACTGCGAGCGTGACATGAGGGGCAGATTCTTCACCCAACATGTACCAGGTCTTCAGGTGTGGTTGTAGGATAACCGGTGCTGCCACCCCCTCTGGGCCACATACAATGGTGCAACACCTGATAGTTGGAGTCAGGTGCATCATGTTTTCGTCCCAGTCGTCTGTATAGGGGCAATCATCAGTATCCGTTACATTGAGTGTACAATGGATCTCAGCTTGTGGAGTCTTATATGGATGTAGGGTGTAGATCTGTGATTTCAGTTGATTAAACTTGAACTGGATGTGAGGGGTGGCAGGCCCTTTGGGTAGGCATTTCAGCCAGTACACTTCTTGGGTTTCAGACAGTGTGGGCGTCGGCAGGAGTGGCATCATTAGAATTCTTACCGGGTGTTCAGGTGTTGAGGGGGGAGGGTGGGTGGATACTTCCACCCCACCCTCAGTAAGATATATGGTGCACCCCATTTTGCATAACAGGTCCCTTCCTAGTAGATTGATTGGGCAGTTTGGACAGTACAAGAACTGGTGTTGTAACTGAGAGTTTCCCCAGGAGAATGTTAAGGGGATGGTACGTCTTTGAGCTTCAGGAGATCCCGTTACCCCCACCACCGATATGGAATCTGATGACAGCATTTGAGGGGACCTGATAGCAGAATAGGTGCATCCCGTATCTACCAGGAACTGATGGGGAACACCCTCAACTTCACACATCATAGTTGGTTCAGTGTGTAGTTGAAAATGTTGTTTCCCCCCTCCTGCTGCAGGTGGTGGGCATCTTCATGGCCATGGGATGGTGTCCCCCGCCATTCCCTGGAACTGTGGTTGGTTGTAACCTCCCTGCTGCTGTTGTTGCATGTGAGTAGGCCCGGGGTGGTTGTATGCTGGTGGTTGCTGCTGCATTTGACTGGGTCCTGGTTGACTGAATTGCTGGTAAGGCACTCCACCTCTTCCTCTGCCTCGTCCCCTACCTCTCCACTGACTCCACTGACGTTGCCGCATGGAGAGTGGCTGTGGGCAATCTCTTACAAGGTGTCCTGGAGTTCCACAGTTGTAACACAGCCCCCTTGGTGGACCGGGGTAGGATGGGTAGGTGCCCAGTTGCTCCCATTGCGGCTGCTGCTGTGGCAGGACATACTGCTGTGGGGTAGGATATTGGGTTGGCGGGGCCCCCATTGGTGTAGGTTGTGGTGCGACCGGTGCAGGTAGTGGTACGGCCTGCTGTTGGATCATCTGGGAGACAGTCTGTGCCACTATTTGAGAGATGTCTGGTTTAAGTTCAGAATCCTGGGTTTCTTCCGCCATCATTTGTTTCCTTGGTTTTTCTCCCTTCTGTGCCTCTTTTAGTTGGAGTTTCAATAGTTGTACCTGAAGGGACTGGACCTGGCACTCAGCACCCCCTTTTTCCTTGTTGTGTTGGGTCACATGGTGGTGCACATGCGTATTGAATTGTGTCAAAGGGAGTGCAATCAGCCCCACGGTTCCTCTAAGTTTGGTTTTTACATCTCCTGGGCACCCATTAACCACCATGTCTTTCCACATATTGAGAGTGGTGTCTGTGTGATCGAATGGTTCATCGTGGACTGATCTCCAGGTGGTTTTGGCCCTGTCCAGGTATGCTGCAGGATGCTCACCTGGATTGATGGTAAAAGAAGACAGGGTGGCATGGTTTCTTTCTGTAGGGTATGCTCTGCGCAGTTCCCCCCATAGTGTGGTCCTAAAGTGGTCCAGTGGCAGGGTAGGCTGGTCATCGTTCAGGTTGGCTGCTGTCATGAGAGCGGTCATTGTGCCATGGTCGGTTGCTCTGGCTAGTAGTGCTTTCATATCTCCCAGGCAGAGATTTAGACCCGAGGTCAGAGTCTGAAGATGGAGTAGCCATGCTGAGGCCCCTCCATGCAGACTGGGCAATTGTTCCATAAGTGTGGTCAAGTCAGTCATTTTCCAAGGTTGGTACTCTACGAAGCGTGGGTCAGCTGCTGGGCGTAGCGGTAGCATGCCGGCCCCACCCCGTTCAGGTTCCCAGTGTTCTCTGGAGGTCACTCCTTTAGCTCTCAGTCCAGCCTGTCGGGCGGACGTCCGGGTGGTGGTTGCCCTCTGGGTGTCAGTCACGTCCGTCACCTTTCCCTTCACTATGCCTTCGATGTGGTATTCACCCATCCCTTCTCCTTCGACGCCCATCATTCCTTTCGCTTGGGCTATCGATTTATTTAGTTGTCTTCTTAGGTTTTGTATTTCGTATTCAACCTCCATACTGGTGGGTGCGTTTCTGTTACTGTCATCATCCTCTTCCGTTGCCCGGCTCACGTGACTTTGACAGGCTCCTTCCTCAGTTTGGAGGCTGCGAGGGGAACACTCTCGGTAGAAGGTGGGGTTAGGTTGTAAAGGGAAACGTCCATCCCCATTGTCAATTTTCAGACTAGAGAGAGAGCCTATGGATCCTCCAAGGTCTATCAGGAGGGGTCCGGTTCCGGGGAAAACCCCGGCCTTGCATTGTTGATCCTGGTTCTGGGGGGTATTCCCTGGAACTGGAGTGCTGGTGGTGGGGAGTTGCTCACACATAATCTGCCCTCCTGTTATTCCAAAGCTCACAGCCCCATTCAACTGGCCTGCCTGTACACTTAGAACAGGGGCCTGTATTGCGGGCTGGGTCCTGGTGAGGAAAGGGTTACCATTGAACGGGTTGTGAGACGGGCCTCGTTGATTGTGCCCCATTGAGTATGGTGGAGGATGGGCCACCTCTATTGGTATTTCTGGATATAGTGTGGGAGGAGCAGACGCCGTGTTGGTGTTGGCCGCTTGGGGAGCTGTGGGAGAATAGTCGAGTGGAGAGAGCAGGGGAGAGAGTGGAGTTTTGGTGTCTGCTGACGTTTCAGAGACCATGCACATCATGTCTGGTTTGTTCTTTGGTAGCACCCTCATGCTCTCCTCTATCGCCCATTTTCCTATTCTCAGCTCCGCCTCTGCTCTCTCTCTCTCTTTTGTGCCCTCGTTTTTTAACATGTGTGCTTTGTTCCTCTCTTTCTCACTTCCTCTTGCTTTCTCCACTGCGTCCTCTAGCCCTTTCTGCATAGCTTGGAGTTTCCCCCCTGTAGGGGTTCCCCCACTAAAGTAACCTGCCTGTGTCCATTCCAGTCTTATCCCTTCCCATACTTTCTTTACTTTTTTATACTGTTTTTTTCCTCCCGCCCTATCAATCATACTCTGATCTAAATATTCATTAAATTTGAGTTTGGGCGCGGTGACTACAGACATTTTATCTAATTCGCCTGATAATGTGTATAATGCGTTATGGTTTAGTTAGGCCTTTACTATGTGGTGTTTATTTCTATCTTTGTATACTTAGCCCGTCCTTGGTCGAAACCAGGGATGTATTAGTGGTGCAGACACAGACTTATCTCTTGTGTTTCACCCTCGTACACAAAGAGTTAATGAGCATGTGGTGATATCGTCGGGGGTGTGTTATCGGATTCTGTTCAGTGATTTATATAAGCATTTTCTAAAAATGATTCGGCGATTTCCTTTTGGAACAATATATTAGTAAATTCAAGCGGTTCTATAACAATTGTCAGAATAATTTTAGCACTTTGGGAAATACCAACAGCAAAAAGGGAACCCCAAACAGTCAGCCGCGCAAAAAGCCGCGCCCAAAGAGTCCCACTACCCGCATTCAAGCAACCAAGAAACAGCCACCATAAGCCTCTGTATCAAATGTTATAGTTTAGTTTGAAATGTTCATCCCCAATCCCAGTCTCATGGAACGCCAAACTTACAGAGACTACTTCCACTTAAATACACTACACAACCTATTCAATAGTACACAACTTATTTAATAGGACAGTTTTTCATACACAACCTATTAAATAGTACACAACTTATTCATTAGGATGGTTTTCCATGCAGATTCCAGTCCATTTAACTTCACTTTATACACAACCCATGCAATAGTACACAACTTATTCAATGGGACATTTTCAACCTCACACACAGCCTATGCAATAGTACACAACTTATTATGTAGGACTTATTCAACCACACAGCCTATGCAATAGTACACAACTTATTCCATAGGACTTATTCACACACACAGCCTATGCAATAGTACACAACTTATTCCATAGGACTTATTCACACACACAGCCTATGCAATAGTACACAACTTATTCCATAGGACTTATTACATCCAGATTCGGTTCATAAGTCTCCATTGAGACATCAATTTGAACATATATCAATATATTTTCCATGCAAGATATCTTTTAACCTTTCACGAGTATCAACCCCGTATCCGGGATCACCCCCCACCCCCCCCACACTGATTAGCATCGCTAGCATAGCTTCACAAGTAAATAGTAGCATCTAAATATCATTAAATCACAAGTCCAAGACACCAGATGAAAGATACAGATCTTGTGAATAAACCCATCATTTCTGTTTTTTAAAATGTTTTACAGGGAAGACACAATATGTAAATCTATTAGCTAACCACGTTAGCAAAATACACCATCTTTCTTTGTCCACCATTTTCTCTCTCCACCACTAGCTATCACCAATTCGGCTAAACTAAGATATTGATAGCAACAAACCAAGAAAAAAACTCATCAGATGACAGTCTGATAACATATTTATGGTATAGGATAGGTGTTGTTAGAAAAAAGTGCATATTTCAGGTAGAAATCACAGTTTACAATTGCACCGACCATCACAAATCGACTAGAATTACTAGATAGAGCAACGTGTATGACCAATTTACTCATCATAAAACATTTCATAAAAATAGACAAAGCATAGCAATGGAAAGACACAGTTCTTGTGATTTCAGACCATATTTCAGATTTTCTAAGCGTTTTTCAGCGAAAACACAATAAATCGATAAGTTAGCATACCACATGTGAAAACGTTAGTAGAGCATGAATTCAAGGCAAAGGGAGCTATAACGTTATCATCGCCAAAATATATTAATTTTTTCACTAACCTTCTCAGAATTCTTCCGATGACACTCCTGTAACATCATTTTACAACATACATATACAGTTTGTTCGAAAAGGTGCATATTTAGCCATACAAAACCGTGGTTATACAATGGAAATAGTCACAACTCAAGCATCAAAATGAGGGACGTCAGCTTTCAGAGTGATCTAGTTTAATCCAAAGCTAATCATATACTTGACTAAAAAATACAGAGTTGACAGGAATCGAAAGACAAATTAGTTCTTAATGCAACCGCTGACTTACATTTTTAAAATTATCCTTACTTTTCAATACAGGGTTCGCCAAGTGAAGCTATACCAAACAAAATGGCGAAATATGCGTTTAAAATATTTCGACAGAACAACGATTTATCATATTAAATATTGCTTACTTTGAGCTGTTCTTCCATCAGATTCTTGGGCAATGTATTCTTTCTTGGGTTTAATCTTCTTTTGGTCGAAAGATGTCCTTTGTCCGTCTAAATGCCCGCTAACGTTCGACCGGGACCCCGAAATGTGCCCGGTGCTTCACATAGAAATGCATCAAAATCGCACTAAACGGATATAAATTGCTATAAAACGGTTTAAATTAACTACCTTATGATGTTTCTAAGTCCTATATCGAATTAAATTACAGACGGATACATTTCAAGTTGATAACCGAGCCTGTGAAAATGGCATCCGGAGGTCCCTTCCTGCGTAAGGGCGAGCGTCGAAAGGGGGGCTACTCTCACTCCTTGGTCTTTTATAACCTCTGAGAGCTACGGAGAAGGCCCATTCCACTTCTCATTGGTTACTGACATCCAGGGGAAGGCGGGTGCAGTTCGTGTCGTTCCATAGGATAGACAGAGACCTTAAAAACTGATCTGAAACCAGAGCTTCGCTCTCAGACCTTTCACTGTCTGTCATGGATTTCGCTGTAGAAAGAGTTCTGGGTCACCCACAGACATCATTCCAACTTTGTATGAAACTAGAAAGTGTTTTCTATCCAATAGAATTAATAATATGCATATTGTACGAGCAAGAATTGAGTACTAGGCAGTTTAATTTGGAGACGACAAAATGCTAATTCGGAACAGCACCCCCTGTAGTCGCAAGAAGTTAACCATGCCTTAATTTCTTAAAAGTAATTTAACAGCAATTCATACTCACACTCAGTACTACTGATCAAAAATTTGGCAATTGGCTAAAATATAATATGCAGATTTTTGATTTAACAGGCTCTGCTTACCTTTTATGTCGAGCGCTCTGATCAGTTTCCTGAGGCAAGTTGAATGGCCGATGTCTCCTGGTAACAGGTCACTCTTCCGTCTGGTTTGCGCTCAATGATTTGTCTCCTCTCACACCAACTTGTCATATATCGAAATCAGATGTTTAAAACCATCCTCTGCTACCAAGTTTGTTGGTGTTTCATTTACTGGAGAACGAGACCAAATCATGGACACTGGACAGAGTGGTATCAAGTATAGCAAAAGGCAGTTTATTAAAGTCAAAGATATCTTGCCTTGTAGTTTAACGTGACACGGACCTTGTCATATGGCTCGGAAAGAGTCAGCTGAAAAGAGGCCTTAGTCAGAGTTTACAGCAGTTTTTATACATGGAACAATGTAGGTGGAGTCTCTTCGTGTTGATTTCTGACTGGTCCTGTAGAGTTGGAGGCGGGTCTGCTCTGGCCAATAGCAGTAGCCCCATTGGTGCACAGCAGAGTCCTCTGCTCTTGGCACCCGACCAGTAGAGATGGAGTGAGGTGTGTGTGTGTGTATGTCATGAGATAAGTGAAACTGCAACTTGCAGTTACTGTCTGGGGCTAGGTATATGAATATATGTATATATGACAACCTCTTCACACAAACCTCTTCTAAACAGCGTGCGAAGTGCCGGCTCATTCCACCTACTGGATGCTGCTATAGTCCGAAAGGTGAACGCGTACTCAGCAGCCGTCTGATTCCCCTTCCGTAATTGCAGTAGCCGCTCACTTCCCTCTCTGCCCTCCGGGGAATTATCAAAAATACATTTAAAACAGAGCCATGAACCCTTCATGAATCCAGCTCCTCCTCTCCTCTCTCCCAGACAGCCGTAACCCATTCCAACGCCCGCCCAGTCAGCAGAGAAATTACCGTGGACCTCTCTGTGGTGGGAGCTCCCCTCTGATGCGATAAGTTGAGGGAGCACTGAAGTAGGAAGCCACGGCATTTGGATGGTGTACCATCATATTTATCCGGGAGGTATCGCTGACTTGAGCGGTTTGATGAATGGGCTGATGTACTGGCTCACTGGGTCGACTGGTATCCTCCGCTGGATGAAGGCAACGCCCCCCGGGTGTGTTTGAGATGTTGCACACTGAAGAACCTCCTCCATAGCCAATCCCAGTTATGCCAGCCGGTCATGGTGTTGATGTAAAAGAGAAACCTGTTCATTGACCGTCTGAGAGAGATTTAAATTTCCTGCTGCTTCCATGGTTTGAGTTGGTATTCTGTAACGATGACGCAGTGAGTCGAGGTGCAGGTAAAACATTCAATAAACAACAAACATGAAACAAGATAGCGTAACAGTGGCGAGATGCATGAAAACAGGAATAACACTAACTTGAGGAATGAACAAAGGAAAGGGACCTATAATGAGGTCCAGGTGTGAATCATAATGAGTGCCAGGTGCGCGTAATGATGATTCCCAGGATCGGTGGTTATTATTCCGGCGATGTCTCACGCCGGAGGGCAGGAGCAGGAGTAGACGTGACAGTCCGAGGCGGTTTGGTATAATTAAGCAATAAGGCCCGGTCTAATGCACTAATTAAGTATCAGCTAAGGGCTGTTCTTAAGCACAACGCAAGGCGGAGTGCCTGGATACAGCCCCTAGCCGTGGTATATTGGTCATATACCACAAACCCCCGAGGTACCTTATTGCTATTTAAAACTGGCTACCAACATAATTATAGCAGTAAAAATAAATGTTTTGTCATACACTTGTCATACACTTACCACGGCTGTCAGCCAATCAGAATTCAGGGCTTGAACCACCCAGTTCATAATGGTCAATATACCACAGCTAAGGGCTGTTCTTAGGTACGACGCAAAGCGGAATGGTTAGACGGTGCAACAGTTCAACACCGCAGGAGTAAATGTCAGTTGGCTTTTCATAGACAAGCATTCAGAGGTCCAGACAGCAGGTCCAAGAGAGAGAGAGACAGGGTTGAAACAGCAGGTCCGGGACAAGGTAACACCTCTGGTAAAACAGGTCAGGGTTCCATAGCCGCAGGTAGAAACACTAGAACTAGATTGGCAGCACTACTATGGGGACTGGGGACAGGGACAGACTGGAGTCATCAGGCCAGGTAGTCCTGGGGCTCAGGTTCTCCAGGATGGGGGAGGGGGGACATAAAGAGAGAGAGGAGACTTAAAGGGAGTCAGCCTAAGATCACACAGTACAGCAGATAAGACAGACTGACCCGAGCGAACCGCCACATAGGGTAGCATAGATACTGGAGACTGAGACAGAGGGGGTTGGGGGACAGAGGGGGTTGTGGCCCCGTCCAATGTTACCCCTGGACAGGGCCAGTCAGGCAGGATATAATCCCACCTATTTACCGAAAGCACAGACCCACAAGGGATATCAACAGACCACTAACTTACTACCCTGAGACATGGTCAGGTATAGCTCACAAAATATCTCCCCCACCGTATGAGCAGAGGAGCCAGTGAGTTATCCCCCGTAATAGGATCAGAGGCAGAGAATCCCAGTGGAGAGTCAGCCAGGCAGAGACAGAAAGGGTGGTTCATCACTCCAGTGCCTTATTGCCGTTCACCTTTGCACCTCTCGGCCAGACTATGCTCAATAATAGGACTTACTAAAGAGATGAGTATTCAGTAAGTCTTCAGTAAAGCCTTAAAGGTTGAGACAGAGTCTGCGTCTCTCACATAGATCGGCAGACCATTCCATAAAGGAGGAGCTCTATAGGAGAAAGCCCTGACTCCAGCTGTTTGCTTAGAAATTCTAGGAACAATAAGGAGTTCTGCATCTTGTGACTAAACTTTGGTATTTCACATAAACAAACAAAAAAGATTTTGCATTAATGACTCTGTGGTGGAAGTGTTCAACACCAAATAGTGCTCATCAAAGATTCTGAACATAAAACATGGGGCATTAAAAGTTAAATTCGAGTTTTGTAAATATACCACTTACATTTCATAAATGTGCCAAAGTGATTGAAAAAAACATATATATACTGAGTGTACAAAATATTGAGAAATATTGAGTTGCAATATTGAGTTGCACCCCCCTTTTGCCCTCAGAACATGCCTCCATTCGTTAGGGTATGGACCCTACAAAGTGTCGAAGCGTTCCACAGGGATTCTGGCCCATGTTGACTCCAATGCTTCCCACAGTTGTGTCAAGTTGGCTGGATGTCCTTTGGGTGTTGGACCATTGTTGATACACACGGGAAACTGTTGAGTGTGAAAAACCCAGCAGCATTGCAGATCCTGACACACTGAAACCGATGCGCCTCGCACGTACTACCATATCACGTTCAAAAGGCCCTTAAATATTTTGTCTTGGACCTTCACCCTCTGAATGGCACACATACACAATCCATGTCTCCAGGCTTAAAAATCATTATTTAACCTGTCTCCTCCCCTTCATCTACACTGATTGAAGTTGATTTAGTAGGTGACATCAATCAGGCATCATAGCTTTCAACTGGATTCACGTGGTTGGTCTATGTCAAGGAAAAAGCATGTGTTCCTAATGTTTTTATAATCAGTGTATATTGTAGCAATCCTCGCTATATGAGCCACGTTACAATTCCCACCATGTGAGTTAACCCTATTGGCGTGATGCGTAAGGTGTTTGCAGGGATTGATGTGAAGGTTTGAATCACTTGACCGAAAATATAAATAAGCTATTTACATGCAGACATTTTTTATACAGTAATGCAAGCCTTTCACCTACACATAGGGGAGGAACCAGAACGATCAGTTGTGGAATTCTTTGTATTTTAGTGGTCAGTAAAAAATTAAAATTAAAAATGGGGAGGAACGAGAAAGATCAGTTTTAGACTGGAATTATTTGCAGTTTGGTTGTTAAAAAAAAAAAAAAAAAAAACGCCTGCCCAATGGGGCAACCTCAGAGTAGGCTCAACTAGTACGACTGCTCAGTACACTTCCCGCAGACAATAGGGCAACCCTTAGTGTCAATCCCTGTTTCACATCCCTGCCCTGCTGTTCACTACAATATCTTAAATGACAGCGTTTTTAATGAATTTGATTATATAATCTTGAAGCCCATTCAAAACAGCATGGGAAAGGATACTGAAGTAAAGCATAAGCAGCTGTCACTTTCACAGTGAATATAAATCCCTGATTACACATGAAGGTGATATCATGGCGACGTTAGCTGGCTACACGCATGCACAGAATCACCTGATCAGGTCTAACTGTCGTGTAACTTCTCCCTTAACCATAGCCCTAACCTTAAAGAGTGACTCCCTTTAAAAAGACACAAATCCCTTTAAAAGCGGCCTATGTGGCATCAATATGAGTCAGAAACAGTTATTTTAGTGTCAAAATTGACTTCTAATTTTGGTCAAGTCGGAGTTTGGAACATCAGTGCGTCATAACAGCTAAATTAACGTTGGGTTTCAATTTAAAAATGTCCATTTGCCCACTAACATGGGGTGAACAGTTGTGGTGATTGCTCTCTACCCAATAGCATAGACAGTGAGACAGAACTGCCGAGCATCTACGACTCTGTTTTCATAAGACAACACATTGCACAATTTTTTACTTGAGAAAAACTGCCCCAAACACCTTAGTTATAATGCAAAAAATAATTACAGATTTGAGTTATTTTAGATTCATTCTGGGGATTTTTAGGAAGTGAAATAGGCTACAGTGTCTCATGGTGGACAAAAATCATTAACCAAATGCAGAATCAGTCAGGAAAGACCTCCAAGATTGAAATCTTGTTTTTCTAATGAGCTACAGAAAATCACATGTGCCAATTGCACTTTAACCAAGTTGAAGCATTGGCTTAACTTCACCTGGGTTGTTGTGAAATTGAATCATCATTTTGATAAGCTAATGTCATTATTTTGACAAGGCAAGTAAATTCTTGTCATAATTCAACATTCCAAAATCCAACATTTGCGACTGTTGGATAAACGTCTAGTATCGTAGTGAGTTGATAGTAAATATACTGTTTGTGACAACTGTCAGTGACACAAGCAACAAAGGCAAACACATACTTAGAAAAGGGAGTACTTTCCCTGGACCACAATTGAAGGACGTTGACTTAAAACGACTTGCCATTAACTATCTTCAGATGGTAGGTCAGCTGGTCTGGAGAAGCTCTGGTCATACAGCTGTAGGTGAGGTCTACCTCTCCAGTGCTCAGAAGGGTATCCTACGAAGCAAGCTACATCTACTCAGGGTTTTCTAAAGCTAACCAGCTTCAGTTAGCATCATGTTCCAGCTCAGGCTTAATCCGTACTACAACCTCTAGTAGACTTGTAACTCCGCTTGCATGTCGCACACGGCTGGTCACACACCAAAATCTTAATTGAGACAATGTTAAAACATAAATCCATGGGCAAGTCTGCCACATTTTAATTTGTACTGAAATCAAAGTGAAAGAAAAAGTTATCTTGCAAATTCCGCAAGCTATGGTATGAAATAGTATTTTAGAAGTGCTGTCTTTATTGTATTACTTATCGTTAATGGTCGACTTGTGAGTTTATCAATGCACAAGCACCTTTCTCCTAGCTAGTTTAAATTGCATTATGTCATTACTAAATGTGTAATGTGATATATTTAAGAGGAGTTAGCCTGCCCCGGAGCAGGCTACTTCTGAAGGATTTGTTGCAATAGAAATTGACCTGGCTAAAAGGTGAGCCACGTTTTTCAGAGTTGCAGAGTTACCTCGCTACCACCTCGAACCTGCTTCGTAGGGTTACCCATCTGGTCACCTCTGAGGCTGTGTTTGGCAGGGTGTGTCAAGACAAAACATTTTTTGGGTCCTGATACCTCCACTATGGGTTCAATGCATCGAAACCAATGACATCTTTCTGCTCCAGCAAGCATTACTCAAGTCAGAGTTTTTGCAGAGTCACAGAGGAGCCATCCCATTCTAGAACATCGGTGTTGGACACTGAGGATAAATCTGAGGGAAGAGCATCCACAGAGCAGTGTTAGAGGGAACTGATTGGTCTACAGCATAAACTGAGGAGTGTCCAAAAGTAATCAGATTACCAAAAGTACGTTACTCATTTTGCGTAATCCAATGGATTATGTTACTAATTACTTATTGTCATGTATTCTGACCGTGACCAATGGTTGCGGTAAAGAAACACATGCACAGATCATGATAAGGATCTTTCCAGGGGATCCACGGGGGTGGGACAGGGACGGAACGGGGGTTACCTACGGCTCCGCACCCTCAACCTAAATAAATAGGTTTACAGGAAACCCTCTCTGAATGAACTTTAAACTGACTGGGAGTAGACCATAGACCGTAACGGAATACACAGGAGTAGGTAGGTTCTCTACATTTATTAGTCACATGCAGGCATATTTCTAATTTGTGATTATAATAACTTACATAATATGTATCCTATGTGAAATGTCTAACTAGTATTTAACTGTTTAATTTCGGCCTAATTGGGTCAAACTGAATTGCAAGGGTACATGTATGGTGACCACTATGTTGTGAGTGGAGTGGAAATGGTGAAGTTTCAGGTTCTCTGTGATAATGTTGTGATATTTGACACTAGTTTGCTAAGATAAGTTAGACATTAATATCAGTCTTTTTAGCCATTTCAAAAAGATGATAATATTTTTTATTGTAATCCCATCAAAATTATGTGATATCAATGATATCCATTAAAAGGAAAAAGCTGAAAATAAAATGACATTCTCATCGCTCCCTCTCTCTGTCTCGCTGTCCCTCTCGCTCTCATCACTCCCCCCCCCTCTCTCATCACTCTCCCCCCTCTCTCTCTCTCTGTCTCTCAGAAAATTTGACAAAATGTGGAATAGGATCATTTTTTGTGGACTGGTTGTCTGTCTCATCTGCCTCACTGACCAGACTCAGGTAAATATACAGTCAGTCAGCACTGATAAACAGAGAAACATGTTATTCCCTTTAAACCTGGGAGTAATCATTACTTATCTACTGGTTTTGTACAGGGCCAGAAAAAACCTTTAGCTGTTCAAGGTAAATGTAACACTTATTTGTTTTACTTACATGAAAAACACAAGAGACAACCATTCTTAACCTAACCCCTGTCTTTTTCAATATGTTATTGTGTATGTGCATGTGTGTTTGCTTGTTTCAGGGACAGATTGCACACAGATCAAAACTCTCTCCCCTCGAGCCACCAGTGGAGTTTATGTAATTCAGCCTGCAGGAGTCACATCCCCCTTTAAGGTATGGAAACATCAAAATATTTAGGCCAGGTACTATATCTACTAGGGATGCACAATATATTGGTGAGCATATCGGAATCGGCCGATATTAGCTAAAAATGCCAACACCGGCCCAATGTCTTGTTTAACGCCGACGTGCAAAACCGATGTCAAAGCTGACGTGCATACCTATATAATGTAGGTAGATGATGTAATGACGCCACGAAAAATACAGCGCTACACAGAACAAAAGCAGAAAAATACTAAACGCACTCTTCCAACAACTAAACAAGTTCAAGTCCAGCAGTCATTTGAAAGAGTAAGAACATTTCAGCGAGACAACTCAAAGGCGAAATCCATTAACGCCAAGATAATGGTTTCATTGCCCTTGACAATCAACCGTCCTCTGTCGTGGATGATGTTGGCTTTCACCGACTGGTCGAGCCCCGGTACACACTATTTTTCAGATGTTGCCCTACCGGAGTTACACAGTTTTGTTGAAATGTGCATCTGTGAGCTACTTGCTATGGGCGTCACAACTGACATTTGGACCAGCCATGTCAGCCCCATGAGCATGCTGAGTCTGACAGCACAGTGGGTCGACGAGGATTTCGTACTGAGGAAAGCCGTATTGCATGTTCAAGAATGTGCTGGTTCTCATACCGCTGCTGCCATTTCAATGGCATTTGAGAACATGTTTGAAACATGAACACTCCTAGCGCCATTCGAACAACTGACTCGATAAATTAGCTAATCAACTGCGTCTGCAGAAGACGTGATACCCTCTGTATTGAAACGCCTGCTCAACTAAACTGCCGACACAGACCGTGGGGTTAAAACTTACAAAAGTACTCAAGGCTATGAACAAGCGATTTGGTGGCATTCTCTCTGAGCCTCTTTACTGTGTCACCACCATGCTCAATGCTAGGTACAAGGACCGCTACTTCGATCCAGACCAGAAACAGGGTTTATGTGAAATGTTATATACACAACAGGACAAGATGGAAACGGACACAGTGACAGTGCGCACAGAGGAAGAGAGGCCATGGACAAACAGAGCTGAAACTTCACTGCTTGACATGTATGATGAAATCCTGGTTGAGAATGAAACGACTGAACATATTAACCATGAAAGAGCACAGCAAGGAAGTAAAAAAAAATAGGTTTGATTATGTTTTACTGGTAATGATGACATACGTAAATGCCAACAAAATAACTTTTTGGTCAGTGTGGTGTGGTGTGTGTGTGTGTGTGTGTGTAACCTTTATTTAACTTGGCAAGTCAGTTAAGAACACATTTTTATTTACAATGATGGCCTACTCCGGCCAAATCCGTACGACGCTAGGCCAATTGTGCGCCGCCCTATGGGACTCCCAATCACGGCCGGATGTGATACAGCCTGGATTCGAACCAGTGACTGTAGTGACGCCTCTTGCACTGAGATGCAGTGCCTTAGACCGCTGCATCTCATGTGTGTGTGTGTGTGTGTGTTAACTATTTAACTGTACTAGAATGCTTAAAAGGCCGCTAAAATTTTAAATATAATTATAAATATTTAAACAAAACAACTTGTCAAAAACATAGTTGATTCAAAAGTACATTGATATTGTATTCAGGTGTTTTGTGAAATGCTTGCGGACGGAGGCTGGACAGTCTTTCAGAGGCGCTCTGTGGCAGAGGTTCTTTTCAACAGGAAGTGGGCCAAGTACAAATAAGTCCCACAGATCGACCATGTGGGTCGATCTGTGGGACTTTGAAGGGGGCACTGCCTTCGCTGAGTACAGTGACTTCCGTCTGGGCACGGAGAAGGAGGCCTATAAGCTGAACGTTGGAGCCTACAGGGGCAACGCAGGTAACTGTGATTTCAACAGCACAAGGTGACAGTGGTCATATTATTTACTTCAGTGTTATAGTTATTTCACATTTGGTGGCAGCAATGGGACCTCTACACATCACATATATGTCATATGATATGTATTCTGGGTTGATATTCTTAAATGGTGTATCCTTTGGAAGTCAATACAATCAAGAGTGAAGTAGAACTGATGTACTCTCTCTTCATCACTCCCTGTCTCTCCGTAGGTGACGCCATCCGTGGGAAATACGCCGGCATTGACCAAAATGGCTTTGGCTTCAGCACAAACGACAAGGACAATGATGGCTGCTCGCCCTGCATCTTTGGCGACATCGCCGAGAACACGTGCAGCTTCTCGGAGGGAGGAGGAGGGTGGTGGTACAGTCGCTGTGGCTCTGCCAGCCTAAACGGAGACTGGCACCCCGCCGGCGAACACATCGGCTGGGCCTCCGGCCTCCACTGGGAGACCTGGAAAGGACCTGCCCCATACTCGGCCCGAGCGAGCCGCATGATGTTCAAGGATGTGTGGAAGAAGATTATTACAGCAAACTAATACGAAAACGAATCATGAAAACTATTTCGTAAACTGAAATAAAACAATTAACAAGGCAAGGTTTGACAAACAAAACTATACTGAAACTTATCTTTAACTTACTAAAATAAAAACACTTGACCAGTTATGGTCTATAAGTCCAACATGGTCAGAGTCACCATGTTTTCAGTGAAGAGAAAATACCATGTGGAAGTTTTATTTGTTGCACTGCGACAATTCTGCATATCTAATGTGAACAGTTTAAAGTGTTTGACATAATTTATAGTCTGGAATGTTGACATTGCATGCGTTTTCAAATATAATTATCTTTAGAACATTTGTTAAGCACACACTTAGCCCATACTCAATAAAGTTCAGACACCATTATTTTGCCCTGTAAACATGCTTGAATTCACACATTCAAAGCTCTGTGTTTAAAGTGAAATAAAAAGTTGTACTTATTGCATATTAAATCATTCATGGTTTCTCATCATAGAGTAAATAGGTTGTTGTTCTCCTACCCTAGAAACCTGGTTTCTAGCTTTCATTGAATCGGGATATTTAGCTTTGTTACACATTGCTACATTGATCCCAGTGCTCACTTGAAAAAGAGATCTCAATGTGACTGATCATGGTTAAATCAAGCATAAAAAGAATGAAGGCTTCAACTTTGATGAACAGATTATGATTAACAAATCAACATGCCCTGTTGTGCCTACTACAACTATTTGAACATGACGTAACATTTCAGATAAAGCAGAACAATTAGAAGAAAGTCTTCGTCAACAATTTAATTTCTGTTTCAAATAAATTAAGCCCACTTTGTCACCTGTAGGAGTCTCACTCAGCATTCCTGTGATTTCTTTACACACTGTCCTGAAGAGATAATTATGCACACACACACAAAGAGGTATTGTAACATGTATTGCTATTTTTATTATGATGCATTATATTGAGGTATTAACCCAGAATAACAACCAAATGGACTAACAGACTTGGAACATTCAAGTGGTCATGTCTTGTGTCTTTTGACTTACGTTCTTTCTTTCTCTCCTCTTTCTCTTTCTTCTGGAAGACTTTTCCATCCGGCTGCTCCTTCCATCGCACAGATGCACCTCCATCTGTCTGGGCGATCTCTGCCTGTATCTTAAAACAACATGGATGACAAATGCTGTATAAAGATGTGATCCACAGGAAATGATCTGATGGCCATTTCCTCATTTGTATAAGGGTTGTCACATGTCTGAGAGGTATTCTTTCACTCCATTGATTGGGCTACAGTACAACGCTGTAAAAGAGCCATAGCAAATCTATAGCAAAGATCCAAAGTTACTCCCTGAAACCTCTCCTCCCACCTGTGTGAGAATTTGCTCTTTCACCAGAGGGTCATTAAGGTCAACTCCTGGAGGTACTTTCAGAAACATCTTCACCATGCTTACAGTTTTCTTTCCTGTGAAGAGAAACATCTTGACATCAGGCTCTTATTCATTAGTGCACACCGTAGCAAAAGGTTTTGCAACAGAAAACGAAAACAAACGTTTCTTATACCCTTTGAAAGTAACTGCCTCTTAACTGCCTCTCATTCCGTATCATGTCCCCTAATCCTTTCAATGGGGTTGACGATTATATCATAACATTTGTAAAAACGCAGTAATTTAAGATATGTGAAAAGGTTGGACACGCCTACTCATTTCAGGGCTTTTCTTTATATTTTCTACATTGTAGAATTATACTGAAGACATCAAAACTATGAAATAACACATATGGAATCATGTAGTAACCAAAAAAGTGTTAAACAAATCAAAATATATTTTATATTTGAGATTCTTCAAAGTAGCCACCCTTTGCCTTAATGACAGCTTTGCACACTCTTGGCATTCTCTCAACTAGTTTCATGAGGTAGTCACCTGGAATGCATTTTAATTAACAGGTGTGCCTTGTTAAAAGTACATTTGTGGAATATCTTAACCTTCTTAATGCGTTTGAGCCTATCAGTTGTGTTGTGACAAGGTAGGGGTGGTATACAGAAGATAGCCCTATTTGGTAAAAGACCAAGTCCCTTTTATGGCAAGAACAGCTCAAACAAGCAAAGAGAAACGACAGTCCATCATTACTTTAAGACATGAAGATCAGTTAATCCGGAAAATGTCAAGAACTTTTAAAGTTTCTTCAAGTGCAGTCGCAAAAGTTGTCTCTATCTTCTTGCCGTTTGTGCTGTTGTCTGTGCCCAATAATGTTTGTACCATGTTTTATGCTGCTACCATGTTGTGTTGCTACCATGCTGTGTTGTCATGTGTTGCTGCTTTGCTATGTTGTTGTCTTAGGTCTCTATGTAGTGTTGTCTCTCTTGTTGTGATGTGTGTTTTGTCCTATATTTATACAGTATTTTATAAAAATATATATTTTTAATCCCAGCCCCCGTCCACGCAGGAGGCCTTTTGCCTTCTGGTAGGCCGTCATCGTAAATAAGAATTTGTTCTTAACTGACTTGTCTAGTTAAATAAAGGTTAAATAAAATAAAAAATAAAAACCCATCAAGTGCTATGATGAAACTGACTCTCATCAGGACTGCCACAGGAAAGGAAGACCCAGAGTTCCCTCTGTTGCAGAGGATAAATTCATTAGAATAACTGCACCTCAGATTTCAGCCCAAATAAATGCTTCAGAGTTCAAGCAACAGACACATCTCAACATCAACTGTTCAGAGGAGTCTGCGTGAATCAGGCCTTCATGGTTGAATTGCTGCAAAGAAACCACTTCTAAAGGACACCAATAAGAAGAAGAGACTTGCTTGGGCCAAGAAACACAAGCAATGGACAATAGACTGGTAGAAATCTGTCCTTTGGTCTGATGAGTCCAAATTAGCGATTTTTGGTTCCAACCGCCATATCTTTGTGAGACGCAGAATAGGTAAACGGATGATCTCCGCATGTGTGGTTCCCAACGTGAAGCATGGAGGAGATGGTGTGAGGGGGCTTTACTGGTGACACTGTCTGATTTATTTAGAATTCAATGCACATTTAACCAGCATGGCTATAACAGCATTATGCAGCAATACGCCATCCCATCTGGTTTGCGCTTAGTGGGATTATCATTTGTTTTTCAACAGGACAATGACTCAACACACCGCCAGGCTGTGTAAGGGCTATTTGACCAAGAAGGAGAGTGATGGAGTGCTGCATCAGATGAACTGGCCTCCACAATCACCCAACCTCAACCCAATTGAGATGGTTTTGGATTAGTTGGACTGCAGAGTGAAGGAAAAGCAGCCAACATGTGCTCAGCCTATGTGGGAACTCCTTCAAGACTGTTTGAAAACCATTCCAGGTCAAGCTAGTTGAGAGAATGCCAAGATTGTGCAAAGCTGTCATCAAGGGAAAGGGTGGCTACTTTGAAGAATCTAACATATAAAATATATTTAGATTTGTTTAACCAAACACTTTTTTGGTTACTACATGAGTCCATATGTGTTATTTTATAGTTTATGTCTTCATTATTATTCTACAATGTAGAAAATAGTGCAAATAAAGAAAAACCCCTGAATGAGTAGGTGTATCCAAATGTTTGAGTGGTAGTGTATATATAATTATATTTGTGTTGGTGGATGGCCAGATGGCTTTTGTAAAGTTTTAGCCCTGAAGACCATTCAAAACAAACGACAAGGCTACTTCCTCGAAAACAATGCATCACTTGCATAGCGTATTGGACAAATTCAGACAGCTCTGGTTTGGCCCGTTTGCTTCCTTTTTTGGTTCTAGTGAATACTACCCATGATAGTAGTCCAAAAGAGAAGGAAAAGCTGCGGAATGTGTCTTTATAACGATCTTCAGATAAAAATAGGTGGGGGTGCTTACCTTTTTCCTCACAGTCTTTAAGGGTGTAGCCTGAAACTCTGTCTTCTAAGTGTATCACATTCATTGCCCTGCCACCAGCTGAGCCCTTCAGATAGCACTCCTGTCGACTTTGTGAGAAGATCAACATTTAGTCGGACTTTATCTTTTGATTATGTTGATATCTGTTGCATATGAAAGTTTGTGTAATTGCTAACTCAGTCACATGGTAAATTCGCTGTTGAGGTTATGAAGCTATGTGCAGCTGGAGATTCCTTTTCATGGTTTACGAACTACTATGATCAGTGTTACTGGTAGCAGCATAAAATTACATACAGAATTATTAGAATGCACAATGAGATTCTAACAGAATCATCCATATTGGTAAAGAAAAGCTTTAATTCTAGAAACAGATCAAATATGGTAAAATATTGGATAAAACAATGAATTTGTAGATATATTGTAATTTGATAGGATATCTGTGGGTACCAGTAACAGTTATAAAAACTACACTAACAGCTGTACCATTGGAATGTTGTATATTTCAATTGAAGATGTCTACCTGTGAATATATGTGAAATACTGACAGGCATCAAGTTGGGTGCAGCTCTGTTGACATTGGTTTGCATTTGGGCTTGCAAAGTTCTTAATGTCATTATAAATGAAACAAACATCTTTCAAGAGCTCCCTCACACAACCTGTGTGACAAAGACAAAATAAAACAGTTCAGGCAAGTCAGCCAGGTCGCAAGCCTCAGACTGCGCTATTGGACGTCTGACCAAGGTCGTTATACTTCGGGAGGCAGTATGACAGTTCGTCCACCAGAGGGCTGCTGAGCAGGTGTTATCACGTGATCAGGTCTAATGGTCGTCTAACTTCTCCCTTAATTAACAGTAGCCCTGACCCTGACCAAGTTGAGTCCTTGCCTAAACTTAACCAAATCTGGGTTATTGCGTCATTGAAGTCATCAATGTGATGAGCTATTGTCATTATTTTGACCAGGCAAGTCAATTCTAGTGATGATTCGACATTCCAAAATCTGACATTTGCGGCTGTTGGACAAAAGTCTAGTATCGCAGTGAGTAAATATACTGTTTGTGACAACTGTCAGTGACACAAGCAACAATAAAGGCAAACATACTTAGAAAGGGAGTACTTTCCCTGGACCAGAATTTAAGGACATTGACTTAAAACCACTTGCCATTAACTATTTTCAGACGGTAGGTCATTGGGTTTGGTGATGCACTGGTCATGCAGCAGTAGGTCCCGTCATCTGCCGGCTTCACATTTGAAAGGGTGAGGTCTACCTCTCCAATGCTCAGGTCTCCTCTGAGGCTGTATTTGTCAGGGTGTGTCGGGCCAAAAATGATGTCAGGTCCGGATACATCCACTATTGGTTCAACGCACCAAAACCAATTACTACATTTTCTGCTCCAGCAAGCATTACTCATGTCAGAGTTTTTGCAGAGCAGAGTCACAGAGGATCCATCCCGTACTAGAACAGCTGTGTTGGACACTGAGGATAAATCTGTGGGAAGAGCATCCACAGAGCAATTCAAACCATAAGACCACCAAACATTCACAAATCACTATACAGATGTAGGATCTTAATTTCACCCATATTGTCACAGCAAAATAATCCTGCAGCAACAGGATTTGAACATTTAGTCCATAATGTTGCTTGAACGGTGGTTATATGCTTTTAGCTGGCCAAAAGTAGGCTACTTGAAAAGTGCAATACTGTTAATATAATCGTGTGTTAGTGCAGGTTTTCAGTGAATCTCTGCATATCCAGCGATGCAGCAAAATTCTTAGATTTAACTTACCCAGCAGAAGAGTAGTGAACAGCATGAACTGAAACATGCTGGCTGTGAGTGAGGAAGTAGGCCAAGTCAGTTTAGCATCATGAACAAGAAACCAGGGGAATTTGGTAGAAACAATCATGTCATGTGAATTGCTAAACATGCTGATACAACTCCATATTTCCTAGGTCATAAAGACAGATAAACTATAAACAGGCATGGCATACGTAACTGTACAGCTTGTAGCTGGACATTCATTTCCTTATAACACATTGGAGAGTGCAGTAAATGTAACTCACAGGGAAAGATAATCAAATTGAGCTTTCATTGTTGTGTTATCTTGTCCTATTGATGACATTAAATGCAAAAATAGTGATTTGCATAGCTGCACCATAGCTGCATTACAAGCTTCTTGTTAGATGGTTGAATAAGAAACAATGTGCCAATGCACCCTATTTTTTTCACAAACCAACAATGGGGTTTCATGGTTTGCTTTATCTGTAATTGAAGTAACTCAAATCGAAACAAAAATAGGCAGTACAAACTTTTGCTAACTTTAGCTATCGCTAGCTAACAATCAATGGTAGTGAAAAGAGAACCCAGATTAATTTCTTTAACCTTTTACTGCAGTGGGCTAAATCAGGGTCACACAAAGTGATTATTGGTAGTCAAACAAATCTACTTCGAAACAAAAGTATACACCTCACACATGGTTATGGGCTTAAAAAGAAGACACCTGTACCATGTCAGATATAGAGGTGAAATGTATTCAATTTGGAGTTTGCATCTCAATATTACACTTCATATACATCACAGAAGACTGAAATATAGAAAAACTGTTAGAAACACCGGTTTTTCGTTAGGTATTTTGAAATAATCTTTATTAATTATTAAATTATGAAAAATATTAATAACATTCCACCCATGAGGCCAAAGAGGGCGCTTTTGGTCATTGACTGCAGGAAAGGGCTACATGGCTAAATCACTCCAAGTAAACTTAAACCAAATAATGAGTTGATTTCAGTTGATTTGTCAATTACATTTTTTTAATTGCACTTTTATCCCTATCACTCCCACTGATTTTTAGCTAGCGGTGGCTAAAGTTAGCTGCTTGTAGTTGCTGTTTAATGAAAACCGAACAAAGGATTATAGTTTCTCTTGGCCCATAGACTACTTTCAGGGTGAGGAACCATCTAACACTAAGATATAAAATCCTGAACTTCCCCTTGAAAGTCAGCCAAAAAACATTAACAATGGAACAACATTTCAAGGTGCATTCCATGAACTGCATTTACAAATGTGCATATACAGTACATTGCAAAATTAATATAAAATGGAAAAATATTTCAAGCTGCATTCTAAAGTCCATTCTAAAACAATAAAATAATTTAAAATATATAATACTACACTTACCCTGTAAGCTCAACCTCCAACGCTCCATTTGGCCCCCCTAGAGGCAGACAGGTATGAAGAGGTGGCCGTCTACAGTGAGTGTGTGTTTATTAGTGCTCAATCGTCCCTTTCTTATATGCTGCTGATCAGCACAAAACACACCCACCACCCACAAAGCCCATACTTAGATATGTTGCTCGACCACATCCTTGTTTGTTTTTACACCCACTTATAGGAAGATGGGCAAAGAATAAAGTTGAATTATTCATTAACATATTGAAATATGCCTTTGGAAAGTATTCAGACCCTTTGACTTTTTCAACATTTTGTTAGGTTATAGCTTTATTCTAAAATGTATTAAATTGTGTTTTCCTCAATCAACACACAATAATGACAAAGCAAAAACAGGTTTTTATAATTTTTTGCTTATTTATTCAAAATAAAAAAATAAAAGTATCACATTTACATAAGTATTTAGACCCTTTCTCAGTACTTTGTTGAAGCACCTTTGGCAGCAATTACAGCCTCGAGTCTTCTTGCGTATGACGCTACAAGCTTGGCACACCTGTATTTGGGGAGTTTTTCCCATTCGTCTCTGCAGATCCTCTCAAGCTCTGTCAGGTTGGATGGGGAGCTATTTTTAGGTCTCTCCAGAGATGTTCGATCGGGTTCACGTCCGGGCTCTGGCTGGCTCACTCAAGAACATTCAGAGACTCCAGACGTGACACTTGGCATTCAGGCCAAAGAGTTTAATCTTGATTTCATCAGAATCTTGTTTTCATGATCTGAGAGTCTTTAGGTGCCTTTTGGCAAACTCCAAGCAGGCTGTCATGTGCCTTTTACTGAGGAGTGGCATCCGTCTGGGCACTCAACCATAAAGGCCTGATTAGTGGAGTGCTCCAGAGATGGATGCCCTTCTGGAAGGTTCTCCCATCTCCACAGAGGAACTCTAGAGCTCTGTCAGAGTGACCATCGGGTTCTTGGTCACCTCCTGGACCAAGGCCCTTCTCCCCCGATTGCTCAGATTTGCCGGGTTCAGGACCTTATATAGTCAGGAGTGTGCCTTTCCAAGTCATGTCCAATCAATTGAATTTACCACAGGTGGACTCCAATCAAGTTGTAGAAACATCTCAAGGATTTTCAATGGAAACAGGATGCACCCGAGCTCAATTTCAAGTCTCATAGCAAAGGGTCTGAATACGGTAAATAAGGTATTTCTGTTTTATTTTTTTAATAAATTTGCTAACATTTCTAAAAACCTGTTTTCACTTTGTCATTATTGGGTATTGTGTGTAGATTGCTGACAATTTTTATTTATTTAATCCATATTTGAATAAGGCTGTAACATAACAAAATGTGAAAATATTCAAGGGGTCTGAATACTTTCCGAAGGCACTGTATATAACTCAGTTCCAAAGTTCTGTGAGTGAGTGAGTGAGTGAGTCTCACCAGATGTCAACACAATTGAACATTAATGGGAGATTCTGGAGCGCCACCTGAAACAGCGTTTTCCACCATCATCAACAAAACAGCAAATGATGGAATATCTCGTAGAAGAATGGTGTCGCATCCCTCCAATAGTTTCATACACTTGTAGAATCTATGCCAAGGCACATTGAAGGTGTTCTGGCAGCCTGTGGTGGCCCAACGCCCTACTAAAACACTTTATCTGGGTGTTTCTTTTATTTTGGCAGTTCGCTGTATAATCACCCTCTAGTGGAAAATGTAGTTACCAGGTGAAAGCAAATTCTTAGTGGGCATCTAGCATTGCTTTCACCTGGATCATATTCATTAGTGCACACCGTATCAAAACGTTTTGCAACCGAAAAGAAAAAAAACCGTTTCTTATTGGACAAATTGAATGAATACAGCTAGTGAATACATTATTTTTTTTTACATTAAAATGTTTGGTCCATTTTATCAAGAGCGACTTATAGTAGTGAGTGCATGGCATTCTTCTTACTTTTTTTGCACTGGTCGCCCATGGGAATCGAACCCACAACCCTGGTGTTGCAAGCACCATGCTCTGACCCAACTGACCCCTACAATACAATCCTGTTATCTTGTCTAAGAGCAGATGAGGGCTAGAAAACGAGGAGAGCGGAAGCTACTGTAGACTGTTGAAATGTACCCATTTCTTTCACCTGTACTGTGTTTCAGATCAGTGAAGAGTGCAGGAGAGAAGACAGATTCCCCCTTTGTGAAGAAGAAGCCACTATAGACTATTGAGATGTACCCAATATGTGGGGGGACCTTGGTTTAGAATGAATCCAGCTTTTGTCAAATTAATGTCAAAAGTAGTTTTTTTGTGAATTTTAGCTAAACTCTAACCCTTTTCCTAACATTAGCTTGATTATCATAACTTGCTCCGTTAATTATCCTAAACTGCTGCATAAAAAGTCAAATCTGACGTTAATTTGTCAAAAGCAGGATCCCGCCTAGCCATGACCGGGGTCCAGCGTTTGCTTACACCTGTTCAGTTCTTTAAATCATTGCAGTCAGATGAAGGAAAGCTGATAAGGAGAGACATTCCTTATAGGAGTAAATTTCTTCCAACTATTGAGAAAAACTCCTCTACAGACAAATCAGTTGAATGCCGTTGATTTCCATAAGCGGGCACGTTTTTTTCATGGGTCGTCCTATGTGTGCACGCATCATTTTGTTATGGGTGTTATATTAAAGTCCATAGGCAGCTCTTTAGTTTCAAGTTTGGGGAAGCTTACAATTTATCCTACCATTTCTACCGATCTGCATGCCAGTTATGATAATTTTTTATATGGGCATTTTCGTGGAACAATTTTCCAGCTGGAACAGCAGTTTTTTATAGCGTTTTATCTGGATATATGGAATGATCAGATCATGATATTTCACTCTTTCACATCGAGGCTTGGTGATTATTGAGGCCGGGAGTGTTGGAAAGCTATTTCAAATACTGAGGAACTATCATTCGCCATGGATGTTAAAGAAACAGACTTCCTTGACTTACTGTGTGAGGTCAAGAAAAAATGACTGCGAAGCTCAGATTATTAGTGGTGGACGTGGTGAGTTATGACAATCACAAAATCTGACATTGCAAAATAGACACTTTCCTACTTTTGCATGCAGCAGGCCAGGTACGTCTACTTCTGTGGGTGATCAGGCGCACGCTCCCTCGACTTTATCAGGACAGAGAACATGCTCATGGAGCACTCCAAACAAAAGACAATAAACAAATATTTGACTAAACTTGTAATTGTTATGAAATTTACCAAAACTTGTTTCTCAATAGTGTAGGAGGTTGTGAACTCAACACCGTAAACAACATAATGAGAACGGTAAATGACTATAGTTAATACATGCATTAACAGAAATGAATGTAAATGACACGGGATTAACGGTACATTTACTAGGCCTACTGGTGTCGTGTCTCTGGCTATCATTAAATGTGAAGACTGTTATTTTATCAAATTAATTCTATAATTATTATTACGTGATTAAACTAATCATGTAAATTTAATTAACTAGGAAGTTGGGGAATCACGGAAAATCTTCAGATTACATTTATAATTTTCCAAATATAACTCAATTAGTCTTCTATTAATGAATTATTCTTTCCAAACGTCGTAAATTGTTGGTTATCTGCACGAACCCAGCCTAAACTATGAATCATCCATACACCAATTGGCTTAATCATTTATTTACTAACTAACTAAATAATCACTGAAATGCATAACAAACAAACAGTATATTGGTTAAACAAACAGTAAACCGATAAAGGAGCGGGAAAGACAAAATGGATCACTACACACAGTGGATAATTATATAATAATTATTGAAATGCTAATCCTTTGCACATGAACGTTCACTCAATCGGGAATAATTGCAATCAATATATTTACGCCCATCTGTTGTTGTGATCTTCTCTGTTGGAATTGTCGGTCCGTCTGCTGGAGAGTCAGTTCATCAGAGAGTCTCTGGTTACTTCCCTAGAAGTCACAGAAGTCAGAAGTCTTTCATGGTTGTAGCTCTATCGCGTCTGTTGTAATGGATAAGTCAGGCGTCCATTGTTCTTAGGATAGATGTTTTGTCGGTTTTCGCATCCTAGGTTTACATAATTTGTAGGTGCAGTCTAGTAATTAGTATCTAAGATTTGCTCTTATTCTGTAGGGATCAATAGTCTCAGAGTTTAACCATTTCCAGCCGTGTAGCCAATGCTCCACGTGGTATGGTTAGGAATTCAACAACCATTGCAACCATAGTTTACACCAGGGTTTGCGTGGTCTGATGTGAATTGGGTCACGGGGGCTCTTATAGAAATGTAGAAAAGGGGTTGGTTCATCATTTCCAACCAATGCCTATTCACTTGGGTGTGGCCACTGAGTGAGCACATTTTACTTATGAAAACAATTCTGTCATTTTAAATGTTAACATCATTTCGCAAATACTTTCATCTTTACTCATTCACTTTATACAATAATTAGATGCAAACCTCATAACTGAGGCACCTGTATAAACAGAGTTAGGGTAATGTGGCTGTATTGTCTTTCATGAGGTGATAAACATGAAACAAAACGGACCAGGTCGTAGCTGGCTTCTCCACCGACCATTTATACATTCTCCAAAATAGGAATATTGTTCAGTTCCCAAATTCTGGGATGGAGTAGAATTGGGCCGGAGAATCCCTTTGTCTTACAGTGAAACTCTCCCTCCATACTGCATGGCCAGGGAGAGTCTCTTTACAGAATTTATGAGAGTGGAGTTAAGTTGTAAAACTGCCCCCCCCCCCCCCTCCTAACAGGAGAGGGGGTGGGGGGGGTTGTTCACATCTCTGCTAGCCAATTCACTGAAAAGGCTAGCTTCATGACATTGGAAAACATATGTAATGGGGAATTTATCAAAAATAAGCAATCGAAGAGGAAACTATTCCCACAATGAAACAATGAATGCACAAGAATTAGCGGGAAACAGCTGAGCGCATTCTGGAGAGCTGAGTGCATTCATTCCAGAGAGACAAGCCATATCTTCGCCACACATCTAGTGATTGACTTGGACTAAAATAGATGCCGGTACTCATTTTTGGTGTCGGGGTACTGTTTATATTTAGGTGCAGGAACTGTACAATACTTTTGATATAATATTTATAAGATGTGCAGGAACTCAAGCAGTAGAAAATGTAAGGTTCTGGTACTCAGTTCTGGTGAGCTCCTGCCCAAGTCAAACACTGCACATACACCTCCCCTACTTCTTGTTGCAACATTTTAAATGCTTATAACTAACAGCCGCAACTCAATCATGTAGAACTATTACATAAATTGCATAGTTTATTTACAAAAAAGTACATTTATAAAAAAGCACACTGCAATTTGACATACCAGGTATCAAGCAGAAATGGACTTGAAAAATAAAAATACATTTGGTGCCCATCAATATTACAAACTTACAGTATCATATTTATGCTCATATAAACTCAGCAAAAAAAGGAAACTGCCCTTTTTCAGGACCCTGTCTTTCAAAGATAATTCATAAAAATCCAAATAACTTCACAGATCTTCAAAGTGAAGGGTTTAAACACTGTTTCCCATGAACCATAAACAGTTAATGAACATGCACCTGTGGAACGGTCATTAAAACAATAACAGTTTACAGATGGTAGGCAATTAAGGTCACAGTTATGAAAACTTAGGACACTAAAGAGGCCTTTCTACTGACTCTGAAAAACACCAAAATGAAGATGCCCAGGGTCCCTGCTCATCTGCGTGAATGTGCCTTAGGCATGCTGCAAGGAGGCATGAGGACTGCAGATGTGGCCAGGGCAATAAATTGCAATGTCTGTACTGTGAGACACCTAAGACAGCGCTACAGGGAGACAGGACAGACAGCTGATCGTCCTCGCAGTGGCAGACCACGTGTAACAACACCTGCACAGGAACGGTACATCCGAACATCACACCTGCGGGACAGGTACAGGATGGCAACAACAACTGCCCAAGTTACACCAGGAACGCACAATCCCTCCATCAGTGCTCAGACTGTCCACAATAGGCTGAGAGAGGCTGGACTGAGGGCTTGTAGGCATATTGTAAGGCAGGTCCTCACCAGACATCACCGGCAACAACGTTACCTATGGGCACAAACCCACCGTTGCTGGACCAAACAGGACTGGCAAAAAGTGCTCTTCACTTACGAGTCGCGGTTTTGTCTCACCAGGGGATATGGTCGGATTCGCGTTTATCGTCGAAGTAATGAGCGTTACACCGAGGCCTGTATTCTGGAGAGGGATCGATTTGGAGGTGGATGGTCCGTCATGGTCTGGGGCGGTGTGTCACAGCATCATTGGACTGAGCTTGTTGTCATTGCAGGCAATCTCAATGCTGTGCGTTACATGTGGTACCCTTCCTGCAGGCTCATCCTGACATGACCCTCCAGCATGACAATGCCACCAGCCATACTGCTTATTCTGTGCGTGATTTCCTGCAAGACACGAATGTCAGTGTTCTGCCATGGCCAGCAAAGAGCCCGGGTCTCAATCCCATTAAGCACGTCTGGGACCTGTTGGATCAGAGGGTGAGGGCTAGGGCCATTTCCCCCAGAAATGTCCTGGAACTTGCAGGTGCCTTGGTGGAAGAGTGGGGTAACATCTCACAGCAAGAACTGGCAAATCTGGTGCAGTCCATGAGGAGATGCACTGCAGCATTTAATGCAGCTGGTGGCAACACCAGACACTGACTGCTACTTTTGATTTTGAACCCCCCCCTTTTCAGGGACACATTATTCAATTTCTGTTAGTCACATGTCTGTGGAACTTGTTCAGTTTATGTCTCAGTTGTTGAATCTTGTTATGTTCATACAAATATTTACAAATGTTAAGTTTGCTGAAAATAAACGCAGTTGACAGTGAGAAGGCATTTCTTTTGTTGCTGAGTTTATATTATGTTAACTAATAGCAAAGAAATGTTTTGGAATTGGCCTAATCAAGACCAAATAAAATCTGTGTGACATGATACCCTTTGGATTTATCATTTTAGAATGTCAGTGTACTAGCTAGTACACAGTGCAGGTTTTAATCATGACCAGAGGGACCACCTAAATGCCAAATTACCCTAGGTAGATTTAAAACAGCATAATTCTGCGGTTCTGGTGAGAACTGGCAAAATGTTCACAAACTCATCCATGTTGAGGGAGCATGCCCTCCGAGGTGACTTATCCTGTCATCAACCATTGTTGTCCTAAGGTGGGTTTTAATCAGTTTTAAAGCTGAGAAGCTTCTCTCGCAAGAAGCACTGCTGACTGGAGTAACAGAAATCTTACAAAGTCGAAATAGCTCATGGAAGACCTCTTTATAAGGTTCTAGAAACACAACAAAGTCAAGGAGAGTAGACGTCTGTCCTGACCACTTTTCTCTCTCCTATTTGAGTAACGTTAACAGATTGATAATAACAGTTGTTCGTTTTGAGTTCAAGTACTGAATGTTAACTTGCTGAACACAGACAGCTGTAGCCTACTAGTTACCCCACATTAGCTAAACATTCATATACTGTAACTTACGACACTGCACTGTATATGTGTGAATTACTAGCACAGATGTAAACATAATGTTAGGCTAAATTGGGAACCGATCTCTCTTATCTGATTAACTGTCTGTTAATGGAGCCAAAGGTCTAACGTTAACTTACACAGTGACTCAACTTTTGTAAAAGTTGTTCAGGAAACCTAAACCCGATGCTAAACCTTAAAATTTACTTCAAATATGATGCTTTCGCCAATCACGAAAAGAGCTCATGGAGCCGCCGAACGTCAAAATAAATGCTTCTTTCAACAAGAGGTGAAATTAGATGTCAATCACCATCAAACTGCCAGTAGCGAATGAAATTTTGGGGTGACAACCCGGACACCCCTCTGGCTCCTCCCCTGTCCAGCTATTAAAAAAAAAAAGAAAAAAAAGAAAAAGAAGCTAATGATCCTCAGCCTCCCTGGTGAAATATTTCGAATGATTTTATTTAGACAGGAGTAATTATATAATTTTGGCGAAAGCTCAATTTACTTTAGGGGAATCCAGCATCCTAACAGTGACTGTGCACCCGCTAACCTTCCTTTCCATTTCGCAAGAGGCTGAAACAAGAGATCTTGTCGATTATCTTATGTCTGCATATTATGCCCATAAAAACGCATTGTCTTACTCTGGACAGATTTTGGCGAGAGTGAGCCATAGCTTCGCTTCTTCCTTTCTGCTGAAACTATGTTTGCGGAGAAAGCATTCGAGCGAGTGAAACAGTGCCCCTCTATGTGTAGCCCATGTATCTGACGATGGCTGGACAGAACTAGTATGACATGTCATTCTATTTTGGTCCAGACAGCATCAGATACATGGTCTACACATACTGAGACAGCGTGGCGCTGTTTCGCTCGCGCGGATGCTTTAACTGAGATCGATGCGTCTTTCTGTCCGCGTACGCCGCGGTCAAAGTCAAATAAACTATCAATATTTAAATATTTTATTTGGACTGGCAAGGTGTACGGTAGAGCGGGCCCGCTCATAATTTCGGACCGGTCTACAGTCACCCGCTTACTTTTAAGGAAACAACTTGTGAGTTTGTGGACGAGTGGCCGCTGAGTGGCTGCTGGGCCGCTGAGTGGCTGCTGGGCCACAGAGTGGCTGCTGGGCCACAGAGTGGCTGCTGGGCCACAGAGTGGCTGCTGGGCCACAGAGTGGCTGCTGGGCCACAGAGTGGCTGCTGGGCCACAGAGTGGCTGCTGGGGAATGTAAGCGTGGTGGGTGATAACGCCGACTGCGTCTTTCTTTTTCCCGACGCAGTTAAGCCAAAACCACGCCAAGTTATTCTGAATAACCGGTGTTCTACAAAGCCTTGAGCGCTCTCCAAGTCCGGAAGTGAATATCACGAAGCGCGAAATGTCAGTCACTGTTTAATAACATTTACCCTTGTATTTCAAGATTGAAAAATATAATAACATAATGTGGTGGGCCAAACTAGCCATTAACATCCCTTAATAACGCTCAAAGACAGATTCAATGGTTGTAGCATTGCTTATTCGACTGAATGATTAGCTAATACATATTTGAGAAATTATGAATTGTAAGCATATGATTTTACCTGATAATAGACTACTAATGATAATATAACTTCAAACAACACTAGCTTGCCAGTGGGAGCGTAGTAGAACGCCTCTTTGAAAAACGGGGCGTGGTTTTGTCTTAACTGCGTTGGGGAAAAGTCGCATATCGCGTATGTATATCAATGACATCAACCAAGAGCTGTGGGTAATTTACCACCATCCACTTGAAAGAGAGGTCAATCATTTACAAGGATGCCAGAGTTTTCCAAAGTCTTTCGAAGTTTTAACTTTGAGTGACCTAAAACATAATTATAGGTTTATAAGGTAGGTAGTATTTTACTTTGGTTACATAATTTTTCCTCTCTTCTCCACCCCTTTTCTTAACGTGTCCTGTTCGCCTTCTCGTTAAGTGCTTCCACTTCAGTTTACAATACTGATATCATTGTGCTGTGCACAACTCCGCTCGCTTCGGAATGTAGACGCAAATACGTCTGTCTCCACAATGGAACTGCAATCCGAACTGCTCAAGTCCATCTGGTACGCGTTCACATCGCTGGACATGGAGAAATGCGGCAAAGTATCGAAGTCCCAGCTGAAGGTTAGATTTGAAGTGTAATATTTCCAAGTGCTGAGCTTTATAATAATGAAATGGGCGTTGAATTGCTTCTGTGCCTCTGGCGCCAGCTTGTTACTCATAGCCTACAATTCACATAATAATATCCACATAATCGTTTGTTTAGATAACCTTATAAACAAACATTTTGAGGTTTGAAGATCTGATCAAGATAGCCTAAAAAATACATTGTTAGCCTCTTACAAGTTATTATATTAGGCTATAATACATTATTCTGCTTGAATCTAGGGATGTATGCCATGTATAAAGTTAACAGTCCACCAGTAAAAATAATAATTTGCATGGATCATGCAGGAATACTGCTCAGTATGAGAAACATGCACATGAAAACATTCTCACTCACACACAATTTGGATACATTGGTGACTTTAATACATGGATACACCCTCATGAGTGTGTATCTATGAAACCCTCTTTCAGTGAGTAATCACAACAGCGGCAGCCTACACACAGAAATGGGAGCATTAAAGTCAGTCGATAGTCACCTATGCCCTCGTTTCAAAGTCCAGGACTGGCCCTCTCCCTTTACTGCAGTCAACCTGTACACATGACAACATATCAGAGTTTACTGTACAACAGAAACAGACGGTGCTGTGTGTTCAGACATCTTCCCCAGTCATCTTCCCCTTCACTTAGTCTCTGGCCTGTTGAGTTCAAACAAGTTGCGTTCTCCCTTTGGTGAGAATCCCAGGAAATAGCAGGCAGGTGTTCAGACATGCTCACACCGAGGTGTGTGTGTGTGTGTGTGTGTGTGTGTGTGTGTGTGTGTGTGTGTGTGTGTGTGTGTGTGTGTGTGTGTGTGTGTGTGTGTGTGTGTGAGAGAGTCAGTCAGTCAGTCAACAGAGGCCTGCAATGTTGTTTACACTGCTTGCTTTGGTTTTTATCATTGACCGCTTTGTTTTTTCATATGATTTGAGATGATTAGAAGTTGTGAACTATTTCAGTAACCACTTACATACTGTATATAAATATAGGAATAGTAGATGTAATATTGACAGTAACATTATACATTTAAAGGGTCATTTTTGGGAGATTCTCATTTGGCCACAAGACCATCCTCTCCTCGAATCCTCTGTCCTCTCTCCTTGGTGACCCGGAAACCGTTTAAAACGGAGGAGTGTCCTCGCTTTTTCAAAAGGAGGCGAGGAGAGGACAACTGAGGACAGAGGAGTTGAGCGAACCAATTGAGAATCTCCCTTTGACACAGGCATTTTCTTCATTTCTCTCACTCTCTCTCTGTGTCTGTGTGTGTGCATGTCGCAGGTTCTCTCCCACAACCTGTATACGGTGTTTAACATCCCTCACGACCCCGTGGCACTGGAGGAACACTTCCAAGACGATGACGATGGACCGGTGTCAAAACATGGCTACATGCCCTACCTCAACAAATACATACTGGCCAAGGTAAACTACCTCAACAAATACATACTGGCCAAGGTAAACTACCTCTACAAATACATACTGGCCAAGGTAAACTACCTCAACAAATACGTACTGGCCAAGGTAAACTACCTCAACAAATACGTACTGGCCAAGGTAAACTACCTCAACAAATACGTACTGGCCAAGGTAAACTACCTCAACAAATACGTACTGGCCAAGGTAAACTACCTCAACAAATACGTACTGGCCAAGGTAAACTACCTCAACAAATACGTACTGGCCAAGGTAAACTACCTCAACAAATACGTACTGGCCAAGGTAAACTACCTCAACAAATACATACTGGCCAAGGTAAACTACCTCAACAAATACATACTGGCCAAGGTAAACTACCTCAACAAATACATACTGGCCAAGGTAACCATCCCATCATACTCAATTGAGGATTTTCACATTGAGATGAGTGAATTCCAGTCCATTCAGGAGATGAATTGCACTTGATCTTGATCTTAGTTCACCCAAAATTACATATTGGTTTCCTTAACCTGTGAGCAAAATCGAAGCATGCATTGCTGTCTTACCTTGTCCATAGACTGCTTACAGGGTATAGAAACCAATATGTCATTTGGGTGAACTATCCGTTTAATATCTAAAACTCTTTACCAGTACTAATGAACAAATGAACCCCTGGTGTGCTGCACCCAGGTCAAAGAGGGTGCATACGACAAGGAGACGTTTGACGACCTGTGCTGGATGATGACCATGAAGAAAAACTACAGACCTAGCATCGGCCAGGGGGGGCTGCTGTGCTCCCTGAGAGACTGCTTCAAACTTTTCTGTCTCTTCAACCTGCTCTCGGAGGACCACTACCCACTCATCATGATTCCACAGGAGGTGAGGGGGTTGGAGGGATGAGGGGGCCAGGGAGAGACTGACCTCCATTGGCACATTTAAATATAAAGCCAGATAGTATCTTTCAGAGAGAAAAGAGATGTACAGGTAGAGAGGAAATAGTTAATCTGAAAAAGAGGGAGGGAGAATAGAGGGTTAATAGACACGTACTGTATATAAACAGTAAGAGAATAGTTGTAGTTATGCAGTCCAGTGGCCATTTTGACTACACTGTGTGCTTTGACGCTTGCAGTATACAAACTGTATGTTTATCGATTAGCCTCTTGCTCAGTGGAGGCTGCTGAGGGGAGGACGGCTCATAATAATATCTGGAACGAGCCCGTCCTCCTCAATTATGGTGCCACAATCCTCCGGTGCATTTTCTAAAATATCTCTACTCTAGGTCCTTACTTCCTGTTCTCCTCCCTAAGCAGGAAGTCAGAGTAGAATAAACCAATAGAAGGGAGGTTTAGTTTCCTGTTGATAACATCTGCAGGCTTTATGAAGATGTGTTGCAACTTGCTGACCACAGCATTATCCCTTTACTAGATCACTTTCTGAATATGGGTCCCAGCAAATTCGCCCATAGAAGGATAAAGATCTTTTCTGACTTGTACGCACACACACACGCAGGTGGAGTACCTGATGAAGAAAATCTCCACTGCGATGAACCAGGAGTGGGATGGCAAGCCCCTGGAGGACCTGCTATCCCAAAATGCCTCTGTCCAGGAGGAGGGCATGTCGGTGTGGGTGTTCCTGGATCACATGGGCGCCGGGAGGCTGCTGAGGGTCAGCAATGCGGGTGCCTTCAGTCTGGCTCTGGACCAGGTCTTCTTTGAGATGTACCACAACGTCCTCAAAAGGGTGAGTTGGTGGGACTGTATGGATGTGGGGCTGTGTGTGTGGGCTGTTTTTATGTGTGTGTATATGTGTGTTTGCGCTGAATGAAATTCACATTACAGGGACAATGATTGATCCCTCTCTCTCCCTCTCGCTCGGTCTGTCTCTCTCTCGCAGGGTTACATGTGGAAAAAGGGACATGTGCGCAGGAACTGGATGGAGCGTTGGTTTGTACTCAGGCCATCCTTCATGGTCTACTACGCCAGCGAGGACCTGAAAGACAAGAAGGGAGAGATTCCATTGGACCAGTATTGTGTTGTGGAGGTAATCTTGTTTTCTACTGGTTTATCTTTTAATCCACAAAAATCTTGGCTAGGGTAATACATTTTTTTTGTTAATGGCTGAGTGAATCGCTACTGTGTACCTGAGACTGAGAAGTACACTATATATACAAAAGTATGTGGACACAAAAGTAAATCGAGCACACAGCCATGCAATTTCCATAGACAAACATTGGCAGTGGAATGGCCTTACTGGAGTGCTCAGTGACATTCAACTTGGCACAAGTCAGTTTGTCATATATCTGCCCTGCTAGAGCTGCCCCGGTCAACTGTAAGTACTGTTATTGTGAAGTGGAAACGTCTAGGAGCAACAACGGCTCAGCCGGAAAAAGTTCACAGAACGGGACCGCCAGCTGCAAAAAATCCTCTGTCCTTAGTTGCAACACTCACTACCGAGTTCTAAACTGCCTCTGGAAGCAACGTCAGCACAAGAACTGTTTGTCTGGAGCTTCATGAAATGGGTTTCCATGGCCGAGCAGCTGCACACAAGCCTAAGATCACCATGCTCAATGTCAAGCGTCTGCTGGAGTGGTGTAAAGCTCGCCGCAATTGGACTATGGAGCAGTGGAAACGCGTTCTCTGGAGTGATTAATTATACTTCACCGTCTGGCAGTCCGACAGACATCTGGGTTTGGCAGATGCTAGGAGAGCGCTACCTACCCAAATGCATAGTGCCAACTGTAAAGTTAGGTGGAGGAGGAATAATGGTCTGGGGCTGTTTTTCACGGTTTGGCCTATGCCCCTTAGTTCCAGTGAAGGGAAATCTTAACGCTACAGTATACAATGACATTCTAGACGATTCTGTGCTTCGAAATTTGTGGCAAGAGTTTGGGGAAGGCCCTTTTCATGTTTCAGCATGACAATGCGGCCGTGCACAAAGCCAGGTCCATACAGAAATGGTTTGTCAAAATCGATGTGGAAGAACTTAACTGGCCTACACAGAGCCCTGACTCCAACCCCATCAAACACCTTTGTGATTAATTGGGATGCAGACACCGAGCCAGACCTAATCGCCCAACATCAGTGCCCACCTGACAAATGCTCTTGTGGCTGAATGGAAGCAAGTCCCTGCAGCAATGTTCCAACATCTAGTGGAAAGCCTTCCCAGAAGAGTGGAGGCTGTTATAGTAGCAAATGGGGGACCAACTCCATGTTAATGCCCATGATTTTGGAATGAGATGTTCGACGAGCAGATGTCCACATACTTTGTCATGTTTTGTATTTTTTTAATTCAACTTTTATTTCTACAGGGTGGGTCACCATTGAGACCAGGGTCTAATTTGAAAGGGATCCCTGTGAACATTAACATACAATAAATAATATCAATACAAGAAATAAAACAGGATTAATCAAAACAAACACAATTCTCACATCACCTCCCTTAAACTCCATCTAAGCTGTCCAATGGAGAGCAGTGAGTCTAATTTCAAGGTGACCTGAAGGCTATTCCATAAGCTGGACCTCCAGAAGCAGTCAGTCCAGAGGGCGGATCTTCAGTTAATATGTGAGCTGATATAGTGGGGGGAGTCTCTGAAGAACCGCTTTATGTAAAAAAAAAGTAGCCAGTGCTGGACCCTTCTGGTAGTTAGAGACTCCCAGCCAACAGAACTATACACAATGCAGTGATGTGTACGGAACATTGTCCCCAGTGATAAAACAAAGTGCTGAATGCTAGTTTGAATCTAAAGGTTTTAAAGCAGAGGCTGCCACATGCATATAGATTACATCACCATAATCAAGTACTGGGAGAAGCGTTGCTTGAACAATCTTCCTTCTACTTTCCAAAGTGAGCCAGGATTGATTTCTATAAAAGAAACCAATCTTAATTCTCAACTTTCTTGTCAGTTTGTCAATGTGTTTTTAAAAGACAGCTTATCAATCCAAACACCCAAGCACTTATAATGGAGGACTTGTTCAATTTGGGCTAACTTCAATCAAATCAAAGTTTATTTGTCACGTGTGCCGAATTCAACAGGTGTAGACCTTACAGTGAAATGCTTACTTACAGGCTCTAACCAATAGTGCAAAAAAGGTATTAGGTGAACAATAGGTAGGTAAAGAAATAAAAACAACAGTAAAAAGACAGGCTATATACAGTAGCGAGGCTACATACAGACACCGGTTAGTCAGGCTGATTGAGGTAGTATGTACATGTAGATATGGTTAAAGTGACTATGCATATATGATAAACAGAGAGTAGCAGCAGTGTAAAAAGAGAGGTTGCCGGGGGGGCTCACAATGAAATTAGGAGTCTTATGGCTTGGGGGTAAAAACTGTTGAAGCCTTTTTGTCCTAGACTTGGCACTCCGGTACCGCTTGCCATGCGGCAGTAAAGAGAACAGTCTATGACTGGGGTGGCTAGGGTCTTTGACAATTTTTAGGGCCTTCCTCTGACACCACCTGGTGTAGAGGTCCTGGATGGCAGGCAGCTTAGCCCCAGTGATGTACTGGGCCGTACGCACTACCCTCTGTAGTGCCTTGTGGTCAGAGGCCGAGCAATTGCCGTACCAGGCAGTGATGCAACCAGTCAGGATGCTCTCGATGTTGCAGCTGTAGAACCTTTTGAAGATCTCAGGACCCATGACAAATCTTTTTAGTTCCCTGATGGGGAATAGGCTTTGTCATGCCCTCTTCACGACTGTCTGTGTTTGGACCATTCTAGTTTGTTGTTGATGTGGACGCCAAGGAACTTGAAGCTCTCAACCTGCTCCACTACAGCCCCGTCGATGAGAATGGGGGCGTGCTCGGTCCTCCTTTTCCTGTAATCAATGTGCAAATATGTAGGTCCACAAAGTTAATATTACGAGACCTGGAGACCAACATAAACTTGGTTTTATTAGCATTTAGCACTAGTTTAAGATCAGTAAGCCATTTTTGAATAGAGTCAAAACCATGCTGAAGGTTATGAATGGCCTGCTGTTAAGAGGGGGAACAGGAGTAAATAACTGTATCATCCGCGTAGAGATGAATGTTACAGGTTTTAACAGATAGACCAATATTATGTATAGAAATAGTGAAGAGAACAGGGCCAAAAATCGACCCCTGCGGCATACCTTAAATAATATTGAGGAAGCTAGATTTGATACCGTCAGTACAAGTTGTGTCCTCTCCATTAGATAGTTATTGAAACAACTGCAAGATGCCTGATCTAACACATTTCACACAACCTTTGTACAAGTAAGAAATGGTCAGCAGTATCAAATACTTTTGACAGGTCAATAAATAAGGCAGCACTGATTTTTATGGTGTAAACAATATAGCACATCATCTAGACAAGTATAGCTGCTGAAACAGTGCTATGTCTTAATCTGTCTGCATATTTCAAGACATGGCATATGGGGGTGTAGTGAGATACCCAAAAGGCTGGATGATTCTCTTGTCATCACTCATCCTTGAAAAAAGGTATACTATACTGAACAAAAATATCCACCTGACAGGTGTGGCATATCAAGAAGCTGATTAAACAGTATGATTATTACACATGTGTACCTTGTGCTGAGGACAATAAAAGGCCACTCTAAAATGTGCAGTTTTGTCACACCGCACAATGCCACAGATGTCTCAAGTTAAGGGAGCATACAATTGGCATGCTGACTGCAGGAATGTCCACTAGAGCTGTTGCCAGATACTGTAATGTTTATTTCTCTACCATAAGCCGCCTCCAACGTTTTAGAGAATTTGGCAATACGTCCAACCGGCCTCACAACCGCAGACCACATGTAACCACGCCAGCCCAGGACCTCCACATCCAGGGACCTTGACCTGCGAGATCGTCTGAGACCAGCCACCCAGACACTTGATGAAACTGTGGGATTGCACAACTGAAGAATTTCTGCACAAACTATCAGAAACTGTCTCTGGGATGCTCATCTGCGTGCTCGTCATCCTTACCAGGGTCTTGACCTGACTGTAGTTCAGCGTTGTAACCAACTTCAGTGCCTAGAAGGCCAGCATCCCGGAGTCTCCTCTTCACTGTTGACGTTGAGACTGGTGTTTTGCGGGTACTATTTACTGAAGCTGCCAGTTGCAGACTTGTGAGGCATCTGTTTCTCAAACTAAACACTACTGTACTTGTCTCCTTGCTCAGTTGTGCACCGGGGCCTTCCACTCCTCTTTCTATTCTGATTAGGACTATAAATTCTAACTAGCATAAATTGGGCATTATCACCAAGGGCCACATTTAGAACTAGACATTCAAATTGCTTAGGGACAGAGGTAGATGAGAGATACAGAAACATTTAAGTTGTCCTTTGTAAATATGGCGACACCTCTGTCAGATCCAAAACATTATAACCAGCTAGAGACACATCATTATCCGGCACAGTCTCATTTAGCCAAGTTTCCCTCAACCCCTCCCATCTATCTCTGAACACCATCCAGTTTTTTCTATTAGCCATATATTTTTCAACTGTGCTATGTTTCACAAAAGTTCTGAACCTTTCTATTCTCATAGTTTGTACAGATTGTAAATTAAATTTTAAAAAATTGCTACAATTATTATTATATTAATTGATTGTCAATGACTTTTCAAATCACCCAGCAGTGCTATTTGCAGAGTTAGCTCCAAGTAAATGTTGCAATTCTTCAGCCATTCCTGAACCGGTGACCAAAAACAAGCCACAAATGGACAGTACCAAAACACATTATCTAATGATTCTGTCTTTTCGCAGCAAAATCTGCAGTGCTGGGATGGTTTTATCCCCTATATATAAAATGTAATTGGTTGCAAGAATTTTGTATAATCATTTAAATGGAACAATTTTAAGTTTTGAATCCGGTGTTGTTTTGTGTATCAGTTCATAAACCATGTGCCATGGAATTGGTGTATTGGAAATCTCTTCCCAACTATTTGGCAATCTATATGGCACAGCTGTTCATTTTTGGTCCTTAAATGAAACTGGTATACTTTTTTATTTATCATTTTCTTTAACCACTTTTGGTCTTTAATGCAGGGCTGACCGACAATTTCCTTACTCTTTCCCTCTTCCATTTATGATGTTTCAGATATTACCAGAATGTCCACATTGGTTTGAGAGGTCAGAGTTCAAGATCAAACTTCTGGCATTTACATGAATCAGTCCAACGCCACAGCTGCAGGATTTCATATCAGACTCTAATATCAGCACATATGCTCAGTTGGTAACCCCTTATTTGAAAATACCATAGGGTTAGCTTGAATTGGTATAGATACAAGCTTGTCTAGAACTGTACCATTGGGCCTATATTTTGAACTAGGATGTGGATTACAACAAGAGTCAATGAGGGTTACCTGTTGCGAGCCTGATGCAAATACTGATCATTTATGGTTGGGATTACCTGAGCGGAACTTGGGGTGTTGATAAGTCAATGTCACCCTGGTAGTCAACCACCAGTTGTCCTCTCTTTGTCTTAGGCTATTCCAGACAGGGATGGGAAGCGTTGTCTCTTTTGTGTGAAGACCACCAGCAAGACCTATGAGATGAGTGCCGCCGACCAGAGACAGAGGGTGGAATGGACCCAAGGTGAGGGGATGTGAACAAGTGTAACGCCCTGCCTGAGACACAAGCCTAATTGTCGTCCTCGGACCAAGAGGATATCCTGTTGCCCTAATGGTTAAAACATTTGGGAGACCCCTCGGTTGAAAAGCATTAGGGAAGGAACATCACTTTTTTCTGATTCTCCTGTGTGTGTGTGTGTGTGTGTGTGTGTGTCCTCTCTCTCCCCAGCCTTGCAGACTGCCGTCCGTCTCCAGGGTGAGCGCAAGTCCTCCCTCCACCAGGAACTAAAGCTGAAGAGGCGGGTCCAGCGCGAGCAGAGTCAACGGGAGCGCAGCCTGAGCGCCAGCAGCAGCCACGGCAGCCAATCAGAAGAGCTTACCATTCAAGACCTGGAGAAGGAAAAGGAACGGCAAGGACAGGAGATAGAGAGTATTATTCAGGTGAGCAGGAGGGAGAGAGAGTGAGGCATTAAAGAGGAGAGATAGAAAAGAGAAGGGGGGAAAGAGGGGGTAATGCATACAGTACCTAACATGACATGTAGGATGTATTTGTGTCCCACAGCACCAGCGAGAGGTGGAGGCACGGCGCAGGGAGGAGGAGGAGAAAGAGAGGGAGCAACAGAAGGAGGTCCAGAGAGAGTTGGAGAGACAGCTAGAGGAGGCAGAGAAGGTAAGATAATACTGAAGAATGAGGTTTATCAGTGCACCTATGTAGGTTCCCCAGATAAATGATTAGTGTGTGTGTGAGAGAGAATGCAGCCGGCGTACATGTATACGTGCCTGATTGCCTGACTGCGTGTGTTCCCCAGTTGAGGGAGAGCATGCAGGCTGAGATGGCAGAGAAAGAGAAGGAGGCCGAGCAGCAGAGGAAGAGGATCCAGGAGCTGGAGCTGACCCAGCACAAACTGGAGGCTGCTCTCAACACAGAGATACAGGCCCACATGGAGGAGGAGAGAGTCAGGCTGGAGCTAGAAGGGTAACACGCCTACAAAAACGTATCTCAACATGGAGATACAGGCCCACATAGAGGAGAGAGTCAGGCACACACACACACACACACGGACACACACACATGGCTGCAAGACTAAAGACACAGATCAGATCACCAAACGTCCCTGTCTATTGCAGTAGAATTGTCTTCTGTGTACTTATATCCCTCATCCTCTCTCCTAACTATCCTTGTCTCCCTTTCTACTGTCTCTACCGTTGTCCTCCTTCCTCTCCTTTCCCAGAGTACTGCAGGCAGAGGAGGAGAAGAGCAGGCAGTGTCTGCTCCTCCAGGAGCAGCAGGAGGCATCCCGCCACTTCAGCCCCACGGAGGAGGCTCCAAACAGAGCTAAGGAAGAGCGGCCTGCCCCCTCTGCCCTCCACTACGCCTCCCAGGAGCTCCAGAGCCTCCGAGAGACCCGAGAAAGGAGTCACCAGCACCTGGAGGTGAGAGAGAGGAGATGAGAGGAAGAGGTGGCAGGAGGTGAGGGGAGAGCAGGATAAGGCTATTGTTCAGGATCTTTTTAGGTGGGAATCTTGCTACAGTGGACTTTAGGCAGCCATAATTTCCACAGTGAAAAAGCTTTATAGAATTATTTGCAGGTGGAATTGTTGCATAGGGCACCTATAAGTCAATAACACCTAGTAAATGATAGATGATAAAACAAAGTGCAACTGACATCAACTTTAACTATGTCCTTGTTTCCCTCTCTCTGGGTCTGTAGGAAGTTCAGGAGAAGCTTCGTAAAGCCAGCATCCATGTCCGACACTGGAACGTTCAGCTCAACCGCCTAATGAAACCCATCGCTCCTGGGGGTAATGCTCTGCCATGTATTTCTCCCTCTCTCTGTGTGTGTGTGTTGCAATAAAAAAAAATACTACAATAAGAAATCAGATTTGATGGACAGTCAATAAACTATACTCAATATGGTATGCCATATCTTTTGCTACAGACAAGTTATCATCGTTGCCAGCGAAAATCACCTGCTCGAAACAGGAGGGGGCGTTAGCCAGCAGTGAGTTTATCGCTAAACTCCAACCAAGAGCCAATCAAGAAACTCAGCAAATACTTGAGAGCCAATCGGCTACAGAAGAGAAAGGACTACAGGAACAGGTGGAGGCTATCACCCTGTCAGACCCTGGGGAATCGTGATGGGTCATGGGTAAATTGTGACTGACTGATCTACAAATAATATTGTAGTTATTTATGATGCAAGGATCTTTGCAGATCAGTCATTCGGCAGTCGTCTGCACTGTCGGCTGCAATGTCGAACATTCCCAGTTGTTTTACATGTCAACAGTCTGGCCGAGTTCCTGCCCGACTAGATGTGCAGGTGTTGCATTGCATCAATCAATGGTTGCGTGCCACGTCATCGACTGTGCAGTCGGGCATCAGATTTCTACATCAATTGAGGTGCTTAGCTGATGTGTTAAATACCAATCCAGGCTTTGAAGATCTGGAATGTAGTCGGGGAGGAACTCGACCTCTACCAATGGTAGTACTGACTAGGAGATGAGTAGGATCTGTAAAAAATTAATTAAAGGGAATTTGTCTTCCTATTAGAAAGTGCTTTGATCGAGGAGATACTACCTGTGCAATAAGAATGCTAATTTTAGTTCCGTACGAACATGTCCCATGATGAGGACTGAATCTTGACAGGTGGACCCAGTAGCCTATACACTACTTCAAGAACTGAGAAACACCTCATCAACCAACTGACTGTTCAGATTTCGATCTTGCTCGGGGATAACAGTCATTGTAAATGATAGAATACCGAGAATAAATGACAGGTTTGAATTTCTGTACAAAAGAAGTGCACATAATGGTATGTTGTGTGTGAACAAAGTGATTGCTCTCTTCTCCATTTGATACAAGGCAGTCTAACAAACCCATGTATGCCATTTTTTTGTCAGGAAAGGAAAAGTGTCATGTCAGGAAAAATCGGGACACGCAAATATGTACAGTCCCCTTTTGAAATAGGCCTAGTATTCAGCACAACACATTCTTTTTTTCCCCTCTTTTATTCTTGAAATGCAATCTCTTTGAAGTAATGTCTTAAATCTGTGGCTCACATATGCCTAATATATTGACATATATTTCAAATATATGTAATATGTACTAATATTTAAAATAAATATATCTAAATACATGTCTTACCCATCTCCATATGTCACATATAGTATTATACAGTATATCGAGTGGTTGATGTTTTTTTGAAGTTGAACATATTTGTTTGTGTAGGTAAGTAGGCCTACCAAGCAATGAAAAAATATTCAAACAATCAAGTGCAATATTTCTAACTAAAGATTGCTATTTCAATGTGAGTATTTTTGACGGGTGATGTTTTTGTGTGATTTCTTGTGAATCTGCAACGCGCCCAAACACTGACCGTCGTTCTACGTCATTTGAAAGCGACTTTTCTCCTAAGCAATATGGCTGCGTCCTGCGCCGATTGATAGTCTCATGGAGTGTATAATATGAGTACCGTGAACTTATAAAAACTTATGAACCGCTTCGGTGGACACCAAATTTAGAGATTGCATGTGGCAATACTACGCACATTAAGGTTGTCGTCCTGCGAAAAGGTATCAGTCAACATGAGAGGCGCTACTCTCCTCAACATGATGAGGACACCCTCAATAACGAAGCTTAGGTCATTTCCCTTCTTGTGCAGGAAAGTGTCAAACACCCCCCATCAGCATGGCTCACAGAACGGGACACAAACATCACCCGAGACCAAAGACCAACTCATGGAGAATGAGCCCACGGAGGAAGAGCAACGAAGACCCAAAAAGAAGCCGAGCGAGTGTTCTGTGCTGCTCTTCCCCGGGCAGGGGAGTCAGTTCGTGGGTATGGGTCGCGGGCTTCTGAAATACGGAAACGTCAAGGACATGTTTGCCGTCGCGCAGAAGATACTGGGCTACGACTTGCTGTCTCTGTGCCTAGATGGGCCAGAGGAGGAATTGATGAAGACACTCCACTGTCAGCCCGCCGTGTTTGTCACGTCACTGGCAGCTGTGGAGCGGCTGAACCACGAAAACCCAGCGGTAAGCCACATAGTAGTTGCCATGTCTGTAGCCGCTTATGCGCTGATGCTGTGAGTTGCATCTTATTTAAATAGTTACACGTGTGCATTTAATGGCAAAGTATACATTAAATATATGTTTAACTATACAGCCTAAGATACCCTGATGTTTTATACTAATAATATTATTTTATTTCACCACAAACAAAACTCTCATCGCACATCTTGTCATCATATGCGACCTCATCCATCTCAAGGCCATTGAGAATTGTGTGGCTGCTGCAGGATTTAGTGTGGGAGAGTTTGCAGCCCTGGTGTTTTCTGGTGCCATGGATTTCGCAGAAGGTGAGCCTCAATAGTCTATCCAATGCTGTGCTATACTTAATTATGAACGGACGGTAAACAATTCTAAGTCGCCATAGTTTTTTTTGTCTCTTTCATCCTACAGCCCTGTATGCGGTGAAGGTGCGGGCAGAGGCCATGCAGAACGCGTCAGAGCTGATCTCTAGCGGCATGCTGTCGGTAATGGGACGGCCCCAGGCTAAGTACAAACATGCCTGTTTGCAGGCCAGGGAGCACTGCCTTAGCCTGGGCATCAAGGAGCCTGTCTGCAGTGTGGCCAACTACCTTTTCCCCGATGGGAGAGTCATCGCTGGCCACAAAGAGGTAGTGGATGGATGGGGAGTTGGGTCACTCTCTTGGGCCATAACATCCTGGATTTATGTACCTCACATTTATTTGAGATCAGAGTCAAGCAGGCTATAGGCCTACTTCTCAGATATACCTAAATGTGTTAGGGAAAGGGGCTAGGGGTGGAATTGACATTGGGAATGAGTCACAGACACTTCCTCCTGTCCTCCCTTCCTCAGGCACTGGACTTCCTACAACAGAACTCGAGGAAACTTCACTTCCTGCGTGCGCGGCCGCTCCCGGTGAGTGGGGCTTTCCACACGGCACTGATGGAGTCTGCCACCGAGCCCCTGAGAGACGTCCTCAGACAGGTGGAGGTACGGAACTTCATCAATCAGTCAATAATATATTTTCAATTTCCAGTTGGTCAATGTACTGTGCAGCCAGGACGTTACAATATACAGCATACGTCAAGTATAGAATATCTCCAGTCGTGTTGGTTGAAGTATGGTGGACTTTACAAGATTTGATTCCTAACATGGACCACACACAGATTGTCAATTGTATAAGTCTGTTTAAAAACATTTACAGTTTCCCTTCATAAATGCCAAAATAAATGTAAAGGAGTGGAAAAATCCTTTACCAAACCCGTCTCTCTACCCATCCCAACTTAGGTACGTCGGCCCGAGATCAACGTGTACTCCAACGTGGACGCCAAGCGCTACATGCATGAGGGCCACGTGCGCAGGCAGCTGGTCAAGCAGCTAGTGTCGCCAGTGAAGTGGGAGCAGACCCTCCACGAGGTGTACGAGAGGACCCAGGGTCAGAGCTTCCCCCACACCTACGAGGTGGGCCCCGGGAAGCAGCTGGGGGCCACGCTGCAGAAGTGCAACATGAAGGCCTACAAGAGCTACACACATGTGGACGTCACCACCCACGATGACTGAGAGGATTATGGTCTGAGGAGTAAGACAGGACTCATGGATTTGTGAAGAGACTCGTATCAATACAGTACAGTCTACATACTGTACAGTGTACACCCATTGACAATCACCCATGTCGTGTCTTTGGCATCATTAAAGTGAAGACTTATTTTATCAAATCAATTCTCTGTACTTATTATTACGTAATTAAACTAATGTGTAAATGTAATTAACTAGGAAGTCGGGGCACCAAGGAAAATCTTCAGATTAAAGTTATAATTTTCCTAATATTTTAATATCTGATCAATTAGTCTAATTAATCATTCTTAACCTCACGTTAGTCTCATTCCGAACGTCGTAAATCGTTGGTTATCTGCACGAACCCAGTCTTCACTATAAATCATCCATACATCAATTGTCTTAATCATTTATTTACTAACTAAATAATCACAGAAATGCATAACAAACAAACAGTAGATACGGTTATAAGGAAATGATAGGGGATGTGCCCTAGTGGGCTAAACCGATATGACGGCTTGGTAGACAAAAGAGGAAGTGGGTGTGGCTGAGAATGCCAGGAAAGACAAAAGACACTACACAAGTTGATAATTATAATAATTGAAATGCTAATCCTTTGCACATGAACACTCACTCATTCGGGAATAATTGCAATCAATATATATATTTACGCTCAGTGTGTCGTCATGATCTCTGTTGGAATTGTCCGTCTCAAACCTTAGCCCTCTCGATAATCGAGGTACGCTTGGTCTGAAGTGGGCTTCTTTAGGTGGGGGTTTTATTCGGAACAGCAGAAAAGGCTGTCCCATGACGCCAGATCAATGTGTGTGCTCATGGGGCGGGCCAATGACTTAGTTAACTTTAAAGGGAATTGGATTCTCTTTCATTAAAGTTTAAAATCACATTACATAATTTCACAAATAGTTTCATCTTTACTCATTAATTTTATACTATATTTAGATGCAAATCTCATAACGGAGAGACTTGTATAAACAGAGTTATGGTAATGTGGCTCTATTGTCTCTCAATGAGGTCACAAACAAACAAAATGGACCGGTCGTAGCTGGATTCTCCACCGGTTATACATTCTCCAAAACATGGATATTGTTTAGTTCTCAAGTTCTGTGAGGTAGAAGAAGTTCCTTTGTTCTACTGTGAACCTTTCTATCTCTCTACTGCATGAGGGAGAGAGTCTCCAGGAATTTACAACCTGAGATAACAGAGCCTGGGTGTAGGGGGAAGAGAGAGGTGGTGAGAGAGAGAGAGTTGGTGCTTGCTATATCCAAAGAGGGCCACGTCATGACACCCAAAAGGAGTAAAACAGTACTAAAGACAGACACACATACATTACCTACAGTATACTTCCTTCAATGTGACAGAAATGACTCAGTCCATATGAACTCATTCAAGTGACCTTGCACCAATAAATAAATACCTGGTATTTATGAGAGTCAAGTCAGTTTGGTTTTTCTCACGTTTAATTTTTTCCTCAAGTCATTAAAAAATCATTTTCCAGCTTCCATTTAATGGTGTAATAAGCTACATAAGATAGTTGTGGCAATTAAATGTCTAACCAGTAACAGGCCCAATCTTCATAGAAAAGACTGCAGACCAGCAACAGTCTTTAAAACATGCATTAGTTGATAAGACTATAAAAACCGTGATCCAGCACAATCGATTCAATAACACACACTGTATTAATTGTTTTCTTAAATTAAAGTCTATAGTAAAAATTGTTTAAAAATCTCACTCAATTAGGAAATTGTCCAACACAAAACATTGTAGCCAGAAGTCCAGCCAAGGCCCTCTCAGTGCAACGGTTAGCCTTTCTACTCCTTCCACAATGCAGTGCAAATGGTTGCCGTGGCCACCAGTGCCACAGTGGCAAGTGTTGCTTTGGCCCAACCAGGGCAGTTAGCAGGTTCAATACTGGAAACCTGTGTAGGGGCAAGGGACAACACATGAGTAGTAGTAAGAGACTTATCCCCAATCCCAAATCTACCCTTAGCCCCTACCCCCAATGCACATGAGGAGAAGTATATACTGTAGGTATAGGAAGTGTGCTAGTGGCTCTTACCCAGGCTACGCAAGTCTCTGCTCTCTGTGTAGCCTGCCTGTGGACAGCAGAGGCCAACCAGGCTCTGGCCACACCAGGCAAACTCTTCACTCCCCAAAGCTGTTCTTGTATCCCCCTGATAATGAGTTACATGAGATCTTTGTTAACCATATTATTTTAATTTATTGCGTGTTAAATTTTTCTTATGTGCAAAGTAAGCACTGATTTACTAGTTGTTTGGCACAAGACATCCTGGTCTTTGAGCCCTCTCACCTGTAGATGCTTCTAGTCAGGGCGTGGGCAGGCCTTGTCACATGGAGAGTTTGTGGCACATGCCACTGGTTAGGGAGTCTCTCTGCCCATTCACGGTCCAGTCTGTCACCAATCTCTGCCAGCTGACGACCTGTAGTCCGGGCAGCCCTGGCATGGATCCTAAAGGAGGGACGGACAGAAATGATGTTCACAAAACATTAGAAATGCGTTCTTTATTCCTTGAGGTAATCAGTGATGGGGAACAACAAAGTGTCCAGTTTCAAGCATTTTGCTTTCACCCATAATGTCAAATTAGTGACTACTTCAATGGAGGAAAAAAATAGGGTTCGAATACCTCCTTTGAATGTCTGTTATGACATAAGAGATAAGATCAGCTAAATATGTGTATGTGACCAATAAAATTGGATTTGATCAAGAGGTCAGGACTGGTGTGACGTAGCCTCTACCTGAGATTCACATCAGACAGGGTGACGTTGTCCACCTCACTAGGTCCAGCCCTGAGGGAAATGGCACGGCGTCGCTCTCTTCTGTGCTCCACCATTTTGTTTTCTGATAAAGAAAAGAGTTTGCCACACATATGTTATGAGTTTCAGGGTGTTACACATAAATAATGTGGAAGCCATGTCAGGACAACAGTTTTGTGTGTGTGTGTTAACAGGTGAGTGAGTGCACCTAGCTGTGTGTGTGACTATGGTCATAATAAATTTAACGCCCATAATTATCTACCTGTGTAAATATTGAGTCATATGACCAAAAGTGTGTTTCCGGGGAGATTACTGCAGTATTCACTGCACAGGATGGGCTCAGTGAGGTTTCAAGATACAGTGTGTGTGTGTGTGTGTGTGTGTGTGTGTAATACAGAAAATAAACACACATATGTGTGTGTGACCTACATTAATGCATGTCACGTCAGTTTTTACTAGGAATCTCAATGTGAAACACAAGAGAGTTTAGTGTTGAACACACCCCTGGCTCTGCTCACCTGTACCTAAGCTGTTCTGTCCCTCTGCTCACGTGCTGTTGGAGAGGTAGTCGCAATGCAAATGGTGGATTTCCATTACTCAAATCAACCAAACGGCTACCATCGCAAAACATTTGCTTCCTTGTTTTGTCATCTTAAAATATACATTTGATTTTGTAATATTACAGAATGTCTTTACAAATGTAATGTCTCAAGCCAATCCAATGAAAGGATGGATTTGTCATTAGTCTTGAGTTTATTGAGTTTGAGTTGATTTTATTTTTACAGGGACAGTACACATTAATCAACGTTTCAGTAAAAGTGACGGTTTTAGCCAGCCGGCTAATTTTCAACCGCAGTCCCTGGGCAGGTTATTAAAAACAATTACAATATAGACAATCATTGAGCAGTGAGTACACGCAGAGCAACATAGGACAAGCAATACGTAGCATACAGACAGAGCAACATAGGGCAAGAAAGACGTGGCATACAGACAGAGCAACATAGAACAAAAAGCAGCAAGACAAAATTCATAAAAGCAACAAAGTGTTTCCACACCTCACAAGCTACAGACAACAGACAACATGGAAAGCTGCAAAATAATTGGCAAATAAAAATAAATACAATGTAAAATATAGGTAATAAAGATAATATGAATTATTTAACTATTAAATTAATAATAGAATTATTGTTAATAACATCATATATGCCTTAGCTCTACAGCATGATCAAATCATAATAATTGGGGGAAAATATTATTTGTGGATAGTAATGTTTGATAGGGGTTTGTCAAAACAAGGTGATGTCATCCTCTTCACCAAACAAACCTAAGGTCGATTTGAAGATCACACAAGCAAGAAATACAGTATAATTTGCCCTATTTGAATGTAAAATATTTAAACAATGATAATGATCCTATCATTATTCATATTTTGTCATCGAGTTTCACATCTATAGAAGAGCAGTACTACAGTCAATATCTGTCTACACAAGGTTCCTTGTCTGACAACAAAGGAACAGGTGCATTGTAGAATAACAAAAATGTCAAACTTACCTATTTTGTAGATTAAAGTAGACGCCGCCCTGTAACGCAAATAATATGGGCATTATAGAACAATATCCTAAATATAAAAATATTTTGAACATTTCACAGTTGTTTATAATGTTCCTACTTACAGCAGCGTCCTTTAATCTTGTTGTTTTCAGGTAACTGCCACAATTATCATTTCAACAGCCACGCCTATGGCAGTTACACCAGGAAGATCCTTGAGCTGTGTTTCTCTCAACAACCACTAGAGGGCATCATGAGGCGCAAAATGTCCCTGCATGCTAAAAATTGGACCATGTGCACTTAGCGCAACCCTGTGGTGAAACGAGCGAGGAATATTTGACAGTTCGAAGCGTCGTCGGTTGCTAGGTTATTCACCCGGAAGAGCACGGTATTCATCTTCCAGCTGACTGGGATGGATCGATAAATCAAGATAAGAGATAACTAGCATCCACCCTTTTAGCAGATTAACGTTACATGGGTGAAGTCAATAAATTGAGTATTTCTCCTTTATACTTTGCATTAAATTCCCCTTGAAGGCGATTGAACCAGACATCACGATTGGATGAAAATCATTATCCTTTGCAGGTGTCTCAGGCAGGGTGGATCCAGCTAGCTGGGGCTGATGACCGGTTGTTTGACAAGAAGATTAGAAGATCGATTTCCAGGTAGCTAGCTAAAACTGTTATTTGGTGTGGAAGGATACATAGATACGTAGCTAGCTGACATAACGCGATTGTGTCCAATGCTTTACAGTACACCAAAATGCTAGTTGTGAATATAGCACATGAATTCAGTGTTTTTGCGAGATAGCTAATAGCAGTGGCTCATCATGGGCAAAACAATAGACTATTAACGTTAGTTAAACCTATGTTTATTACACGTGCTAAGCTCATCTGTGCGTGTGTGTTTGTGCTTGCATTGGTGTGTTTCTGTGTGTGTGTGAGAGAGAGACTCTAGGAGGAACCATGGCTAATAAGGTGAAATGGGTGACCGACATTGAGAAATCCGTACTCATCAACAACTTTGAGAAGAGAGGATGGACTCAGGTCACAGAGAGCGAGGACTGGAACTTCTACTGGTAGGCTGTCATTGGAGCTATGGAGCTTTCTCTGAGTGACAATACACAGTGGGTGCTTATGAATGCCAGTGTAGCACATACAGAGATCAGGGTCGTGTTCAGTGGGCACAAAACGGGAGAGAAGAATGCTTTGAAACAGGCGTTACTACTTGGTCTTGTCCAATAAAAGCACTCATCTTCTTTTTTAAACGTTTTCTTTTATTTGTGCCTACTGAACACAGCCCAGGACATTTTTTTTTAAAACAGTTTAAAAAATATTAAGATATTGGTTCAGGGGTAAATTAGACAAATTGCAAGGATGTGTAACTGTAAATAACAGATTCAGAAAAACAGAAATTCCTGATTAATTACAAAAATCCCATCCCTGACTGACTACCCCCGCAAATCTCCATCAGCCTTGGGGAAACCCTGTTTATGATCCGTCTATGCCTCCCAATAGGATGAGCGTCCAGACCATCCGGAACGTGTTCAGTGTGGACACGGGTTACCGTCTCTCGGATGAGCAGATGGTCAACCACTTCCCCAACCACTACGAGCTGACCAGGAAGGACCTGATGATCAAGAACATCAAACGCTACCGCAAAGATATGGAGAAGGAGGGAAGCCCGCTGGCCGAGAAAGATGAAAACGGGAAATACCTTTATTTAGGTGTTAGTTATGAGCTTTCCCGTACACGCACACTGCTTACTTACAGTATATGTAAATAAATGTGGATGTAAGATACATTTAAATTTCAGTTGCACCTGCTACAAGGGGCTCTGATTAGAAGTGGCCCTTTTTCGGGGTCTTGGGCTATAACAGCTAAACTCACTCATTATTTTGTGCTGTTAAACAAATGTCATCAATACTGTCCTTTCATATTTCTCTGCGTTTTTATACTCCCTCTCTCCCTCTCTGGTTGTGTCCCAGACTTTGTGCCAGTGACGTTCATGCTTCCGGCGGATTATAATCTGTTTGTGGAGGAATTCCGGAAGAGTCCCTCCAGCACGTGGATAATGAAGCCGTGTGGGAAGGCTCAGGGAAAAGGCATCTTCCTCATCAACAAACTTTCCCAGATCAAGAAGTGGTCCCGAGACAGCCGTACCTCCACGTGAGTGCTGACTCACACACACACACACACACACACACACACACACACACACACACACACACACACACACACACACACACACACACACACACACACACACACACACACACACACACACACCTCTACTAACTACTGATAAACATGTCCTGTGTGTGGCTGCCAAAGGTGAGTCTTTGCTTGCATTTGCATTGTTCACAGTCAGTCTTAGGTCATACAGGTAGTATTACCCCACTACTCTTGAATCTGCTGTTCTCAACACCGTTGTCCATAGATGAGTTGTCCATAGATAAATGACTGATGCTCTGTTTCCTTTGTTTTTGCTAGGTTTGTAGCGGCCTCAAGTGGCAAGGAGGCCTATGTCATCTCTCTGTACATCGACAACCCACTGCTGATCGGAGGCAAGAAGTTTGACCTGCGTCTCTATGTGTTGGTTACCACCTATCGACCTCTCAAGTGTTACATGTAGGTTTATGATTAACCTTAAATCTACAACCTGGTTTCATTTCCCTCAAGTCCTACCGCTCTGAAATGACTGGATAGGTGATAGGTAATAGATAGATAATAACTTAATTGTCCCTATACTAACAGAAACATAGACAGTATTTTACATGTAATGCAAATACATCATTATAAACAGTGCAGTATGCATATACGTTTTCATAATTCTGTAAAACATTAATAAAGGATATTGCCACTAGGATAAATGATAACTTCAGCATTTGATCAGATCAGTATTTGACAATTTGGTCCATTTGGACCTTTGTGTTGCTTCCAGGTATAAACTGGGTTTCTGCCGGTTTTGCACAGTGAAGTACACCCCCAGCACTAGTGAACTGGACAACATGTTTGTGCACCTAACCAATGTGGCCATTCAGAGACATGGGGTAAGTGTGTGTATGTTGTCAAGACAGATAACATATACACAACACACTAAATGGGCCTAAAACAGGCAGAAATGGCTCCGACATAAATATATGAGTTTCTATGTGTATATATTTCTACGTGTGTACAATACATCTATACACGTTGCAGGATGACTATAACCATGTCCACGGTGGGAAGTGGACGGTCAGTAACCTGCGTCTGTACCTGGAGAGCACCAGGGGGAAGGAGGTGACCAGCCGACTGTTTGACCAGATCCACTGGATTATGGTGCAGTCCCTAAAGGCTGTCGCTGTGAGTGGTCACACACACATACTGAAACAAAAACATGTTCCCCATTTTATCCCTGCTGTGTTGCAGCTGCTCTTCCCTTTTTCACTCCTGTCCCACACACTCAACACACTAACTTCCTTTTTCCCTCTAAACACTCCCTCTCCCTCTCCCTCTCCCTCTCCCTCTCTCTCTCTCTTCACAGCCCGTCATGAACAATGATAAACATTGCTTTGAGTGTTATGGATATGACATCATCATCGATGACAAGCTGAAGCCATGGCTTATTGAGGTGAGGCGCCCACCCACACACACACTGTAATTACTTGACATAGGCAAAAATAACGAAGTAAAAAAGTCTCTCTTATTGTGAACATACTATAGTTTTACTCACTAATTCTAGTTCCTACTAAGATGACCTCGTGTCAAAATGTTTTATTTTTTCTGCATTGTTTGTGAAGTGAAACCAGTGCTGCGTTCCTTTCTATCAAGTTTAATGTCCTTAGGGTTGACTTTTCTCTCTGTGTGTGGATGTTTGTATATGTGCGTGAGTTTGTGTCTGAGGTGTGTGTTTGTGTCTGAAGTGTGTTTGACTAAAACCTGCTCAAGGCGATGTACAGGAAACAAACAGTATTCACAAAGCGTCCCTGTGTGTAGGAGTGCTGATCCGCTGTGAGATCCTCTGGTACAGCCACCCGGGGCAGAATAGCCGGCATGCCAATGCCAAACTCTCATTAATGTGTATTGTAGAAGAACAGCTGGGGAACCAACCTGCAGCAGTCTCTCAGTCTGCAAGAGCTGGGAAACAAGGGAGTGATTCCAACCAAGCTTTGTGTGTGTGTGTGTGTGTGTGTGTGTGTGTGTGTGTGTGTGTGTGTGTGTCTCTTTCTGGGATTGATCTCTCTTTTTCTCTCTCTTAGTTGTCCATGTGGGTGTCTGTGTGCCAGTATATTTACAACCCACACCCACCGCTGCTGCTATTACATTGTCCATGTGGTACATTTCCTGCCTGATAAGCAGCTCCCAGTTCCTATGGGGACCGATAGGAAATGAAAACAGTGAAATAGTGAGGTCATTCCTGCCTGTTACTAGTCTCCAGTACTTTGTACTCTACTCATACTCAGGACAGAACTTTCCATGCTGGCCCGTGTGTACATAATGACTAATGCTTATCCTGACCTGTGCTCTCTGCTGTGTGTGTGTGTGTGTGTGTGTGTGTGTGTGTGTGTGTGTGTGTGTGTGTGTGTGTGTGTGTGTGTGTGTGTGTGTGTGTGTGTGTGTGTCTATTCCGCGTCTGTCCTCCAGGTCAACGCTTCTCCGTCGCTTACCTCCAGCACAGCTAACGACCGGATCCTGAAGTACAATCTGATCAATGACACTCTCAACATCGTCACACCCAACGGGGACATTCCCGACTGCCGCTGGAACCGCAGCCCACCCCGAGAGGCCCTGGGCAACTACCAAGTCCTGTGAGTGACAGCCCCCTCCTCCTATCACATTGCTCATTGGAGAAAACAGGCCTTGGGCGTGTTCGGCATGATGCAGCGTTTTGGAATATTTAGATAGAAATATGCTATGCTTCTCTGACATGTAGAATATGGAATGAAGTAGGATCTAATCATGGCATTTCTATCTGCAGCATTTGACAACGTTTGACTACGGAATGTGGCCCAGGGTAAAAAAACAACACTATTTATAAAAATATTCTGGAGTGCCAGATGGGCAGGGTTTGCCGTTGTGGAACTATTGGTCCATCAAGCCAGGATTAACGGTTAGAGAAAATACCTATAACCGTGAACTGATTCAGGATCAGATGAACTGAAACAAGCCATCTACGATTCACCGCATAGCAGCTTCTAGTCATTGTTGCTAGCTATCTGACCGATCAGAATGACAACACACAGCCTTTTACCTCAGAGTTACATTTTTGTTGTGATGTTATCACTATATTGTCTTTATACTTCCTATATCTAGCATCCTTACTTATTTTATGAGTTGGAGAACACTTTGGGAGGGATCTTAGACCATTCCTACATACAGAATCCACAGCAGGTTGGTGGCACTATAATTGGGGAGAAAGGGCTCTTGGTAATGGCTGGAGCAGAATGAGTGAAATGGTATCAAATCCATCAAACACATGGTTTCCATTTATTCTGTTCCAGGCGTTATTATGAGCCGTCCTCCCATCAGCAGCCTCCACTGACAGAATTCTTCCAGATCCTTGATATGGTTTGTCTGCGCTAATAGACTGCCCTCTTCAATTCAAACCACAGCTTTTCAATAGGTTTCTACTTTTGATTTTGGGGCCAATTAACCTATTTTTTGTGGTTTTTGATGTGTGCTTGGGGTTATTGTCTTGCTTGAAGATCCACTTGCGGCCAAGTTTCAGCCTCCTGGCAGAGGCAACCAGGTTTTTGTCAATAATATCCTGATACTGGGTAAAGTTCATGATGCCGTTGACTTTAACAAGGACCCCACGACCAGTGGAAGCAAAATAGCCCCATAAGATACGCCACCAAACTTTACAGTAGGTACTGGGTTCTTTTCTGCTCATGCATTCTCATGTCGACGCCAAACCCACCACTGGTGTGCATGGCCAAAGATCTCTAATTTTGCTCATCTTTATCGAGGGTGTCAATAATTTCGTACCCCACTGTAGGTCTTACCAGTACTCTGTCTTACACATGCACTCTTAGAAAAAAAGGTGATATCTAGGACCTAAAACTGTTCTTCGGCTATCCACATAGGAGAACCCTTTGAAGAACCCTTGGCACACAAAAGAGTTCTACCTGGAACCAAAAAAGGTACTACCTGGAATCAAAAAAGGTTCTCCTATGGGGGCAGCCGAAGAACCCTTTTGGAAGCCTTTTTTCTAAGAGTGTACTCCCTCTCTCTATCCTCTATCCTCTGTCTCTCTCTCTCTCTTCCCCTCCCTTCCTGCCTCCGTCTCTCTCCCTCCCTGCCTCTCTGTCTTCCCCTCCGTCCCTGCCTCTCTCTCTCTCTCCCTGCCTCCCTCCCTCTATCTCTCCCTTCCTCAGGTACGACGAGGAGCAGGCACTGAGCGAGAATGCAGAACGTGACCTACGGAGTCGCTCAGGCCAGTCGCTGGGGTCTAAGGGAACGGCGAAGGGGGGCACCGGGCCTCGCCCAGCTGCCGCCACCTGGAAGTGAGGTGGTAATGTCCAATGCCTCACTGTCCCTTCACTGACCTCTCGTTGCTCTTCCTGTGTCATTCATGGGGTAAAGGGGGTCGGGAGCAAGGGACGACCCAAACAGAGGGATGGAAGGATGACAGGGAGGGAGGGAGAGGACCCAGTAAGCTCTGAGGACCCTGCCATACATCACAAGCAAGGACACGTGTGTGTCAGTAAAGAAAGGGTCACACACACTCACGTTTATCAGAAGCTCTGTATAATACAGTAAATAATAGCATTTATCAACCATTTCTATAGCAATGGGAAGGGGACGTTCTCAGATGACTGTTAGAGGATTTCAATCAATGCACCTGTTTGAATAATGTTTACATATATTGTTGTGGAATTGTTTTACTTTTAATGTTTTTTATGTTTTCAAGCAGAATATTTGCAAGGTTAAGACACATTGACGTGTGTAATTATTCTGTTCATGTCTGAAAACCGACAGGTTTCACCTCTTTATTCTGAAATGCATGACCCGAAAAGCATTTGCTATTTGTTGACTGTATAAAACATAGTGTAATGGACAATGCTAACAACAAACGAAAGTAAGACTGGAAAGTGAGCTTTGAAGCGTTTGCTTTTCAAGCCACTGAAGTAGGCTATAAAGTGTATAAGGCTACAGTATGCATAGGACAGTCAATGTTTTGGAATTACTTTTATAAAACTGAGAGACTTGTTCAATGTTTGGTTATACAACTTTACTTTTGAGTTGTTACTCATAAATTCAACTTTGGGATAAAGAAATGCTTTCACAGTTAAATATCTGGATATAAAGTGATGAGGTCAGCTCTTCAAACGTTGAAGTACCTTTCATTTTGTGTTGTGGATGACATTGCCATGCCAACAAATATTTTCCTGTGGTGTGACCTTGGAGGGGTGACCTCGAAACCAGGGTTGCGTCCCAAAGGGCACCCTATTACCTATGGGCCCTGGTTAAAAGTAGTGCACTATATAGGGAATAGGGTGCCATTTGAGACACTGACCAGCACACCCTTGGTCTGCCTGTGTGTTTAAGATAATCCTATTCTGGTCACAGTGTGTGGTCACCTCGAGCGGTTGGCATACAAGAGACTAAAGCTGAAGTGGCTACTGAGCTACAACAGACTGAACCATTCTGATTGTGTGAAAGTGAACATGATGTAATAACCCATAGAGTATCTTTATTCATTTCTTATATACAGTACCATACACCCCACCCCACCTCACTGTGGTCCCCAGAGTTGTTAAAGGGATAGTTCACCCAAAGAAAACCAATATGTAATTTGGGTGAATTATCACTTTAACAGTCACCATTAGGTTTTGCCTTTAATGATGTGGACTTTTTTGTATAGAAGACTGTACCATGTTTTATATATACTAATATGGTGCTGCTGCCTTTGTCTTACAGATGGTTTTAGTACACAATGAAATATACACTGTTACATTAAAATAACGTATTTTGATGTACTTTTGACACTATTTGGTTATGCATTTCATGTCATCCTTTTACCCTCATTCTTTGTTGCATACAGGTAGTTGCAATTCTATATTTTTTTATATACATGTACTGAATATAGGAATTATAACATGCAATGTTTTTGGTTTTTAAATGTATTAATAATTCCTGGTGCCTCAAATGTCTGCATGTAATAAATCCAATTAAACAATGGGGGATTTGTGTAAATCTCAATTTTTAGGGGTCACCTGTGTGCTTTAGACAGATTCCCACACCTAACATGGACTGTGTCAGAGCACTCTCTGAATATGAGAGGGGTTACATTTCCCCATCCCTCAGCTGTATACCAAATCAAGTGGCAGGGCTGCCGTTTTGCTAAACAATATCAGTGGCCATATATTCATTTTGTTTGCAATTCTTGAAATTTCTTGAAATGAGAACTATTATTTTGAAGGTTTTTTATTTTGCATACCGGAAGAGATGGTGGGTGCGTTTATGCTGCGGCTCCTGTTGCTGGTAAGAAAAAAACTGGTAAAAGGTTAGCCAGCTAAATACAGCTAATTTATTCATTGATTCGCGTCTCTCAAGAGGAGCGGAACTCTTCAAGGTAAAGTGATAGCATGTCCAGCTATATCTAATACCTATTTTGTTCATTTGGAACTTTGGTTTTTAAACTTTACAGCAACTGTACGAAAGTTTTTCTATGTAACATTACCAGAAGCAAGCTATTTAGCTAACGTTAGCCACTACTATCCAACCAGCTGGAAGGTCGCGTATGAAACAACTAAATTAACGTTAGCTAACGAACTATGGTTGACATAGCAGTACGTTCGGTAGCTAGCTAACGTTAGATCTAACTAGTTAATGTTACTTGTTATGGGTCCTGGTAGAAGGCTACTTAGTTAGTTAGGTAGCTAACTAACGTTAACGTCAGCTAATGATTTAGTTAACTAACAATGTTTAAGATAGCCCGCTATGTAGTCCTAGTAAACTATTACTAGCATAATAGCCAATTGCTTACTTACGAGCTAGCTCCCTAACTAGGGAACTAACATCTTGGATCGGGAATATTTGTTAGGGTATATTTTTTAGTTAGCTCAAGATCTGTCTGTCTGACTAGAGCCCTTGCGTCGGTGACTGATGAAAGAAGGGCGGGGCAGGTTTCAGAAGTAAAGATAACTCCGCTGTCATCTCATGCAGTCTTCAGAGTCAACTAATCGCCACAAATGTTCTGTGTCTAGCGATCTTCTGTCACAGGGTAGACGTTTCTAGCTAAAAAGCTAGTTAGTTTTCACTTTAAAATAAATCATTGGTTCACACTAAATGGCGAAGTGGCACTGTCAAAATGTGTGACTTAGGTTTAAAGTCTGATTTTAACAAGATGCATTTTAGAAATAGGAGTTTGACTTTATCAATTGGCCAAATACTGATGACCCAAAGCCTTCCCTTGAGAGAAGTGGAATGGAAGTGACTTTTTGGACCTGAATGCCAAAACATTCAGGAGATGGAGATTCTCAAAGTTGACTGGACCCATTTTGCATATCTGACCCGTTTTGATATCATTTGAAAGCTTAAACAACAGGGTTGTCAAACTATAGGATTTAAAGTACCATCCATCATCATCGTTATCATTTGTCACCTGGAAGTTGAAGTGGCATTGTACTCATTTTGTTTCTATGGTGACCGGGCCCTTAACATCATGCCAGCACAGCACATGGGCTTCCACAGGAAAGTGACCAGAAAGCTGCTCACATCTGTGATGTCACTTAATCCAGTATTTCCCCCCATTATGTGTCTCCCTCAGTTGGCACTTTAACATGGAACATGCCTGTAAGAGTGAAACAAATGCAATTGTTTAAGCCTGCCCCTTGGTCCAAAGTTTTTGGGTAGGGTTGACTGCTGGTGGTGTCAGTGACTTTGTTATCCAAGTAGAGAGAATCTAGGCTACACACATTCATTGAGCACAGTTCTGAGCCTCTCAACATTGAGTTCTTGACTCTGATCCCCACTGGGGATGGGGTTTGCCATACAGAGAGGGTCCACTATAAGCCCCATTCTGTCAGCAGCAATGCACAGCTTCATCACCAAGGAGGACAAGGTTGACTGACTGACACAGCAAAAAAACAATCCAAGTTTACAAACTATGGTTGCTATGGAAACACTTCACTCTAAAGTCGATTGTGTGCAAGTCAGAAGTTTACCCAATCTATTCCAGAACACCCCCATAGGGATTTATAAATATGGTGTCCCACTGTGAACTAACATAAGATGGTAGGGATGGCAGCCATCATTGCAAAATACATCTCAACACATGTTTATTTTAGGAAACAAAAGAAGGAAATGGAAACGGATATATTTCTCTTATGAAAAAACTACCTCAGGACTACAGTAGAAGGACATTTGCTAATAGGTTGATGACCTAGTAGCAAAATTGTACCCTAGTCTTTACATTCCATTGCCATGATAAGGCTCTGACGAAACAGTGCTAACATTCACCCTATGCAGGCCTGTGTCTCTATACTAAGGCCAGAAAGTAGAACCATAGAGATGACAAGTTTGGCCATTTCCATTTCAGCAAAATGACAGATAATTCCATGCCAGCCATGTTATCACCTCCTGGAAGATGGCAAATGATAATACTGAATTGTCACAATGATCCACTAAAACCCTACATCTGAACACTCCTCAAGAACCGATCATGCAATGCTCAGAGGCAGCAACAGGACATTCAGCATTGCATCCCAATTCCCCACCCTTTTACAAAAGTGTGCACTTACTAGCACACTTCCCATCATGGATTTAAAAGCATTGGAATGGTCAAAGCATTGGCTAGAGGGAGTTTCCACTGTTTAAAACATGAAGGGTGTTCAAGTGCTCACTTTGGGAGAAGGGTGGAGAATTGGGACTCAGCCAGGGGCTTCTAATCAGGGTTCATTTGGAGTTTAGTGTATACATGTAGGCTTACTTATACAATGTATGACTGGTCTTGACTCCATTCCACATTTGTGATATGTCCTACTACAGCCCTAAGGCTTGTTCTGGGGCCTTATGTATCAAGGGTCTCAGAGTAGGAGTGCTGATTTGCCTTGCACGAGTCTTGGTACACCCCCTGGACAGGATGCCAGTCTATCGCAGTGCCTTACCCCCAATCTATCTCCTTAATGCTGAGTGCCAAGTGTAGACACATTGGGTCCCATTTTACAGTCTTTGGTATAACTCGATCAAACTACCAACCTTCCAATCTCAGGGCGAACACTCTTACCACAAAGCCACTGAGTTGGTTGGGGAGCGCTGATTTAAGGATCAGTTTAATTCTTAATAAATCATACATGGACAGGGGGAACCTGATCCTAGATCAGCAGCACTCCTACTCGGACCTGGACCTCACTCTGGCGTCTGTGTTCTTCTTTCTTCTCTTTTAACTTCACACCCAAAAGAGAGGAAGTGTTATTTTCCTGGTCAGGCCAAACAGTGTGTAACATCTGTGATTGGGGCCTCCCCTGCTCACATAGTCAGTGAGTCACTGGTAGACAACAAGGAAGTGTCTCCTTTTGAAACAGGGAGACTAATCAGACACAACACCCCTCCAAGGTAACTTGTTGCCATTGTGTGTTGAGGTAGACTACCCTGGATCAGTGTAGGGCTGTGACGATATCAGTATTGTGACATTGTTTCCATGGAAAACATGAAGCAGACCAAACTCTTTGGTCCGTTAACTTGATGTATGTAACATATTGTGTTCTATAACTTGGAAAATAAATGTGACTCTGGATGACAACATAATGATGTTTGTTTCCAACATTAGGGATGTTTTCCTAAAGAAGTCAAATCTGCCTTGTGTTTTGTTTCCTTGCCACAATAGTAACGAGTATCTCGATACTGGTATCGTCCTGGACCTATATCAGTGTTTGTTTTTCATCTTATAATGGATTAGGTTAGCGCAAACTAGGGTGACTGATCAGAAATCAGAGTTTTTAATGGCAGAATGGGCAGGGGAGATTTGTGATTATGTCAAATTCTTATCTAATGCGATGCCCTGCTTTGTGTTGTTGCTGTCTGGTGTGTGAACTTCGTTTCAGGGACAGGAGCAGACAACAGAGTGGTGAACACACACTCCCGTCTCTAAATACACACCACTCTCATTGTGTGAGAGGTGCTTATTTATAAGGGCATGATTGTGAGATCTGTCTGGGGCTGTGTTTGAGAACTCACACACAATCTCACACACACACGCACCTTGCTCGAGGACAGACATGCTTGTGCCTGTCAGCAGACATGCTTGTGGATGACATGCTTGTGAGCTTCGCTTTATTCCCCTGCAGTGGAGTTATGAACAGATCAACATCCTAACATGTGTACCCCACTGTCCCTGTCTCCTGTCTCTTTTATAGATTTCTATTAGAGCACTGTCTGTCTCTCTGGGGCTGCTAAAGAGTACAGACCTGACGCTATGAATAGTGGGATGGACAGGGTCTGTTTGCCAGGATTGTGTGGCTGAGTTCAGACCTGTAACCAGTAGTACAATGCCCTGAGCCCAGAGTTGCCTAAGAGCATTCCAGCACTGTCCGTCTACCGCAAACGGCTATCTGTGGAGAGTAGTCAGCTTCAGAAATAGAATAGAAAAGAATTGATGCCCACTCATAGACGGTAGGCTATGTTTAGCCATCCACCCATGTAATTTAGCCAACATTGAGGATCCTCTCTATTTAGAAGAGCCTACCAGTCATCTCCCACATCACCTTGTTACTAACTCTCTCGCTCGCCCTCTCACTCATCTCACTCATCTTATTCTCTTGTTCTCTTTTGTTATTTTTTCCACGTTCTTTCTCTCTTTTTATTCTCATTCAGTTTCACTCTATTTCCCACATTCTCTCTCTCAATTACCCCTCTCTGTCTCTCTCTCTCAATTACCCCTCTCTGTCTCTCTGTCTCTCTCTCTGTCTCTCTCTCTCAATTACCCCTCTGTCTCTCTCTCTCAATTACCACTCTCTGTCTCTCTCTCTCAATTACCCCTCTCTGTCTCTCTCTCTCAATTACCCCTCTCTGTCTCTCTCTCTCAATTACCCCTCTCTGTCTCTCTATCTCTCTGTCTCTGTGGTAAAGGTCAGTGGAGTCTCATGTCATGCATCTGTTCTGGGTGCAGCAGGGCTGTAGTGTGTCATGACTCAGGCCCCTCCAGTCTCAGGCTCCTCAGTGCTGCTGTTCACTGGTCATGTGCATTCAATTACTGCCTGGGTGACCCATCTCTGTCTCTCTGTCTCACTGACTCTGGGAACCTGTATTTCTATGTGCAGCTGACAGGTGTCCAATCCGAGGGGGCCCTCTATCCCTTGATGTTGGTTCATATAACCCCAGCCGGTCCAGTTCTGGAGCTAGTGGGAGTCTGTGTTTTCTCAACACGCCAGGAGACACGCACACAGCATACTATGCCTATACCCCACATAGCCTAATGCATTGCTGCCTATACCCCACATAGCCTAATGCATTGCTGCCTATACCCCACATAGCCTAATGCATTGCCCACTGTAGACAGTATGCAGTCTATGTATATAGTTTATCAGAGGCTATTGGACAATGTTGGAACTTGATGTCTCTGCTGCTGGCATTTGCAGAATTGCACCATGCTTGGTACACCTGGACTATAATTGTAGTAATATCTGAAAATGAAATGACTGTTTGATCACATCACATGTAAGCCTAGTTCCCTATTTCCTTCATCAAGAATTGAAACTTGAGCAGTTGTCCGTTTGGCGCGACGTCTTATCTGTGGCCTCGTTTGCAGGTGTTTGAAGACCACCACCCCTAATTCTATTCTTAGGAGGATACACACACACACAGAGAGACACACGCACATCCTATACCCTTTACAGACAGACTTTACTGTATGTTGCCTATAAAAAATAGACATGTTTTTTAGAGCCTGATACATTCTTGCCGGGATAAACCTTTTATATCTCCTGTGCACATGCCGGCAAGTTTAGGAGTGGCAGTAGACATGGGCCGGTGTGGGTGGACGTCTATTTGAATAAATCCATTGAATAAACACCATTACAAAGCCTACACTGGATTTAGGCTACACTATTGCGTGGTAAATGTTTCTGATCAGTGATAGATGAGTAAACAAATAGATGAGCTATACCACCTCCAATTATTTTCCCAGCCAGAGAATAAACCATATATAGCATACAGAGGGAGATTCAATGATACAAAATCACATTGATTGATTAAGACAAGTCACAGGCTTTAGGTCTGGAGTTGGCCTAGGTTACTAAGCAACTGAAAATGAAGAGCAAAACAGTCTGCTTGTTAAGCTACATAACATGCTGACAAAATGTTCTAATCAGCGATAATAAATGAGCCAACTAGACAAGATGATCATGAGCAGCACTCACCTCAATTTAGCATTTCACCAGCCTAGTTGTTGCCTAACTAATATCCAAACGGAGATTCAGTGAAAAGAAAATCAGACATTGATGGATTCTATCAATACAAGTCCTCACGCTTGTCTCAAAGCAGGGTAAAAGGCTATTGCTTCAAATGTATTGTAAAAATAGGATGGCTGTGGGAGTATCATTAAGCAACAATTTGATGCCTTCAATTGCACTAGCCTATTTTATTCCAATATTTTCGTCATTCAGTAATATTTATTCCCACAGTAATTCTTTATGGATCCATCCGGTCGTGGTTAAGAAAACAGTGCATGCGGTGGGCTATGTGAAGAGATGGGTGAAGTGACATGCCTCAAAGTTTAGAACTGGCAGGAGGATAGAAGTAAAGGGCGCTGCCTAGCAACCATCAAGAGCTTAGGAGCGTAGTGCGTGCCAATGCTGCCTCAGCATTACGGCTACATTTCATACTAAGCCGTAGGCAGACCTTTACCTTAATCATGACTAGGTCGGTTGGCAGAAATAAAAGTAGAGGCTTTGTCGCCGGCAATGCCTTTCATATACAGTGGGGCAAAAAAGTATTTAGTCAGCCACCAATTGTGCAAGTTCTCCCACTTAAAAAGATGAGAGAGGCCTGTAATTTTCATCATAGGTACACTTCAACTATGACAGGCAAAATGAGAAAAAAAAATCCAGAAAATCACATTGTAGGATTTTTAATGAATTTATTTGCAAATTATGGTGGAAAATAAGTATTTGGTCACCTACAAACAAGCAAGATTTCTGGCTCTCACAGACCTGTAACTTCTTCTTTAAGAGGCTCCTCTGTCCTCCACTCGTTACCTGTATTAATGGCACCTGTTTGAACTTGTTATCAGTATAAAAGACACCTGTCCACAACCTCAAACAGTCACACTCCAAACTCCACTATGGCCAATACCAAAGAGCTGTCAAAGGACACCAGAAACAAAATTGTAGACCTGCACCAGGCTGGGAAGACTGAATCTGCAATAGGTAAGCAGCTTGGTTTGAAGAAATCAACTGTGGGAGCAATTATTAGGAAATGGAAGACATACAAGACCACTGATAATCTCCCTCGATCTGGGGCTCCACGCAAGATCTCACCCCGTGGGGTCAAAATGATCACAAGAACGGTGAGCAAAAATCCCAGAACCACACGGGGGGACATAGTGAATGACCTGCAGAGAGCTGGGACCAAAGTAACAAAGCCTACCATCAGTAACACACTATGCCGCCAGGGACTCAAATCCTGCAGTGCAAGACGTGTCCCCCTGCTTAAGCCAGTACATGTCCAGGCCCGTCTGAAGTTTGCTAGAGAGCATTTGGATGATCCAGAAGAAGATTGGGAGAATGTCATATGGTCAGATGAAACCAAAATAGAACTTTTTGGTAAAAACTCAACTCGTCGTGTTTGGAGGACAAAGAATGCTGAGTTGCATCCAAAGAACACCATACCTACTGTGAAGCATGGGGGTGGAAACATCATGCTTTGGGGCTGTTTTTCTGCAAAGGGACCAGGACGACTGATCCGTGTAAAGGAAAGAATGAATGGGGCCATGTATCGTGAGATTTTGAGTGAAAACCTCCTTCCATCAGCAAGGGCATTGAAGATGAAACGTGGCTGGGTCTTTCAGCATGACAATGATCCCAAACACACCGCCCGGGCAACGAAGGAGTGGCTTCGTAAGAAGCATTTCAAGGTCCTGGAGTGGCCTAGCCAGTCTCCAGATCTCAACCCCATAGAAAATCTTTGGAGGGAGTTGAAAGTCCGTGTTGCCCAGCAACAGCCCCAAAACATCACTGCTCTAGAGGAGATCTGCATGGAGGAATGGGCCAAAATACCAGCAACAGTGTGTGAAAACCTTGTGAAGACTTACAGAAAACATTTGACCTCTGTCATTGCCAACAAAGGGTATATAACAAAGTATTGAGAGAAACTTTTGTTATTGACCAAATACTTATTTTCCACCATAATTTGCAAATAAATTCATAAAAAATCCTACAATGTGATTTTCTGGATTTTTTTCTTCTCATTTTGTCTGTCATAGTTGAAGTGTACCTATGATGAAAATTACAGGCCTCTCTCATCTTTTTAAGTGGGAGAACTTGCACAATTGGTGGCTGACAATACTTTTTTGCCCCACTGTATAAAGAAAAGTCGGCAAAAAGTTGGCGGGAAAACGTCTTGGTTTGAAAGGTGAACTAGATAGCTTCTTCTTTCTGTTCCTCTTTTTGTTTTTCCCCTCCCTCTGTTTTGTATTTTGTGGCCGGTGTGTGTATGCCTAGTGGACTGCAGACTCTGCCAGGAACAACACTAGGGGCCTAATTCCATTTTTCCTCTTCTCTGAAGTGTGCTCTCTCCCCTTGAAGGATTCAAATGAATGAATTGCTTCCATGGTCATGCAATAGCTTTTATAGTTCTTCTGTTAAAAACATTTCAATTTGGCTCAATCCTTGTAGGCAAATTTCCTTGAGTGTAAGGGGTCATTCATAACAGAGGACAAAACAGAAAAAATGGCTGCTCAAACTGCAGTTCCTCACAATAAAATGAGAGCTCTTAATAAAGTTTAAAAGTGAAGATGTCCTCTAGCCCACACTTGAACCAATTCATTGTTTTTCAATCTTTCGGTCCGTAAATGTAACGGGGAGTGAAAACTTGTACATTATTAGGATCCCCATTAGCTGTTGCACATGCAGCAGCTACTATTCCTGGAGTCCACATAAAATATGCATGACAGAGTACAGAAATAACAGCTATAGACAAGAACAACATAAGTTATTACATTAACATAAAAAGTAATATTGTCAAGGCAGCAAGAGACAAAAAAACAATACTACTATTTACTCACTTCTTACTACAGTGCATTTGGAAAGCATTCAGACCCTTTTCCACATTTTGTTACGTTAGACTTTTAAAATTGATTAAATTCTTTTTAAACAATACCCCATAATGACAAAGCGAAAACGGGTTTGATTTTTTTTGTGCTAAATTATTCAAAATAAAAGAACACCTTATTTACATGAGTATTCAGACCCTTTGCTACGAGACTCGAAATTGAGGTGCATCCTGTTTCCATTGATCATCCTTGAGATGTTTCTACAACTTGATTGTAGTTCACCTGTGGTAAATTCAATTGATTGGACATGATTTGTAAAGGCACACACCTGTCTATATAAGGTCCCACAGGTGACAGTGCATGTCAGAGCAAAAACCAAGCCATGAGGTCGAAGGAATTGTCCGTAGAGCTCCGAGACAGGATTGTGTCGATGCACAGATCTGGGGAAGGGTACCAAAAAATGTCTGCAGCATTTGAAGGTCCCCAAGAACACAGTGGCCTCCATAAATGGAAGAAGTTTGGAACCACCAAGACTCTTCCTAGATCTGGCCGCCCGGCCAAACTGAGCAATCGGGGGAGAAGGGCCTTGGTCAGGGAGGTGACCAAGAACCCGATGGTCACTCAGACAGAGCTTTGGAGTTCCTCTGTGGAGATGGGAGAACCTTCCAGAGGGTCAACCATCTCTGCAGCACGCAACCAATCAGGCCTTTAGTCCTTAGAACTCTCAAACTATGACAAACAAGATTATTTGGTCTGATGAAACCAAGATGGAACTTTTTGGCCTGAATGCCAAGCATCACATCTGGAGGAAACCAGACAATGCTTATCACCTGGCCAATACCATCCCTACGGGGAAACATGGTGGTAGCAGCATCATGCTGTGGAGATGTTTTTCAGCGGCAGGGACTGGGAGATTTGTCAGGATTGAGGGAAAGATGAATGGAGCAAAGTACAGAGAGATCCTTGATGAAAACCTGCTCCAGACTGGGCCAAAGGTTCACCTTCCTACAGGACAACAACCCTCAGCACAAAGCCAAGACAACGCAGCGGTGGCTTTGGGACAAGTCTCTGAATGTCCTTGAGTGGCCCAGCCAGAGCCTGAACTTGAACCCGATCTCTGGAGAGACCTGAAAATGCATGTGCAGCGACACTCCCCATAAACACAACATGCAACAATTTCAAAGATTTTGTATTTATTATCTGGTGTGATCACCCAGAATCTCAACCATGCTCAATGGGTGAGTATGTCTGGTGAGTATGCAGGCCATGGAAGAACTGGGACATTTTCAGCTTCCAGGATTGTGTACAGATCCTTGTGACATGGGCCCATGCATTATCATGCTGAAACATGAGGTGATGGCGGCGGATGAATGGCATGACAATGGGCCATCAGGATATCGTCATTGTACCAACATTTTGGAGAAATAAGCTTTTTGTGCATATGGAACATTTCTGGGATCTTTTATTTCAGCTCGTGAAACATGGGATCAACACTTTTTACATGTAGCGTTTTATATTTTTGTTCAGGCTCTGGTCTTGTCCATCTTGATTACTGTCTGGTGCTATGGTCAGGTTGCAGCAAAGAAAAGACCTAGCAAAGCTGCAGCTGGCTCAAAACAGAGCAGCACGCCTTGGCCTTAACTAAAAACAGAACAAATATCAACAACATGCATGATGATTTTTCCTGGTTGAAGAGAGATTGACTACTTCTCTTTTCTAGTCATTTTTAATAAACATTTGTTTAGAAAATTCCTAACCACTTGTTTGATCTTTTTGCATACACTTCAGATAGTGGTGTTTTCTAGTGGAATATGTGTATGGGTTAGGGTCAGAGGATATGTCTATGGGTTTCTTCACGGCACCCAAACCAAAAACGTATTTAATGCATCGATCAGTTATAGCGCAATGTCATCAGGGAATGCTCTGCCACCAGGAGATTGTTCAGGCAAATAGCAACTTTAGTAATAATACATCTCTCCAAAGCGCATTTCCCCCCCCCCAAAAAAAATGAAATGGAGATTGATTGTCTCTCTATTTCAGGGATCACCAACTTTTTTTCTTTTTCTTGAGTGGATAGATATTATTTGTAACATAATTACAAATAATTTGTAGACTGCAAATTGACTGCAAGAAGCCCAAACTGATCTAACATTGAACTAAAACATAATTTTTACATTTGTATACCATCACAGGTGTTTCTCTATTATGCGTAGGACTACTTGGAAACAGATTTCCAAAATTAAAATCACTTGGAGATGATTTTCTGCTGTTTTTATTATTTTATGTCCAACAATGAAAATTTATATTTATTTGTTTTTGCTCAAAAATGTTTGGGGCAAATAAAACCACCCCTTGTGCCAAATTCAGTCCGTGGGCCGCCAGTTGGGGAACCCTACTCCATTTAGTTAATTTAGTTTAGTAAAAGAAAATATATATTTTATTGTTTCTCAGTACCTCTCGTCTTCCTAAAGATCTAATTTAACCCCTTACACTTGTGGAATTTGGCCTATGGGGATAGGGATGAATTGAAATGTTTTTAACAGAAGAACTCTAAAATCATACACATGAACATGGAAGCAATTGAAAGAACACTTTGGAGATTATGGGGACTTTATCAGACCAAAGTTGAGGACACGACATTTCACCTGACACAAGACTGAATCCAAACTTTACACTGTTGATTTTATGTGCATTTTACATTTTATGCTACTTCTCACAGCATTTGTTAACAAAATCTGAAAATACTCTGGATACATTCAGTAACATAAGAATATTCATTGACATTTTGGAGTAGGTGCAAGATAAGAAAAAACGATTAAGGGTTGAGTTAGATGTTTAACTGGTGTCGCTAAGTTGCCACACACCTCTCCAAGCTATGCACAGTTCCTATGTAATTTCAGTGCACTTTTACTGAAAGAGCCTTATAGAGCCTTATATGCTTTTTTTTTTTTAGCTCTCCCAGCTTTGCGATTGAGGAACTGAAGCAAGCGCTCTTGCAGCTGTTTGTTTGGAACACAGCCATGCGTCCCCACCGTCACACAATTACTGTTTACACAATCCAGAAACATTCCATTTTAAATCGCAATCTGGGTCAGTTTGGCATCATTTGAAAGCTTATTCTACTGCCAACACGGTTAGCTAAGTTATAAAATATGATCTTAGTGTTAGGCTTTCAAAAGGCACTAAAGTGTAATTTTGGAGTCATGAGTGGATTCATGTGCGTGCTCCACGCCTAATTTTCTTCTAAAATACGACACAGGCTCGTTGTGTTCAGGACAACCCAGGGTATAACGCATGTCATCCTGTAACTGGATCAAACACAGGCTCGTTGTGTTCAGGACAACCCAGGGTATAACGCATGTCATCCTGTAACTGGATCAAACACAGGCTCGTTGTGTTCAGGACAACCCAGGGTATAACGCATGTCATCCTGTAACTGGATCAAACACAGGCTCGTTGTGTTCAGGACAACCCAGGGTATAACGCATGTCATCCTGTAACTGGATCAAACACAGGCTCGTTGTGTTCAGGACAACCCAGGGTATAACGCATGTCATCCTGTAACTGGATCAAACACAGGCTCGTTGTGTTCAGGACAACCCAGGGTATAACGCATGTCATCCTGTAACTGGATCAAACACAGGCTCGTTGTGTTCAGGACAACCCAGGGTATAACGCATGTCATCCTGTAACTGTGGATCAAACACAGGCTCGTTGTGTTCAGGACAACCCAGGGTATAACGCATGTCATCCTGTAACTGTGGATCAAACACAGGCTCGTTGTGTTCAGGACAACCCAGGGTATAACGCATGTCATCCTGTGACTGTGGATCAAATATAGCGATCATAAATGTTGACACTGTACATTCCATGAGTTTGTGCACATTTGGACTGGTTTTTATTATAGTCCTCAACGTCACATCTTTCAGAACACATAGACTCCTCTCGTTTTACAGCATTTCCCTCACTCAGACAATAACAAATGTGCAGATGTATCCCAGTTAGCAGGAGGGATGGGGGCATATTCTTGTCACGAGCAGCGCTCAAGTTTGTAGCGGCTATCAGTCAAAAACCCATACAACGCTGTGAACCTGAGCTCTGACATGTTACTGTAACAGTCACTGGGTTCCAATGTAGGTGCTTAATGAAAACATCTGCCAATTTAAACCCATATAAGGGATCATTGGCTGTGAGTGGAAAGAGCTACACATGTGTGTCTTGTGAGTGTGCATAGAGTCAGTGTAGATAGTCAGGGTAACCATGAATTATTTAGCAGTTTTAACGCTTGGGGGGTAGAAGCTGTCTTGGAGCCTGTTGGTCTGTCTGATAACCGATGCTCTGGCACTGTTTGCTGGACGGTAGGAGAGTGAACACTCTATGGCTTGAGTGGCTGAACTCTTTGTCCATTTTTCGGGCCTTCCTCTGACATTGCCTGATATAGAGGTCCTGGATGGCAGGGAGCTCAGCCTCAGTGATTTACTGGGCTGTCCACACCACTCTCTCGCGCTTTGCGGTCGAGGGTGTTGCAGCCAGTCAAGATGCTCTCTATGGTGCAGCTGTAGAACATCCATGTCAAGTCTTTTCAGCCTCCTGAGGTGGAAGAGGTGCTGTCGTGACCTCTTCACGACTGTGGGGGTGTGTGTGGACTATGTTAAGTCCTTTGTGATCTGGATGCCATGAACACATCTGACCATGATAACTGACCATCCAATATTTCTCCTAGAGTTCAGCTTCCTCAACTTGCTCAATTGTCACACCCTTTATACACAACTCCAGTTGAGGTTTAGGTTTTGGAGAATGTTATGAACCAAATACAATCCTTTTAGTTTTAGATGTACTTAAGACCAGTTTATTGTTAATCACCCATTCTGATACTGACACTCCTTGTTATAAGAGTCTGTGAGCTCACTGGCATTGGGTGCTGACATGTAGAGTGTGGAATCATCAGCATACATAGTAATTCTAGCTTCTTGTAAGACAAGTTGCAACTCATTTGTAGAAATAAAGAGTAACGGCCCAAGGCAACTGCCCTGCGGGACACGGCACTGATGTTAGAGAAGCTTCCAAGCTCAATTAAATAAGTACTTTTCCAACCATGTGATGGCAGGTGATGTAAAGCCATAACAAGTGTGTTTTTTCAATAATAATGTATGATCAATAACATCAAAGACTGCACTGAAATCTAACAAAATAGCTCCAACTATCATCTTATTATCCATTTATTTTATCCAATCAGTCATCTGAGTCAGTGCAGTACAAGTTGAGTGCCCTTCTCTATATCCATGCTGAATTAGTATTTAACTTGTTCTCTGAAAAATAGCCTTGTATTTGTTCAAACACAATTATCTCCATCAGTTTACTAAGAACAGGCTGTTAACTGATTGGGTGGTTGTTAGAGCCAGCAAAGGGTGCTTTACTATTTTAGGCAGTGGAATTAGTTTAGCGTCCTTCCACACCTGTGGACACACACTCCTTTTTAGGGTTTGGTTAAACATATAGCAAATAGCAACCAAGTGCAGACTTTGGAGAGAATTTTGAAAGACTGAATTAGGCCTCTGTGTCTAAACCTTAACCACTAGGCTACCTGGCACCCTATACAGAGTTCTCTTCTGTTAGGAAGTCTGTTGTTGTAGCCACTACCCAGCTCTTAGTTTCTGTTAGGTTAGTTAGCGGTATAGTAGCAGTATAGAAATGTAGGCTGTTTGCTCAATGAAAGGGTTTGCTCCATTTGTATGCTCCATGAAAGGTGTCGAATCGATACAATAATATGCTTTATAGAAGCCACTGAACAGGCACTGATCAGACATTGTGTGAATGGATCCACCAGGTCCACAAACAGTGCTCTGTTTATTTTTTATAAAGTTACAAACGGGATTAGCTCAGCTGTAGAATGGTGTGGTCCATTCCATGCCCTGCTGTGTTCCATGGTTGTCATGGCAGCGATTGGTGAGTGATGGACAGCAGCAGCTGAGAGAGGGCACAGGAAGATCTATGATTCCTCTGGTGGCCCTTTTTCTGGTGTGTGTTCAATTCAAACAACTTTTATTTCCTGGGAGGGAGTTTCATATGTGGTAATGAATGGTACGTACAAGACACATAACACAAACATGTAGGGTACAGTATAAAGGATTAGCAGCATTCTATGCAATCTCTGTGTGTGTACACACATCAAAACTTCAGATTTAAGGAGTTTGATGGATTTGAATGGGAGAGCTCTATATGAGTTGCCTGCTTAGTCCATAATTACTGTGTCATCCGAATACTTAATGAACATCATCTCTGGGTCTGAGCTCCTACAGTCCTCTGTGTACAGGGTGAATAAAACAGGCCAGATGATACAGCCTTGCGGTGATCCTGTACAGATGGTTCTGGAAGAGCTGCAGTGACCATTGAATCTGACCAGCCGTTCTCTATTTGTCAGGAAGGAGAGGACCCAGAAAATCGACATTCATGTTCTGGAACTTTTGAACCATTAAGTGAGGCTGGACTGTATCAAAGGCACTAGAGAAATGCACAAATACCATCCTGACGTATGTCTTGGGCTTCTCCAGGTGGTTGTGGGCACAGTGCAGTAGGGACAGAACTGCATCATCAACACCCCTGTGCCGCTTGTAAGCAAACTGGAGAGGCTCTGTAGAACAGCATACCTCCTTTTGTAGAATCAGCCTTTCAAAGCTCTTCATCACCAGATGTTGAAGCTACAGGGCGGTAGTCATTGTTGCAGGAGAGGTTGCTCTTTTTAGTTACTGGGCATATGGTGGACGATTTCCATATTGCTGGGATGGAGTGTTCTGCCAGAGAGGGAGGAAAAGCTCACAGAAAACACCTGACAGTTGATATGGTAACCCTTTAGTAGGAGACCACTAATGTTGTCTGGCCCAGGGACTTATGGTAACCCTTTAGTAGGGTTATGCCACTAAATACAGATTCCACATCTTCTGATTTGCAGTTCAATATTTGTTAGTGTGGGACATGTTAGATAGGTCAGAGATAGTCTCCTTCCTTTCCATTGCAAAGTCATGTTGGTCATCAACCTCTCTGTCGATGGAACTCCTGACCTCACACGATCATTACCCTGACAGTACTTGAATATGAGCAGCACTGAAATCAGTGCAGTCTGTTGCCTATCTAGCTGTGTGTGTGTGTGTGTGTGTGCGTGCGTGCGCATGCTAGAAAAGCACAACAGAGAGCATGTGTTGGTTGAGTGTTGTGAAAGACACTCTTGTCTGTGGTCCCCCCTCCTCCCTCCAGCCACAACAACCCTCTCTCTGTCCTCCAGCCCTAGCTGTGGTTTGGAGGACATGGGCCACTGACCGCCAGGAAACACACACTATCTTACACACAATCATGAAGAGATGGCGAGAGGATCAGGGGCCTACTTGGAAGCTGAAGATAGACCAGATGATGGAGAGAGCAGCGATTGAGAGAGAGAGAGAGAGAGAGAAAGCAGACAGGGGAGGGGTAGAGAAGGAGGATAGAGAGAGAAAGCAGACAGGGGGGTAGAGAAGGAGGATGGAGAGAGAAAGCAGACAGAGGGGGGTAGAGGAGGATGAAGGAGGAGAGGAACAGAGGTCTTTCTGTCAGTGGAGTTCCGCTCCCATGTCACTCGGCAAACGGAAGCTCCCCACTGTGTGTGCTAAAACGACAGATAAGTCACACACACACACTAGGCCCTCTGTGCCACCCTGCACAGAGCTGTGTGTTGTTTTTTTCAGGCTGTAAGGTTTTTGAAATGGGTGAAGACACTCACCTGCTGTTTAAATTCACACCAGATTGCACACACTCCTATCTGTCTCGCTCCTTTGCCCCTCTTGTTAATTCTTTCTCTCTCAGATCATATCTTTGGCCGTGGTCCCAGTTCAGCATTTCTCAGGAGTGTCACAGTGACAGCGTGATAATTACGTTGCCTGGGTGTTGTTTGGAGCCTTTTATGATAACGGGCTTTTACTAGTTGACTGAGAACACACAACAGAATGACGCTCTGCTCCCAGCTGCCACTTCGTGTCATATGATTGTAGTGAAACTAAATTGTGTGTGTGTGTGGACGGACTGATTTAAAGTCCGCCTGTGAAATCTCTTTCTGTCTTCGGTTTTCTCTCTCACTGTCATACCCTTCATTTACAGGCTTCATTTTCCTACTCATGGAGAGAAATGAGTAGCCTAGTTGTCTGTCTCTTGTGTGTGTTCGTTCATACGGTACGTAGGCTAGTAGCCCCACTAGGCCGTGCTGAAGCCAGGGGATCAGAGTATTAAGTCTGCCCCACACAGGGCTCTCTACACGTGGTAGAACACCAGACGCTGTCAGCACATCCCAGTGCCCTTGGAAAGAATGGACAGACAGGACCTAAGGAAGACCCAGCTAGGGTAGAAAGTAAAACTTTTTTTAATGCAATAAAAATAGCACTTTTTTAAAGACTCAGTGCTGTCCTGTCCCCTGCAGCCAGTCTGTATAACAGCCAGTCTGCTGTGTGTTATGGTGTTATTGACTGTGTGTTTCAGCCCCTGAGGACTGTGGGTACTGAGGGCAGCAGCCATGTCCGGCTCCTACGATGACTCCATGGTCGACGTCTCCAGTGACAGCTTCTGGGAGGTGAGACCGTAGACAACATACAGTATAACACACACACACTGAAAAACATACAATTAACAAACATACGTCATTATATGATATGCATGTAGCTGTACACTCAACTCCCACCCTGCCACACACACACACACACACACCCTCTCACCTGCCCACCACCCCATAACTCCAAGTATCTCTCCCTCCCTCTCTCTCCCTTCCTCTCTCTCACCCAGGTGGGGAACTACAAGCGAACAGTGAGGCGGGTGGACGATGGCAGTCGCCTGTGTAACGACCTGATGAACTGTCTCCATGAGCGGGCACGCATCGAGAAGTCCTACGCACAGCAGCTCACAGAGTGGTCCAAACGCTGGAGACAGCTTATAGAGAAAGGTAGGCACACACACACACTTCAGTGGTCCAAGCACTGAAGACTGGTGTGTGTGTGTCTGTTCCACTCCTTCACCCCTCTGTCCCCTTCACCCCTCTGGACTCTCAGTACTGCACTCTCCATCACCGTAAGCATGCATGTGCGTGTTATCTAATCATGTGCATCCCCAGGCCCTCAGTACGGGACCCTGGAGCGGGCGTGGGGTGCCCTGTGCACGGAGGCGGAGAAGGTGAGCGAGCTCCACATGGAGGTGAAGGCGGCGCTGATGGGGGAGGACTTTGAGAAGCTCAAGGTGTGGCAGAGAGACTACTACCACAAACAGATGATCGGAGGCTTCAAGGAGACCAAGGAGGCTGACGACGGCTTCCGCAAGGCCCAGAAACCCTGGGCCAAGAAACTGAAAGAGGTTGGGGAGTCATACAGACACACACACGCACATATATATATACACACACGCAGACAATACACACACACAGCACGCAGAGAATATATATATATATATATATATATATATATATATATATATATATATACACACACACGCAGACAATACACACAAGCACGCAGACAATACACGCACACAGAGAATATATATATATATACACACACACTCACCCGCGCGAGCAGACGCGACTCACCCGCGCGAGCAGACGCGACTCACCCGCGCGAGCAGACGCGACTCACCCGCGCGAGCAGACGCGACTCACCCGCGCGAGCAGACGCGACTCACCCGCGCGAGCAGACGCGACGCACCCGCAGACGCGACGCACCCGCAGACGCGACGCACCCGCAGACGCGACGCACCCGCAGACGCGACGCACCCGCAGACGCGACGCACCCGCAGACGCGACGCACCCGCGCGAGCAGACGCGACGCACCCGCGCGAGCAGACGCGACGCACCCGCAGACGCGACGCACCCGCGCGAGCAGACGCGACGCACCCGCGCGAGCAGACGCACCCGCGCGAGCAGACGCACCCGCGCGAGCAGACGCGACGCACCCGCGCGAGCAGACGCGACGCACCCGCGCGAGCAGACACCACATACACCACATACACCATACACACACCATACACACACCATACACACACCATACACACACCATACACACACCATACACACACCATACACACACAATACACACAACATACACAATACACACAACATACACACACACAATACACATACAATACACACATACAATACACAATACACATACACATACAATACACAATACACATACACACACACAATACACATACAATACACATACACATACAATACACAATACACATACACACACAATACACATACACACACCATCATGAAATGAGGTTAGATGTGGATTCAGAGTGACAAGCTAGCACACACACACAAGAACACAGAACCAACAAGCTCAGATGTAAAGAAACACACATACGGTCATGGACAAAAGTTTTGAGAATGACACAAATATTAATTTCCACAAAGTTTGCTGCTTCAGTGTCTTTAGATATTTTTGTCAGATGTTACTATGGAATACTGAAGTATAATTACAAGAATGTCATAAGTGTCAAAGGCTTTTATTGACAATTACATGAAGTTGATGCATAGAGTCAATATTTGCAGTGTTGACCCTTCTTTTTCAAGACCTCTGCAATCTGCCCAGGCATGCTGTCAATTAACTTCTGGGCCACATCCTGACTGATGGCAGTCCATTCTTGCATAATCAATGCTTGGAGTTTGTCAGAATTTGTGGGTTTTTGTTTGTCCACCCGCCTCTTGAGGATTGACCACAAGTTCTCAATGGGATTAAGGTCTGGGAAGTTTCCTGGCCATGGACCCAAAATATCAATGTTTTGTTCCCCGAGCCACTTAGTTATCACTTTTGCCTTATGGCAAGGTGCTCCATCATGCTGGAAAAAGCATTGTTCGTCACCAAACTGTTCCTGGATGGTTGGGAGAAGTTGCTCTCGGAGGATGTGTTGGTACCATTCTTTATTCATGGCTGTGTTCTTAGGCAAAATTGTGAGTGAGCCCACTCCCTTGGCTGAGAAGCAACCCCACACATGAATGGTCTCAGGATGCTTTACTGTTGGCATGACACAGGACTGATGGTAGCACTCACCTTGTCTTCTCCGGACAAGCTTTTTTCCGGCTGCCCCAAACAATCGGAAAGGGGATTCATCAGACTTTACCCCAGTCCTCAGCAGTCCAATCCCTGTACCTTTTGCAGAATATCAGTCTGTCCCAGTTTTTCCTGGAGAGAAGTGGCTTCTTTGCTGCCCTTCTCGACACCAGGCCATCCTCCAAAAGTCTTTGCCTCACCTTGCGTGCAGATGCACTCACACCTGCCTGCTGCCATTCCCGAGCAAGCACTGTACTGGTGGTGCCCTGATCCTGCAGCTGAATCAACTTTAGGAGACGGTCCTGGCGCTTGCTGGACTTTCTTGGGCGCCCTGAAGGCTTCACAACAATTGAACTGCTCTCCTTGAAGTTGTTGATGATCCGATAAATGGTTAATTTAGGTGCAATCTTACTGGCAGCAATATCCTTGCCTGTGAAGCCCTTTTTGTGCAAAGCAATGATGATGGCAGGTGTTTTCTTGCAGGTAACCATGGTTGACAGAGGAAGAACAATGATTCCAAGCACCACCCTCCTTTTGAAGCTTCCAGTCTGAGTTCGAATAACAATCAGCATGACAGAGTGATCTCCAGCCTTGTCCTCGTCAACACTCACACCTGTGTTAACAAGAGAATCACTGACATGATGTCAGCTGGTCCGTTTGTGGCAGGGCTGAAATGCAGTGGAAATGTTATTTGGGGATTCAGTTAATTTGCAATTCAAAGAGGGACTTTGCAATTAATTGCAATTCATCTGATCTCTCTTCATAACATTCTGGAGTATATGCAAATTGCCATTTAACCTGAGGCAGCAAACTTTGAAAATTAATATTTGTGTTATTCTCAAAACTTTTGGCCACGACTGTACATACACACACCAGCTTTACCCTGCATTTATCAGTCCGTTGATTTCTGCAATAACCACCACAATTATTCCTTTCACCCCTCAGTTCACTTGGACACATATCACTGACTTACTGCTTTCGCTGTTTGCAGCTCCTTCTCTCCTGTACTAGCTGCTATGCTGTACAACAAACAGGCCATTAGTGCTATCTATACAACGGTGGGTCTAATCCTGAATGCTGATTCGTTTAAACCACATTCCAGCCGGTGTCTGTCTAAGCAATAAGGCCCGAGGAGGTGTGGTATATGACCAATATACCACGGCTAAGGGCTGTTCTTAGAAACAACGCAATGCGGAATACCTGGACACAGCCCTTAGCCATGGTATATTGGCCATATATCACAAACCCCCGAGGAGCCTTATTGCTGTTATAAACTGGTTACTAACGTAATTAGAGCAGTAAAAATAGATGTTTTGTCATACACATGGTATACAGTCTGATATACCATGGCTTTCAGCCAATCAGCATTCAGTGCTCGAACCACCCAGTTTATAATCCACAAGTTACCACCGGCTAAATCTATGATGTTATAATTCCTGTTTACTATGTTCCATCTGACTGCGCAATCAACTGTCTCATCAGCCCAGCCTGGCAATTTATTAACTAGATCTCCACTTTAAAAAGCATCTAGACATTATCTCACATTTTGTTTGAGACTAACATTTCATTTTCTATATAAACTGGCTATTTATTTATTTTATTTTTTATTTAACCCCTTTTCTCCCCAATTGTCGTGGTATCCAATCGCTAGTAATTACTATCTTGTCTCATCGCTACAACTCCCGTACGGGCTCGGGAGAGACGAAGGTCAAAAGCCATGCGTCCTCCGAAGCACAACCCAACCACTGCTTCTTAACACAGCGCGCCTCCAACCCGGAAGCCAGCCACACCAATGTGTCGGAGGAAATATCCCTACCGGCCAAACCCTCCCTAACCCGGACGACGCTAGCCCAATTGTGCGTCGCCCCACGGACCTCCCGGTCGCGGCCGGCTGCGATAGAGCCTGGGCGCGAACCCAGAGACTCTGGTGGCGCAGCTAGCACTGCGATGCAGTGCCCTAGACCACTGCGCCACCCGGGAGGCTCCAGTGGCGTGTAACTTTACACTGGCCACACAGGCAGCTGCTGAGAAAGGGAAGGCCATTGTGTGTCGAACTGGCACTCAGTTTCTCTGCGGCGCCTTGATTTGTTATGGTGTGGGAAATACACTGGGCTGCTCTGCTGTGCTTTTGGCTAGTAGTAGTGCAGATGAACACATACTCCTATGATGATGTCTGATGTCACTTCTCCTCTGACCTGGGAGTTCTGGAACAGTCTGTAGTTTGAGTTTGTAGTGTACCAGTTTCACAATCTGAGTCTTCCTGGCTGGTGTGTGTGTGTGTGAGAGAGAGATATGTCACAATAAGCCTCTTCCTGTTGTTGTCATTGGGCGGTGACGGATTAGTACAGTTATGTGTGAGTTGGGTCAAGGAGGTAATTCATGTACTTGAGGGCCAGACAGTGAGCCAATAGAGAGAGAGGAGATGGAAATGGGCTAACTGTCTTGTCTTAAAAGAAGCGGGTGGAATGGCCTTGTCTACCGCGCACACTCATGTTTCATTCTTGTCACATACACACACAAACAATAACACTGATAGAACACATTCCATATTTAAAATCTCACACTCCACCTTGCTCTATCTTTCTCTCACAGACAGACAGACAGACAGACAGACAGACAGACAGACAGACAGACAGACAGACAGACAGACAGACAGACAGACAGACAGACAGACAGACAGCTTCCGTTCTATGATATAATCAGAGCCAATGGCAGACAGCCAAAGAACATAGGGAACAGCCTATGTGGCCTTTATCAGAGATCCCATGATAAATGGGAGAAGAATGTTGCTGCCACTCTGGCCCTGTCCCAAACAACAGGAACTAATGGCCTTGTCCCCTTCTCTCATTCCCTTCTCTCATTACCCACTTCTCTCATTCCCTCTTTCCATTTGTTGTAGATTGAATCAAAACCCAGCTGTTAGGTGGACAGGTTTTGCCAATCGCCAGAGTTTTTCCTAAGTCTATTTTAGTTTCCACCTCTTTGTTTACCAGAGTCTGAATTGGGTGCTTAGTCTTTGACTTTCATTATCGTATTATTTTGTTACCTTGACTTAATCAAGGTATTCTCTTGCCTTTCAAAGACCCCCCGTCACCATTCCTCTCACCTTTATTCTTTTGAAAAAGCATTGTTCCTTAGCAGTGTCAGCCCAGCCAATAATTGCTTATGGACCCCAAAAGGTTAGAGCTGGTCTTGTTCCTAAGCTTGTGTTTACCACTGTAAGGGTGGAATCATATTGAATAGTCACTTAGCTACTGCGCCATGCTAACTTGGTTATCCATTAGCTACATAAGCATGATGTTAACCGCTGTACCTTACCTTCTCTGTGCCATATGGCAGATGGAGACGATGAAGAAGGCGTACCACGGGGCCTGTAAGGAAGAGAAGCTGGCCACCAGCCGGGAGAACAACAGCAAGCTGGAGAACAACAGCAACTCTGAGGCCCAGAAGAAAATGCAGGACAAGGTGGAGAAGTGCCAGCAGGAGATGGAGAAGGTAGGGATGGGGGTGGGAGGGGGGGGGGTTACACTGGTGTTAAATCATCTCTGTGTGGACATGTGTTTTATGTCTATGTTGTGTGTCATGGCTGGAATGTGATCATTTGAGTATCCTGACAATATGTAGCAAATGTTTCAGCTCCGTGTGTGTGTGCTTCCCTGTATGATCCTCTGGGTCCCAGACTAAGGAGCGCTATGAGAAGTCTCTGGAGGAGCTGGACAAGGTGACTCCCCAGTACATGGAGAACATGGAGCAGGTGTTTGAACAATGGCAGCAGTTTGAGGACAAACGCATCACCTTCTTCAAAGCACTTCTGCTGGAAGTCAAGCATCACCTCGACCTCTCCACTAATCACAAGTAAGACTCCTCCGCCTCTCCACCAATCACAAGTAGGCTATGATACCTCTCCACCAATCACAAGTAGGCTGTGACACTTCCATCAATCACAAGTAGGCTAAGACACCTCCACCAATAATGAGGAAGACCCCTCCACCTCCCCATATCAATTCCAAATGGACCCCTAGCCTCTGCATCCTAACCTTCATAGCTTTATTTGCCTTCTGATTGGCTGCTTTTCAATCCTCTTGTATCTACAGGAGTGGTTAGGGAGTAGGGGATATGTTGGATGGTTGGATGTTGATACATGGTTCACCATCCATCATTAGGGAAATGCTGATGTACCCTCTCGCTCCCTTTCTCTCGCTCTCTCGCTCTCCTGTCTTCCTCTTCTCTCCCTCTCTAGATTTCAGACAGTCTACCACACGTTGGAGGACACTATCTCTGCTGCTGACGCTGAGGAGGACCTCAAGTGGTTCCGCTCCAACCACGGTCCTGGCATGCCCATGAACTGGCCCCAGTTTGAGGTACGGGGATGAGTGAGAAGGATGGGAGAGGAATGGGGGCGAGAGAGCGAGAGGGGTTTAGCTCCAATGAACTGGCCCCGGTTTGAGGTACGGGGAGAGGGAGAAGGATGGGAGAGGAATGGGAGAGAGAGAGGGGTTTAGCTCCAATGAACTGGCCCCAGTTTGAGGTACACGTATTGAGGAAATGAGAGATGGGAGAGAGAGAGTGGCTCAGTGTCTGTGAACAGTTCTGAGTTTGAGGTACATGGTGAGGCAGAGAAGTTATTACATTGGTATTAATAACTCAACAAGATTTATGACTCTGTGGAAAGATTCCATTGGAACTACTCTTCCCACTCCGCCATTTCTCCCTCTAGGTCAGGGGTGTCTAAGTAATTTTGCCCGGGGGGCTGCATTCTGTCTTCGAGGTCCTAAGGGTTGCGCTGAAAATGCTATTTCCATGTCATCAGAATTTTCAAAAAATAGTCCCCAATTAGATCTGTTGCGGTACCCGTATTACCGCCACACCAGCGGTCACAAGTCATGAAGGCAGTCAAATTCCACGTGATCGTTTAGTCACGGTAATAAGGATCTCCAAGCTCTGATGCTGCTATTGGCATTAGTAGCCTACCAAACTTGCTAACTGCCTGGTACTCAGCACTCTATTGTCCGTCTAATCACTCTGACATCAATGCAAATGTAATAACAAATCGAATCAAACACTTAATGAGAGCTCATGCTGCGCAACATTTCAATAGGCTATGCAATTGTGAGAAAACAGTGATGACCTCTACTAAAAAGAGGAGACTTACCTTTCTATAGGCTAGGCCTACTATATTTATTTTTTAACTTTCCTAATATTAAGCACATTGCTTATATTTACAACAGGAGTATAGCCTACCTGGCTGGCAGGAAAATAAACCACGGGAAAAGTGTCCTCCATTCCCTATTTAAGTGCATAGATGACATGTATTTGTTTCCGCTGCCCGTGTTTCGATACAGGTGAATGATAATGGTCCATTCTAAATCAAAACAAATTTCACACACACATTATTTAGTATATGTAAAGACAAGATTAAATCAAGAATAGTCTGATGGGTGACAATATTAGCTTTTGAATTATATATTATCACTTGTGAATGATGCCCAGCATAATAAACAATGCCTTTTTTTGTGGCTTTTTCATAGTCACACACCTCATGTAGCCTATATGTTTTAATAAGGTTTGTATCACAACTAAAGTGGCCAAATAACTTCTTTAAAATTAAGCACATTAATCAGCTTTACAAAGAGTGTAGAGCCTAAACGGTATACATAAGCAGCGATTGAGTTTCAAGTTTTGTAAAGATAATTTTCACCATAAAAATGCACCTTTATAATAAAAGCATTACATGCATAATTGCATTTGCTGTCACTTTTGATAATCGTGTTTTCCCGCTAATGGAACATTTACGCTTATTGCTTACTACCATGTGCACATTTTTTGTGCTTATAATGTGAAGAAATAGCTAATAGTTTATCAACATTTTAAGCTAAACGTTCTGATCTGTTGTGTCAGTCACATTGTGTAAAAAAAGTAATTTTTAATGCTAGTGGTTGTATTAATTTGGGATCTAGCGCATCCCACAACTGTCCCAGACTATGTTTGGAATATTTATTTCTCGCATAGAATAGGTCAAAATGTGTACTATGGGGGATAGTAGATTGACATAGGCTAGTGCTTTTGCTGTTCGTTAGGTCTACTCATCTTGTTGGCTGACGAAAAGTAAATGTGGACAGTTCCAATATCTTCAATATGCACTTCGGAATTGGATAAGGATGCGCGCTGTTGTGTCCCCCATGTGTCTTTCTTCACTTGTAGCCTCTGAGAAAGAACCGATCACATGATGGAGCGCGCAGCCCTCCGGGAGAAGGGCACAACGCAAAATGCATGGATTGTTTTGGGGTGCATTACGGCCACACACGGGATGCTGCCATAAAATTCTATGCATTATCAAGTGCTTGTCAAATTGTGAATGAGTGGCTGATGTAGTGTGTACAGCCTGCGCTAAAAACAAAGCAGCACTCATGCCTTTCGAGTGACATTTTTCAAATCATCATTAGTCGCGTCATGTGACCTTACAATGTATTTAAAAATCAAAACATATAGCCCAACATTTGTAGAACTAAAGTTACATAAATAATAACTAAATTAAGCATATAGGAATACCTGTTTCTTTGTTAACAGCTCCACACAGAATAGCCGCATGTGCGCACTCCCTCATCGCTTGGAGAAAATATCCTTTCTATTTTATACAGCTTTGTTCAATTGTATTCTTCATACTATTAAATAATGCCAAGGAATTCTAAGCAAATCTTGTCTGCTAAATTAACTATTGTAGCCAACAGCCATTTGGCAAAGCCAGATCAGGAATTAACATACGGACAACTCAGAGTATGCTATTCTGTTAAACATTTTCTTCATATCATGCTTCTTTAGACCTGTCTAAAATAAATAATGGTTTAATTGTGAAGGTGTAGGCTATATTACATGGGTTTATTATACTTTTAAAAATGTATATGTTCTGAAGGTCTGCATCAGTGGCTTGTAGGCTGTGTGTGGAAGCCAGGAGATGCTAAACGCGTTTATGTTAATTAACAGTCAATTACCATGAGACCGATAGTTATTTGCTTGACAATCACCGGCTGATGAAATTTCATGACAGCCACATCTACCCGTTTTTATTTTATTTATTTTTTATGCTCCCTGAATGTCTAGTGATTATTAGCGAGTTGGAAGGTCAAGAAACTATAAATATAGATCCATTATATTTTCCACACTGTTTCAATTTGGTTTTAGTCATTTTAAAGTACATTGAGTTCGTCAAGCCATTCGTCGAGTTGTACTTAAAGCTATAGTAAGGACATACTGGGACGTGTCGTACCACACAAAAGCCCATTGTGACAGTGTGCAATCTCCCCAGCATTTTTCTGTCATTTGATAGGACACACACACTCACAGACAGACACCAAACCTGTCTGTCAGGTTGTACCGAATACTGACTTGTCTTCAATGCGCAGATCGTAACCAAGCTCTATCCAAGAGGAAATGATAGCGCTGTCACAACATAAGGGCATGGAGTATTATTTTGTTGGTGTCAAACCATGTGTCGTGTCTTTGGCTATGCCGGATTAATTGCTATGACATGCTATTCTATAAAATACTTTCTCCATAATTAATATCACCTGATTGAGCTAATCGAGTAAATGTAATTAACTAGAGAGTCGGGCACCACGAAAGAATATTTATAGAGCTGTTATCTTCCGAATAAACTCAAAGATTTAGCAATATTTTACATCAATAGCAGTCAACATCAATCGTCATCTTACTTCAGTCTCATATTCTGAAAGTTGTAAATTCTTGGTTATCTGCAAGAATCCTGGCTAACAAGTTGAATCAGCAATACAAAATTGGGTTTAATTATTTATTTACTAAATACCTAACTAATCACACAGAATCACACATACACAATTAAATCATAACTTGATTACAAATTGCCGTCATAAAGGAAAACGTCCCTAGCGGGCGGAACAGATATGACAGCTTGTTACACAAAGGAAAGGGGGCTGGGTTTTAGTGAAAGAGCGGGAGACTGGAACAGAGGCAAAGCTGTGCTATCGTAAATACAGTAGCTTATGCATTCTAAATTACCGCCCATTTGGAAAAGGAAAATGCAATAAATATTTACTCTGAGCTGCGCTTCAGTAGGTTGGTGGTAGATAGAAGACCGTGTTGCCAAACCGAGTCCTCTGTCCTTTGAAGAATGTCTCTGGTGGTCACTGGATACGTTGTAGTAACGTCGTTGTGTAGTAGATGGGATACTTTGTCTGTTCCTTCCTAACCTGCGTTTGTAGCAGCTGTTGCTAACTCAACGGCTAGGAGGTATCACTTCTGAAGTGAATACGAGTTCAAAGTTCATACCATTCACAACCAAAGCTCATGCTGATGTTGGCTTAGTTCTGTAGTTATTACCTGAACCATTCTGACATGGGATCGTCACCCTCATATCCTCGGAACAGAAGGTTAAATCTTCGTCAATGGCTTATATAGTAGAGGGAGAGGAGTGTGTCTGAAAAGTTTATAACCCATGTCTCTTCACAGGGGCGGGCCACTGGTTGAGCAGAGGCCCAAACTTATGAAAACCCAAATCTCTCATTTGGAAGCTAAAATTACATTTCATCTCTTCACAAATAATTTCATATTCAAACATTTGAATTAAACAACAATTCCATGTGAATCCGATACCTCTGATGTTTAGACTTTCTACAGTAGAGTTTGTCATTCTATCATTGATGAGAATGTGTCAGAGGGCAACCGAACTGACATAATATACCTTAAGTACCACCGCATATGTTCAGTTGGTCGGATTACCAGAATATAGTTCATTTCCTCCCAACTTCTGATGTTCCCAGAATCTCTATGTTAACCAAAGGGGCTTTCTAATGTCACATCAGTAGAGTAGGGAGAGGAACGGGGGAAAGAGGTATTTATGACTGTCATAAACCTACCCCCAGGCCAACGTCATGACACATGTTACAAAACAGGAGATAGAAAAGCAAGATATGGAAATATGTGCCCCCTGGTATGGATTGAGGAATACTGATTTTGCACCCGCTCTTATCCAGAGTTACTTAACGTAGGTTCATTCAGTAATTAAAAACAAGCATTTGAGTGAGGTAGAATCTCTTCAGAAATCGATGTTCGTAGTGCTAGAAGAAGAGCGTTTAAAAGGACCATAAAACAAACTCCACATCAACATAACACTAAATGAAGAGCAACGTTTATCACAAGACACCTCTTCATGATCACAGACTAACTGATACTGTGCTTAGATGTGTTCCTTTTGGATGTTAAAGCATTGTTCTTTAAATGGCTGTTCTTTACTTGGAAATAATGCTCCTGTCTTGTCCACCCCCACCCACCCCTCCGTTTGACAGAATGTGGACTGGTCCCACTCCTCTAGGTCCAGAAGGTCCATTGTAGTGAGTTCTGGAGGACTATTCTATCACCGTGGTTCCTGGGGGGAGGGTTATTTACCTCACTCTCCGTCCTCTGTTTGCGTTTTCTCTGTGTGTGTGTGTGTGTTCGGTTTATGTGCCCATTCTGGCCCTCCTAATGCTTTACGAGGAGCACCTGAAAACACACAAGGAAGTGCGCACACACACACACACACACGTCTGTCTGATGAATGGCCTCGTCACCACGTCTGTCGTGTATGACCCGTGTGGGGATGTGCGTGACTACTCCTCCCTTCCTCCCCCTGTCTCATCCTATGGATGTTTGTCTTCCTGGATGTCTGTATTCCAGAAGACTCCTTCTGTTATCGTTCCTCTATCTAACCTTTCACCCCGTGGTGACCTCTGACCTTGTCAGCCCCTGTGAACCCTGCAGGGGGTCACATGCTGCCTGCCAGGTCGTGTGATATAATTTGACTCTCTGGGTTCACCAGTCAGGCCCTCAGACTGACCTTTGAACTCCGAGAACAACCCACTTGTTATATCTGTGGGAACAGGGAGTGGCTTGGGAAAACGTAGAACTATAAGGGAAATGTAACCTCTAGAGCTGTAGTAAGTCTAGGGCCCTTCTGAACACAGCCCCTATGTAACCTCTAGAGCTGTAGTAAGTCTAGGGCCCTCCTGAACACAGCCCCTATGTAACCTCTAGAGCTGTAGTGAGTCTAGGGCCCTCCTGAACACAGCCCCTATGTAACCTCTAGAGCTGTAGTAAGTCTAGGGCCCTCCTGAACACAGCCCCTATGTAACCTCTAGAGCTGTAGTAAGTCTAGGGCCCTTCTGAACACAGCCCCTATGTAACCTCTAGAGCTGTAGTAAGTCTAGGGCCCTCCTGAACACAGCCCCTATGTAACCTCTAGAGCTGTAGTAAATCTAGGGCCCTTCTGAACACAGCCCCTATGTAACCTCTAGAGCTGTAGTGAGTCTCGGGCCCTCCTGAACACAGCCCCTGTCCTTCTGTGGATAGAGTTGCAGTATTGGACTATGTTAAAGTGTGTGTGTCTCTCTGTGGGCCTGAATTGGGACAACGTTCTCCTAACGTTGGGTTGAGGTTCTGTTGGCGTTGGTTGGGATGATGTTTTGATTCAAGCCCGCTCCTTAGCTTCTGGTGGAGGTTTGTGATGGCTCGGTGCTATGTCTGTCTTTATGGTGATGGATGTGTTTACCTTAACTATGCACACACGCACACACACATACACATACACACACACACACTGTTTCAGTACTCCACAGCCCTGGTCTTCAGTGTTTAGTCACAGCCTGAGAAACGTTTGCCTAACGTTACCTAGTGATTGTGCTAGTTAGAGCATCTGAACTTCCAATGAGTGTGCGCCTGGGTGTAAGTGTGTGCATTATTTCAGTGCCTGTCCTTTGTGTAGTATTGTTACTAAGACAAGCAGTTTTAGTTACTAATGTTTGAACATTGATGCTGAATCCGTTGAGCTGAGCATGTGAATCATGTTCATCTGTGTCCAAGGGTGCGTGACTCTAATCGTGTGTGTGTGTGTGTCAGGACTGGTCCATAGATTTGAACCGTACACTGAGTCGGCGAGAGACTAAGAAGAAGCCCTCCGAGGGAGTCACCCTGACGGGCATCAGCCAAATGGAAGAGCAGCAGGCAGCCAAGAGCAGCAGCAGGTAACCACACACACACACACACACACACACACACACTGTCAGGAAGTGGGAAGACATTTCTCAAGGTGCAGTAGATAAACGTGTCGGAAGGCCAGTGAAAGAATGTAGCTTCCAATACTCTCTTACCACTGCTGCACACATTCCACACACCCCTTCCACATCTAAACATCATAGTTACTGTTCCTCCACAACAAGGCTCTCTGCCGCTGATCGGGAACGCTGGTAAAGCATTCCGGAGAAAAGCTTTTGGAATGACGTCTTCCACCACTGAGTTGTTGCCATGGTCACGGTAAACATTCCTGTAACAAGCCCTGAGAAAACAGAAGTGCCCCACTGACTGTAAAGGTTGCACACTGGTGAATTGACTCCAAACATGACCCATGGTGTGTGTAGGGTGGGTACTGGGGGAGTGTGTGTAGGGTGGGTACTGGGGGAGTGTGTGTAGGGTGGGTACTGGAGGAGTGTGAGGGGAGTTAATGAGAGGAATGTGAGGCACGCAAGGCATTTGCCCTTTTGGTATCCATCAGATGTGCATATTGCCAAACATGGGTCTGCCTCGCCCTACTAGCATAAGAGACACGTACTCTGTCACGTCACTTCTACTGTATATTTGTGTCTACAGGGGTGAAGGTGAGTGTGTGTCGATCAAGATTAGTTGTACTTACAGTGGAAATTCATTTTCACAGCTCACGAAAACACAAACAATAGACTGAACAAACAATGGCCATATAAGGAAAAGGGGTTAAGAGTGAAATTCTTGTCTGGACCGAGGTATAACTTCACTCCTTCCTTATCATGTTCATGCATTGAGAGTTGGTCCACATTTCTGCGCTATAGCAAAATCAGAGATACAACCACTTCAAGGGATAGTAGATCTAGCTAGCTATCCCCCTTAAAGGGATAGTACATTTATCAAGCTATCCCCCTTAAATTGATAGTTTACTGCTATCAGTAAATTACTGCTAGTAAATTACTGCTATCAGCATTTTATAATTTGCTCATTTTAAAAGTTGTTTATGGGCAACTAACTATCGAGTATTACGCTATATATATATATATATATATCTATATGTCTCTGTCTGTCTGTCTCTATCTCTCTACAAAGAACACTTGTGTCTATCACCAAAAAGCAGGCTGATATTGGTCTGAGACCTAATATAACATCATTGAGAATGTGTGAACATCTTTTTTTCTGACTTCTGTCAACCAAAGTTACATTGTTGCCACCGTTCAGTGTTTGGTGTTTCAACTCCTCTGAGAGAGATGTGGTTATCTCAGAGAGCGTGGCGCCGTGACTGTCAATAAAGGTGTCCACAGTGCAGTGACGTTGCGATTGGACAGATGGCTACTACGTGCCATGGTCCAACTGCACTGTAAACATACGATGTACATACAACACTACAGTGGGTTCCTGGTTGAAGTTGTCTCTAAGCACAGGTCTAGGAACAGCTTACCTTCCCCAAATCCTAACCTTAATCATTAGGGGGTAATACAAAACTGACCATAGATCAATGTCTAGGGTGACTTCATCATAATTCGTTCTCACAACAGAATAGTGTGGAATTCCGAATCTACCCCCAGCCTCTAACCCAAGGTACTTCTCTAGATAATATATATTTTTTTAAAGGTGTCAGTAATATGGTAATGCTTTAACCAAGCCAATCAGAGGGGAAAATGGAGCTATTGCCGTATTGCTTATACCAATCGGACCCTCTCAGATCTACCTGAAGTGTCTAGGGAAATGGGCTATTATATGGGTCAAATTGGAATTCAGAATGAATTCCTGGTGAAGTGAGGTGTGACCGTTTTCTCAACCCCAGAGCGTAGCTGGGGAAAACACTGATAAAATGCTAGTAAAAGCATCAGTGAGATTGTAGAAGAGGAATTGGTGAAGGTGTATACATGTTGTGTGAATGGGAAACTGACCATTTCTTATTTGTTAACTGAACATGCTTATTTTGTGACTGTGTCCTAGTGTCATGATGGATGTCTAAAAACCACACTGCCTCGTCAGTGTCCTCAGACTGGTCATGTGTTTTTTCTCACAATGCTCATATGGTCTATTTGATTGGTTATGGAAGTGTCACTTGTGTACCAGTTGTGTGTCCGTTATGTCTTAAACCCTCATATCCAAAGGTTTTCGATTCAGCTTGTGGTATGTCACGAAGCTGTCTGGATTCAAGTTGTGTATGTGTACGAGTATGTGTTTTGGGGTGTACGTTTGTGTGTCACAAATGCCTCTCCGTGTCTCTGTGTCGTCAGCCTGACTGTGCCCACTAGCACAGAGCCGGTGGGTTCGAACCCCTTCGAGGATGACGACGACGAGGATCTCCAGGGGACCGTGAAGGAACAGCCCACTGTCGTCAACAACAACAGCAGTCCGCTCAATGTCAAAAAAGTGGAGGAAGTGAAAACGTTGGTGAAAGAGAGACCCTCTCCCTCCTTTTCTTCCCTCCCTCTTCTTTTTTTTCTCTCCCTCAGTCTTTGGGTGAATTTAGTATTTTAGTGTCACGCAAGTGTTTCTCAGGGCTGCACATGTTTGTTCCAGCCAAGCACTAGCACACAGGGCTTGCTGATTAGTTGAGTAGTGGAACCAGGTGAGCTAGTGCTGGGCTAAAACAAAGATGTGCACCCCTGAGAAACACTTGAATAACACACTATTGAGGCACACCCTTCCTGTCCTCATCTTTATTTTTCCCTTCACTCTTTCCTGTTATTCTTCCTCTCTTTTCCATTACTTCTCTCTTTTATTCCTCTCCTCATCTATCCTTGTCCCCTTCCTCTCCTCCCTTTGCCCTCTCTCCCTCTCTGTTGTCACCCCTCCTTTCTTTCTCTCTTTTTCTACCGCTCCCCTCTCTCCTTCCCTCTCCCTGGCTAGCGGCAGGCTGTGTTACGGTGCATGGGCTCTCAGTGAGCGATCACACCAAACCTACATAAGTCATCACTCCTAACAGTGCCAAGTCCTGCAGAGCATTCTTTCTGCGTGTATGTGTGTATTTTTCCTGTCTGTGTTTACTTTACAGTCAGATCTATTGCAAGTTGGAACCTAAAAATACAATTTCTATAGAATTTAGACTTTTAAACAAAAGGCTGTCTACAACTTAGTGAGGAAACCTATATTGGGTCCTGTTTTACATTAGGTCTGATATTGACTCAAGGCAGGACAGAGAAACTAGCACTCATAAAGTCAACGGTGTGTGTCGGTCTCTCTGGCGTAAAGCAGGAACTATGAGATGCCATAGGTGTTTGAGTGTACCAACTGCAAGAGTCTGACTGTAACCTGGCTTCAGAGAGCGTGTGTGCGTGAGGATGTGTGTGTGTTTCATGGGTTTTCTGACTGGGGAAGAAGGGTGTTTGTTCATCTGGGTACTGTACATCTACCTCTCTCTAGTGGTGGATGGGGTGAACTCCAACCATGCTTTTGTAATGTACTCGTGTCATTGTGTTGCCTTGCCTTACCTGAGCACTTTGTCTGTGTGTCCACTCCAAGTGGTGTCAAAGCAAACTCACAAATCCATTCGCCAACAAAACCTCACAGCATTGGTTTCCTAAAAAGGCATGTTTTTCCCTCCATTAGCTGATTTGAGAGAGGAAGGGGGAATCTATAGTCTTTCAGTCTATGTATCCGGGCGGATTCGGAGATGCATTTGCTGGGCCTTCTACATGTTGTGCTGTACTCTACATTGGTGGTGTTGTTTTTATGCCCCCCTACCCCGGGCCCTATTAACTATTTTTGTTCCCGCTTCTCTCGCCTGGCATGCTGGATTGTCCAATCGGTGTGTGTGTGAGCAGGGCATGATTGACAAGTAACATTTTCAAATTTCCCTTATGTTGATTGCTGCCTCTGTCTGTTCAGCGCCAGCAGTGTGGAGAAGTCGCAAGAGTGGTCGGATGAGGAGACTGGGGTGAACCCGTTTTCCATTGAGGACGCCAACGGCGATGGGAACCCGTTTGAGGTGGAGCCGGCGTCCTCGGGGGTGTCTGTGGCCGTGCGTGCCCTCTACGACTACGAAGGACAGGAGCAGGATGAACTCAGCTTCAAAGCAGGTGTGTGTGTGTGTGTGTGTGAATACACTAAAGACTATGCGAGTGAAGAGACCCCTGCCCTGTATAACCACTGCTAAGTGAAAGGACTGGATGTCTCCACCAGTCTTCTTTTACTTGCCATGTCCTGTCAGATCAGTTATCTATGACAATTAAAACACAGAGAAAAGTGAGTGAGGCTGAGTTGAGTCACAAATCCTTTTTGAAGCTGCTCAACAGAAAGACATGCTCATCTACCACCTTCTTTCCACATAATCATCTGTCCATTCCTCCCTGTTTCCCTTTTTGTCCTGAAGGCGAGGAGTTCACCAAGATAGGAAACGAGGACGACCAGGGCTGGTGCAGAGGGCGCCTGAAAGACAGCGTGGTGGGCCTCTACCCCGCCAATTACGTAGAAGACATCCAGTAATGACCGAGCGAGGGACAAGGAGGAAAACGAGAGAGAGGATGGGGTGAAGAGGAGAAAGAAAGTGGAGGAGATGGGGCAGGAGGGTGGGCAGGGCAGGCCTCGCATTCGCCCCTCTCCCCCTACGTGGTAGAGGCTGGCCGCAGTGTGAGTGAGTGAAAGGGGTGGCAGAAGGAAGGGGTTTGCCCATCGAAGAGGATGATGTTGTTGCTCTCTCTTGTATCTTCCTGGATCCCATGTCGTTAAGCACAAATCTTTCTACAACTACGGCCTGCTCTCGTTGTCAGCCTTTATGATGGGACACCCAGTACAGAGTCTAAAGCCAGCTACAAAAGCAAATGTTACTTAAAGCCATTACTGTTACAGAAAATAAATATAAAAAGCTATTTGAAACATGTAACCTTCCAATTGTAGCTTGAAGTTATGAAGACGTTGAAAGAATAAACTGATTTTAAAAGATGTGAACAGACATGGGAGAGGATATACATGTCTCCCATTCACGAGGTCTAGCACATTTTAGATTTGATTTGAAACTGATTGGAGACGTAAAAGTAATCTCAGTTGAATCTTTTAATTCATTTTTGTCATAGACAGTTGGTGATACATATTTTTAGTTCTATAGATCTGATTCTATTGCAACACCAATTTGGAGTCCAGGATCCGATTTGGAAGTCTTATGTCGAAATAAGGGGAATTTGTAATTGCATGTTATTTCTTGCGCTGTTTTGAGCGTCCTTCACCCAATCCTTTTGACAGTAATCAAGGTTTTATTTTTTTTTCACATGAAAGCCATTTGTCGGAAATATCAGAACCTACAACCCCGTTTTCTTATTTGACTTTACAAATCTTTTGAGAAAAGGGCATGGAATTCATGGCAGTGCCGGTTCAGAACAATTGTCTTTCTTATCTGATGCCTATAGTTCAGATTTGTCAAGTCTTGTTATGCATTTTTGTATTTTAAATCTGATTTATGTTTTGCTCAGCGAATAGTTGATTAATGAGAGAAACCGATATCATTAATTATATCCAGTTCTTCCACCGTCACCAACCAGCCTGGTCTCAGAGCATTTCATATTATTCTGTAAATGCTCTGATACCATGTTGCGCCAACCCACATTTTAACAATAAGTGACGCACTCAGAAGTTTTCCTGTAACCTTTACCCCTCAACTTTAATGGATTGTATATTCTTTAATGGTTTCATTTTATCAGCTCACCTATTGATTGTACACGTTTGCTGGTCATTTTAGTATCAGGGACATTCACCAGGGCACATAGGGCTCTGGCCAAACGTAGCACACTTTATAGGGCATAGGGTTCCATTTGTGTCAGCCGCTATTCACTCAATTGACTTCACATTCTGTTGGTTGATTTTTACATCATGTGGATGTTGTTTTTTCTTTCCACACTGAATGTTGGGCAATAAGGTGTGTCACTTGAAGCTAGGAGCTTTAGCTGTAGCTTGCACTGGATGTCCGATTCAAAGCTTTGGGAGAATATACTTTTTTTTGTGGCAGCGAAACAATGTTGCACATTCAGCAATAAAAACCACAGCTTTTACTGTTTTTCACAAACTAGAGGGTCCGATTTAATAAAAGTATGTTTGCATGTAAATAGCGTGGAACCTATGAACAAATTAACCAGTTATAGATTAGGGAGTTGTGATTTAAATTTCTATTTGGAAATCAAAGACTGTTAATTTATGAGATGCCTTAAGTGCTTTTGTTCTCTGTCAGATGAAATGCTGTGATTCGGAAACAAATCCGTTTGTACAATAATTGAATGTTTTATGGCGAATGTCTCGCGAATTTGCTGTCTTGTTGCGTTTGTAAATATTACATATCTCCAGAGGGGCCAGAGCCTACTTATGATTAGTAATTGATAAATAACTGTGGGATTATATTTCTCATTTACTTTTAAAAGTTAATGATTGACAAACACCCTTAATGCCACCACATGTGCATTACCAGTATTGGCAAACTATATCTGTTATTTAGGACCTATCCCAATTCCTATCTCGAGTATAGGTTTCTCCTATTGGGAGTTGACGTTATGGCTCTGACATTGTTGTGAGTGCATTATTTAGCACACCCTGTTTATGCATGATGCTCCTGGAAATATCCCCTACATTTTATGCCTACAACTGCATATCGAGAGGAAGATCGATTTGGTTTGATATCAGTTTTCTGTCAGTGTGAGAGGTGTGAAGTTTTCTGTGCGTTTCAGGTCATGAGATGTATATCATTGGTTTCAGGTCATGCCATCAACAGAACACCGCAGCAGCTTTACTTGCACAACTCAGTTTGCCAATGTTGTCCCACAGCATACATTATAAATGAATTGAACGAAAAGAGAAGTTTTACTGTTGTCATTTCTTTCTTTTTTTTTCTTCAATTAAACATACAGGATCAAGGATAATAGAAAGAAATTGAACTTTACTACCCAGACCTCCATGTTACAATAATGCCCACGTGTTACTGCTGACCAATCAGAGCACAGGCAAAAAAAAATGTATCGTTCTGACGTGTGCCTTTACCCATGACGAGACCGGAAGTATTTTTGATTTACAGGGAAACAAATTTGCTAAACGCTGCGCTTTACCTATCAGGTGAAATTAACAACAGGTGGAAAGATGTCAGAGCCCAGCAAGCAAGATATTGCTGCCATTTTCAAACGACTACGTTCCCTTTCTACGAATAAGGTGAGAGTTGAAAAGCTTTCGGCCTTTAACGAGGAAGAAGCTAATGTTAGCTAGCTAGCTTCAGAGGGGAAAAAATGACACGTCGCACTGTTTTGCTGGGCAGGGGTAGATGCGTCGTAACAAACGCACATGGAAAAGCTTTGAACCATGTATGCTCATTGCACATCCTCCTGACAAAATGTTTTTGCAGTGTTGAAGAAATAATTGGCCTGCGCAGTTTTAAATGGAACAATAGGACATCCTGGACAGTCACGTTCGAGCCAGCTGTCATGTGGCATGATGACAGTTGGAACAAAGATGGTACTTTTAAGAAACTGGTTGGACAGTCCACTTCGTTAGCGTCAGTGTGTTTATTGTAAAGTATAGATGTCTGGTAAATGTTGACTCATGGACACCACAAAGATGAAAGACATCACACAGACATAAACAATACCTCTTGCTCATTAATTGTCGATTCCAGCTGTTTCCGTCTGCTGTTTAGGCCTGGCTACATTGAACGCGACAATGTTGCAACCGCAAGCATCGAAAAGCTGTTTTGGAAACATTGTTTCCACTATATTGCAACATTTGTAACTAGCTAGTTTAGAAATACTTTCGGTAAATGTCGGCGTTCGCTTAATGTGTGGACAAGTAGAGGCTTTTGTACTTCAGACCTCCACGCTACTGGGTTGCTTCATTATTTGTTAGTGTTTTGCTATCTATTTGGCATGCGCTCATATTAACTTGCTTATCAATGTCCCCACAGACTTATCACTGCATGAAGGAGACAGCGAACACCTTGTCTGTATTCAAGTCGCATGTTTTCCAAAGTTGCTTCTTTTCTATTACAGGCGTGCTTTGACTGTTCGGCTAAGAATCCTAGTTGGGCCAGTATCACCTATGGAGTGTTTCTCTGTATAGACTGCTCAGGAACACACAGGTCATTAGGAGTGCACCTGTCATTCATCAGGTAAGGAACAATGAATGAAAAAAGACATTTGTTGCCTACCCCATCCTGTTCTTTCAGATCTACACTAGTGGGTAGGGGCTAGGGATTGTTTCTGGACAGGACCATTGGCTTCACACAACACACAGTTTGACACATTTATGGCCCGATGGAGTGTTCAAAATCAGAACTGTGTATTGTTTGTTTCAGGTCTACTGAGCTGGACTCTAACTGGTCCTGGTACCAGCTGCGATGCATGCAGGTGGGCGGCAATGCCAGCGCGGTGAGTAAAGCCATCCATGGTGGGCACTGACTGGTGGGCAGCCACGTCCCAACCTGCTGTGTTGTTGTTAAGCGCTGAGAGGGTGGTACTAGTAGTTATGTTTCTGACTGCATGAGTGGGCATTATCTCTAGAATGTATGCAGGTGGGCGGCAATGTTTCTGGACAGTATGTTGTATGTTGTCATGATGTCACAATAGGGCCCTGTATAATACCTGTATGATTAATGCAATATTCTGTTAACTATTAACAATACCTTTTGTATTACAGAGTCAGTGTAATTCAAACCATTGTTTTCCCCCTCGTGTCTCTCAGAATGCCTTCTTTGCCCAGCAAGGCTGCACGTCCAATGCCGCCAACACCAAGTACAACAGCCGAGCCGCTGCGCTCTACCGCGAGAAGATCAAGACCTCGGCCACACAGGCCACAAGGCGCTTCGGCACTGAGGTGCCACACACATCCATCCAGACATTCCACTGGGCAAAAATGGATTTAGTCAACATTGGTTACTTGTTATACTGACTTTAACAACATAATCATGTCGCATCAACATGGCTGATTTAAATGATTGTATACTTAGGTCCTTATAGATGCCAAGGAATCCTCTGTTTTGTTTCCCTGCAGTTGTGGCTGGACAGCCAGGCCCCCCTCTCTCCAACATCTCCCGTCAATAAGGAGGAGGATTTCTTCAGTATGCACGCGCAGGTGTGTGTGTGCTCACCCCTGAGTGTGTGTATGACTGTTAGCACTTATTTGTTTGAAATTGTAGAAGATTATGGATGTGTGCATGTTGTTTACATGGTCTTGTCCTTACCTTGCGTATTTTGGCAGGCAATCCCTGATGATCGTAGCTCCGCCCAACCTAATATAACAAGCTCCGCCCAGATGAATCTAAGCCCCACCCCAGTAGAGGAACCCTCTACAAAAGAAACTGAGAGAGACAAAAACGGTACACCTCTACTTCAATATTTACACTTCAGAAACACACATACACTTGCATCTGTTTGTCCATGTCGTCTATGCCCTCAACTCTTTCTGTCTTCAGGTAATACAGAGGGTCCCAGTGTTGACGTGCTAAGTATGTCTCCTAAAGAAGCCTTAGGTAAGAGGACCAAGAGATTATGCCCTAGAGACTAAAGATACTCAACTAGAACCTTAAGCATTAGGAGTACATGAAATATCTCAGCCTGGAACAGTAGCTCTTAGCAGTTTCTATCAGCCGTATTCTAATGCCCACTGTTCCTTCTCCCTTAGAGTCCTCCTCTCTTCTCAAGAAGAAACCAACTGGGGCCAAGAAAACAGTATGTACTCTATGGTAGTGGATTTAAGGAAGTAATGTTCCTTCCATGTACCTATGTGTGTTGTGCTTATGAATAAGAGTGAATTTGGTGATGCTTGTGTGGGTGGGGCATTTAGTGTGAATGGACTGTGTACATCGCTCATGGATCTTGTGGGTCAGTAGATTAGTAGACACGTGTTCATGTCTGTGTCCTGTGTTTTGTCTCAGTTGGGCGCTAAGAAAGGTGGTCTTGGGGGTAAGAAGGTGAGCAAACAGAGTTTCTGTGACCTAGAGAAGAAAGCACAGGCGGTAGACAAACTCAATGAGAGAGATACAGCACCCACTACCACCAAGAACAGCCCCCAACCAGCAGAGGAATCTATGTGAGTCTATCTCCAATTTAAATGGGCTTTAATTGGCCTCTCGCTCTCTCATCCACATTGTCAATTATTCTCTAATCTTCACTCTGCTTATCCATTTTTCTCTCTCTTCCTCTCTCTAGTGGTGCCTCCATGAGACTGGCCTATAAGGATCTGGAGGCGCAGCAGAGGAGTAATACAGAGAAGATGAAGGGGATGGGGGAGAAGAAGAAGGAGCAGGCTGAGAGACTGGGCATGGGCTTTGGCAGCAGGAGGTGAGGGGGATTGAATTGATGGTGGTGGTGATAAAAGGATTCGTTTATTTCTTAACATACTTTTTACAGATGTCCTATGTAGAATAGTTTAAAGGGGTACTTTACATTGCAGGGGATAAGTCACTCATCTTTTAAAACAGGGATTCGCTAACTTTTTGCCGTGCGATCCCATTTTGATATTAAAACATTTTGGCGACCCCACCATGTAAAAAATGTATGTAATCGACGGCCAATGTTTACTTTTTTAATTTGGGTTATGACAGTATTAGAAATCTGTTGGACAGTATTTTGACACTATTTCAATCTGACGACTATGGTTTGAAGTGACTGAAATGCATCAGAAAGGTATTGGGAAGTTCAGAAGATCATCAGGCAATAATGTTGTATGGTCTTCTGTGTATAAAATAACATAATTGATTGTTCTTTTTCTCCCAGTCTGATTTAGTGTCTGGTCTTGTCCACTCGGTTCTAACGGCTAGTAAAGGGAAACAGTACGTGTTCCTGAGAGTTATCTTTCAGTGATGGGGTCATAGTATTTTGTAGCTTAAACGGTACTGACGTAACCCCGGTTCTACGAACCAAGTTAAAATTCTCTCGTGACCCGATTTTTCAAATCATGCGACCCCTAGTTTGGGAAACCCTGATCTAAAATAATTATATTATTGTTGGGACTGAAACATGTTGTAACCATTGGAGATATTGTGGTAACAAATACTTTGATTATTTGACTCCATTGTCTCTCCCCCCTCTCTATCTCCCTCTAGTGGAGTTTCTCACTCTGTGCTGTCAGACATGCACACTATCCAGCAGGAGAGCCCAGTGGGGTCCAAGCAGCCCACTAAGAGCCGGAGGTACACAGAGAAGGAGGAAGAGGAGACTGACGAAGGCTCCTTTACATCCAGGTCACCACACTCCGGCAACGTTCCAATACTTTAGCAATGGATCATTCCTTCTGCCATTCCTTCTTGGAAGTAATCACTGACATGGCTAGCCTGGTCTCAGATCTCTTTGTGTTGTCTTGTAATGGGAGTTGGAAAGACATCACAAAAAGATCTGGGACCAGGCTATGATCTGGGAACGAAATCCATTAAATTGAGTTCTCTTTTCCATATGAAACCCATCAGGATGTCGATGACCAAGTTTGATGACCCGACAGAATCCTCTGACAAGTTCTTCTCCAATTGGAGTGAGACGGGGGAGTCTGGCTGGAGGAAAGAGAGCAGGAAGCCAGAGCCAGACTTCTACCTGAGCACCAAGAGTTCCTCACAGGACGACAGGTACTATATGACTTTGATTTCCAGGGATGAAAATACATGAAATTGCATGTGAAAAAGTAAAAATGTATTTGGCCGTATAAGTTCTCTGAGCCACTTATTTTTTTATTCTATTTTAAGTTTCTCACTGCAGTTGTCACTGAATGCACCCACCCTCTCTCTCACACACAGGACCGCAGCCCGGCGGAAAGCAGACCCGGTCCCTGTCTCAGACTCAGGCGACGCCCGCAAGAAGTTTGGGGACGTCAAGGCCATCTCCTCTGACATGTACTTTGGCAAGCAGGATGACTCTGAGGTAGGCACACTGTCACGGGACACACACATACAGTACCAGTCAACAGTTTGGACACATCTACTCATTCCAGGGTTTTTCTTTATTTTTTACTATTTTCTACATTGTAGAATAATAGTGAAGAGATCAACACTATGAAATAACATACGTAATCATGTAGTAACCAAAAAAAGTGTTTTAAAAAAAATCTAAATATTTTATATTTGAGGTTCTTCAAGGTAGCCACCCTTTGCCTTGATGACAGCTTTGCACGTGCTTGGCATTCTCTCCACCAGCTTCATGAGGTAGTTACCTGGAATGCGTTTAAATTAACAGATGTGCCTTGTTAAAATGTAATTTGTGGGATTACTTTCCTTAATGCGTTTGAGCCAATCAGTTGTGTTGTGACAAGGTAGGGGTGGTATACAGAAGATAGCCCTATTTGGTAAAAGACCGAGTCCATATTATGATAAGAACAGCTCAAATAAGCAAAGAGAAATGGCAGTCCATTACTTTAAGACATGAAGGTCAGTCAATGTGGAACTTTGAACGTTTCTTCAAGTGCAGTCGCAAAAACCATCAAGCGTTATGATGAAACTGGCTCTCATGAGGACCGCCACAGGAAAGGAATACCCAGTTACCTCTGCTGCAGAGGATAGGTTTATAAGAGTTAACAGCCTCAGATTGCAGCCCAAATAAATGCTTCAGAGTTCAAGTAACAGACACATCTCAACATCAACTGTTCAGAGGAGACTACGTGAATCAGGCCTTCATGGTCGGATTGCTGCAAAGAAATCCCTGCTAAAGGACACCAATAAGAAGAGACTTGCTTGGGCCAAGAAACACGAGCAATGGACATTAGACCAGTGGAAATCTGTCCTTTTGGTCTGATGAGTCCAAATTTGAACTTTTTGGTTCTAACCGCCGTGTCTTTCTGAGACGCAAAGTAGGTCAACCGATGATCTCCGCATGTGGTTCCCACCGTGAAGCATGGAGGTGTGGTATTGTGGGGGTGCTTTGCTGGTGACACGGTCTGTGATTTTATTTAGAATTCAAGGTACACTTAACCAGCATTGCTACCACAGCATTCTGCAGCGATACGCCATCCCGTCTGGTTTGCGCTTAGTGGGATTATCATTTGTTTTTCAACAGGACAATGACTCAACACACCTAAAGGCTGTGTAAGGGTTATTTGACCAAGAAGGAGAGTGATTGAGTGCTGCATCAGATTACCTGGCCTCCACAATCACCCAATCGAGATGGTTTGGGAAGAGTTGGACCGCGGAGTGAAGGAAAAACAGCCAACAAGAGCTCAGCATATGTGTGAACTCCTTCAAGACTGTTGGAAAAGCATTCCAGGTGAAGCTGGTTGAGAGTGCCAAGAGTGTGTAAAGCTCTCAAGTCAAAGGATGGCTACTTAGAAGAATCTCAAATCTAAAGTATCTTTTGATTTGTATAACACTTTTTTGGTTACTACATGATTCCATATGTGTTATTTCATAGTTTTGGTGTCTTCACTATTATTCTACAATGTAGAAAATTACTAGAAACAAAGAAAAACCATTGAATGAGTAGCTGTTGTAAAACTTTTGACTGGTAGTGAATATACAAAAAATGGATTTGATTTCCTTTTATTTGAGTCTATAATTATGTTGTACCTAAGTACTGATGTTCCTACCTTTTTGATCTAATTGACTGCCAGTATCAAATATCTGCCAGTGTTGACTGTTCTGGTTAAAATTTTACGCTTCGCTGTGACATCCTATAAGCCTCTGAGGCTGGTGTTTACAGTTCATTTGGTGCTGTGGAATTCATATGTCTCTCAGAGAAGGCTGTTAGACATTTTCTCTGCTTCTGTTCTGGCTGTCTCTCCCTGTTGTTGCAACATTGCTTTTTGATTGATTATTATCTACAACTGCTGTCTTTTTTTATTTTATTTTTATCTACCTGAAAATCCCTGTTAAAGTAATACCCCTATGTGTAGTATGTTCATTGTTTAGTATCAAGTATGTCATTTGAAGTATTAATGTGGTTGTTTCCATGCAGTATGAGGCGAAGACTCGCCTGGAGAGGTTCTCTGGAAGCAACTCCATCAGCTCAGCTGACCTGTTTGATGACCCAAAGAAACAGGCGGGTAAGGAAGCCAACCATTCATACAGTCCATTCGGGAAAGTATTCAGACCCCTTGTTTTTTTCCATATTTTGTTACATTACAGCTTTATTCTAAAATGGATTCAATAGTTGTTTTTTTCCCCCTCATCAATCTACGCACAATACCCCATAATGACAAAGCAAAAACAGGTTTTTAGAAATGTTTGTAAATTGTATTAATCTAAAAATGGAAATATTACATTTACATAAGTATTCAGACCCTTTATTCAGTACTTTGTTGAAGCACCTTTGGCAGCGATTACAGCCTCAAGTCTTCTTGGGTTTGACGCTACAAGCTTGGCACACCTGTATTTGGGGAGTCTCTCCCATTCTTCTCTGCAGATCCGCTCAAGCTCTGTCATGTTGGACGAGGAGCGTCGCTGCACAGCTATTTTCAAGTCTCTCCAGAGATGTTAGATTGGGTTCAAGTACGGGCTCTGGCTGGGCCACTCAAGTACGTTCAGAGACTTGTCCCAAAGCCACTCCTGTGTTGTCTTGGCTTTGTGCTTAGGGTCGTTGTCCTGTTGGAAGGTGAACATTCGCCCCAGTCTGAGGTCCTGAGCGCTCTGGAGCAGGTTTTCATCAAGGATCTCTCTCTGTACTTTGCGCCGTTCATCTTTGCCTCATCCTAACTAGTCTCCCAGTCCCTGCCGCTGAAAACATCCCCAAAGCTTCACCGTAGGGATGGTGCCAGGTTTCCTCCAGATGTGACGATTGGCATTCAGGCCAAAGAGTTCAATCTTGTTTTCATCAGACCATAGAATCTTGTTTCTCATGGTCTGAGAGTCCTTTAGGTGCCTTTTGTCAAACTCCAAGCGGGCTGTCATGTACCTTTTTTACTGAGGAGTGGCTTCTGTCTGGCCACTCTACCATAAAGGCCTGATTGGTGTAGTGCTACAGAGATGGTTGTCCTTCTGGAAGGTTCTCCATCTCCACAGAGGAACTCTGTATCTTTGTTAGAGTGAACATCGGAAGAGTCTTGGTGGTTCTAAAATTCTTCCATTTTTAAGAATGATGGAGGCCACTGTTTTTTTAGGGACCTTCAATGCTGCAGAAATGTTTGGGTACCCTTTCCCAGATCTGTGCCTCAACACAATCCTGTCTTGGAGATTTACGGACAATTGCTTCGACCTCATGACTTGGTTTTTGCTCTGACATGCACTGTCAACTGTGGGACCTTACATACGTATGTGTATGTATGCATATGTGTGTCAGGTCCCAAAGTTGACAGTGCATGTCAGAGCAAAAACCAAGTCCTCAACTGGCAGCTTCATTGAATAGTACCCGCAAAATACCCGTCTCAACGTCAACAGTGAGGAGGTGACTCCGGGATGCTGGTCTTCTAAGTGACCCCAAACTTTTGAACGGTAGTGTATATGTATGTCTTCGGGTGTGCAGTTGAACAAAACAAAATCTTAGCTAATTCCACAAAGAAATCCTAAAATAGCCCTGACAATATTATTGGCACCTTCTAGACGTAGTTAGAAATAATTAGATTTCAAGCAGGTGATTCTCATTTACTTTGGAATTGAACTCACCTGTGGTGAATTGAAGATGCCTGCAGTATAAAAACCATGTATTCAACCAGTTTGAATAGAGAAAAGGACTCGTTCTCCTGTTTTGTCACTGTGTACCGCAATGAGCGTGGACAAAAGGAAAACCAGTGAGTTATGAGGTCAGACACACAAGCATGGACAATCTCAAGGCTACAAGTCCCTCTCCAGAGACCTTGATGTTCCTGTTTCCACCATACGTAATGTTTTCAAGAAGTTTAAGGCCCATGCCACTGTAGCCAACCTCACTGGATGTGGCCGCAAGAGAACTTGATGGAAGATTGCAGCGAAGGATTGTTCGAATGGTGGAGAAGGACCTGTGTCAACTGCCACATAGATTCAAGCTGACCTTCAGACACAAGGTACGACAGTTTCAACTCGGACCATCCTTCGCTAACTCGTTGTATGGTAGGAGACTCAGGAGGACCCCACTGCTGATAGAAAGACCTGAACATGCCAAAATCCTTCTGGGAGAATGTCCTGTGGACAGATGAGACCAAATTAGAGCTTTTTGGTAAAGCACAACATCTCTGTTTACAGAAAACAAAATGAAGCTTTCAAAGAAAAGAAGACCTTCCCTACAGTCCAACATGGAGGAGGTTCAGTGATGTTTTGGGGTTGCTTTGCTGCCTCTGGCACACTATTTTGGAGCGCGATGTCAGACCGTGTCAGAAAGCTGGGTCTCCGTTGAAGATCATGGGTCTTCCAGCAGGACAGTGACCCCAAACACACTTCAAAAAGCACCCAGGAATGGTTCAAGACAAAACGCTGGACTGTTCTGAAGTGGCCAGCAGTGAGTCCAGATCTACATCCCATTAACTTGTGGAGAGTTCTGAAAACAGCAGTTAGGAGAAGGCAGTTATTTTGACCAAAGGCTGTGCTACCAAATATTAAGTCTAGGGTGTCAATCATTTTGTCAATGTTATTTCTTACATTTTAAATGGATATATTAAGTTCTGAAACAAAAACAAATGTTCTGTAGTATTAATAGTGAAATAAAGAATTGTGGAGACAGTTTGTTCAATTTCTTGAGTAACTTGAAAAAAGTGCAAGGGTGCCAATATTTTTGGCCACGACTGTAGACATGTGTGCCTTTCCAAATCATGGCAAATCAATAGAATTTACCTCCGGTGGACTCCAAGTTGTAGAAACATCTCAAGGAAGATCAATGAAAACAACAGGATGCACCTGAGCTCAATTTCGTGTCTCCGTAGTTATGTAAATCAGGTATTTCTGTTTTTATTTTTAATGCATTTGCAAACCTTTCGAAAAACCTGTAGATTGAGGATAAAAAATATATATTTTAGAATAAGGCTGTAACGTTACAAAATGTGGAAAAAGTCAAGGTGCCTGAATACTTTGAGTGTACTGTATCACACTTTAAAGTATATAATTTAACCATTTCATATCACTAAATCAAGTGAACACCAGGGCCCATATTCACAAAGCATCTGAGTAGGATCAGTTTTGCCTTCAGATCATATTGAATTAGATGGGGGATCTGATCCTAGATCAGCACTCCTAGTCTGAGAGGTTTTATTAATCCAGGCACTGCATGTGTACACCTCCACAATTTAAACATCAGAAGAATGATCATTATAAAGCAACTGCCACCACCACTGATGTTACTAACCATCTCTCTCTCTCCGGTCCCCATGCAGCCAGCTCATATCGTCTGACCAACATGCTGCCCAGTGCTCCAGACATGTCCCAGCTGAAGCTGGGGGTCCGCTCTGCGGCCGGGAGGCTGTCCGTCATGGCCAGCGGAGTAGTCACGTCCCTTCAGGTTTGTGGTTCAGATGGCCCTGTTGGTTGAAGCTTGGTGCTAGCAGCAGATTGACTCCCACATGGGCCACATACTGAAGTGAATGTGTTATGGTGACTGTAAGCCGTAAGGCAATTTCAACACAATAAGAACTTGCCCTTTTTATATCATTATTCCAATTGGAAATCCAGTTTCTTGATTTAATTACTATGTAAGTGCACAGTAACAACGATATCAGTGATTATTTGGTCAAAGGCATGCTAGATACAACATACTAGTTACCAAAGTACATTGTGTATAAGGGCAACTTTAAATAAAGGTTACCTAATTATGCAGCGTCAACACTGAGACAACTGGTACGGTGTAAGCAGTAGGTTCTTACGTGTTGTGTATCTTCTTTGTTTCAGGACCACTACAGTGCGTGAGTCCAGTGTGTGTACCTGGGTTATGACACACACACACACACAACCTGTTAGGTCCCCTGGGTATTGGAGTCGGTAAACATCCTTACGCGCGATGGACAAGTTCAGCCGTGCAGGAGAGGGAGAGATATGGGCGGAGAGAGAGAATTAGCGACATTGTGTAGGCCAGAACATAGGCTGTAGCTATATATGTATATGTATATATATATATGTATATATATATATATATGTATATGTGTGTGTGTGTGTATATAGCAGCTTTTTGAATAAAGGACGTATTATCTACATTGGAGTTATGTCGAACCAACATCCTCTATGAGGTAGATGTATGAAGAACACTTATTTCCACAGCTTATTATTTAATCTGTCCAGGCCTTTGGTTTTGATATTTACAGATGTTTATATCCATGGTATTCAAAATACATTTTTGTTATCATCCATTATGGTTCTAATTGAGGGTGACTTAGGTTTTGGGTTCCTTTTCCCCTGTGCAATTGTTATTGAATCATATGTCATCTTGGTCACCTTGGTTTTTATGTAACTATTTGCAATGAAGACATCATCTGGTAGCGTGATAACATGAATTTTTCTACATGCGGTATGTAAATAATTTAGTTAATTAATCTGATGGGCATTGTTTTAATTACCTGTCAAATGCAGGGAGATGTTGCCATGTAGGACACATGTCTTAAATTTTAGGGTGCCTTCAAACCAAAATGCCTGCGACGTGTTGTGCGTGTGCCGATTCACTGATTGTGTGTTTGGAGGTATGGTGAAGTGGAGAACATTTGAGGTGGGAGAAACATTGTTTTACATTGGTTGACAGACCTCTAGTCATGAATGGGTGCAACAAAATGTCCCCATCTCATCTGTTGGACAGTGTAAATCTGCCATTTCATTCACTTCTATCCATCTCTACACTGCTCTCTGAAAAAAAGGTGTCTGCTGTGCTTTTGAAGCATTGTTTGCATTGGTTTGAAAGTGCCCTTAGTCTTGGAAGTGTACTTATGTCTGTCACTTGACTGAAGGACCGAATACTCACCGTGATTTCTTTGTGTTGTGTGTGTATATAGACACACTGGTAGGATACGGTCCTGTACAGTGTGATCTGGTCTGCCTCTCAGCAGCCAAACATATTCTCCATATTACAATTGGCTATCAGTTCAGATGAATGAAGGGAGTAGTATCTTAATGTTCTGTCCCAGTACTCTCAAAAGGCTGCGTTTAGACAGGCAGCACAATTCTGATTTTTTTCCTTCTCACTAATAGGTCTTTTGACCAATCAAGTCAGCTCTTAAAAAGATCTGAACAAAACAGAATTGGGCTGCCTGTCTAAACGCAGGCAAATAACCTATTCTATTTTCTGTGACCGCATTACTCTGAGAGGAACACAGGACACCCATCCAATTATTTTACCCTTCTGTGGCTATGAAGGAAGGGTAAAAAAGAGACAAGGAAAGTAACTTGTGCAAAAGAAATGGGATGTGGCCCTCTGATCAAGAACCCATTGGCTGCCCATCCTAGGGCCTGACTCATTTCAACAACAGTTGTACTATGTGTTTAGTGAAGGGTAACCTCTAACCCTTTGCTGAGCAGATTCATTGTATATTACCTCCTGAACTGTGTACCTTGCAGAGAATATTTAGGGTGTTTAGAGTATATTTTCACACTGGGTATATGTGGGTTATATTTTGGGATTTTATGCATAGTGTGATTTTGTTATTTTGAAGGGAATGGCTAGAAGTCTTTAACTGGATGTTGCTAGAGGTATTTCTGGCTACCTAGTATCACCTACCTAACTTCCTGACCATTTTTATGCACCGTATTTTGATCCTTACTAATACAAATTCTTGAGTTGAGATTTAACACTGAAGATAAATATATTTAAGATGTAACGTTACCCATTTGAATCTGGATTTTGTATAGTGTGTAATTCAGTGACCAACCAGGGCTTTTGTTCAAGCTCTTTCTACTGTAATCCAAAGAATTAGGATACATGTGCACATGCCCAAAAAATGTAAATTATGGGAAGATTTAGTTACTTTTGTGTATTTTTATTCGAACCTGCAAGTAAAAAAAAATGTGTTGCTTGAATGTACATGTGAATCAATAGAACAGCACCTGAAGGTTTGCATCAGATTTCAAATGTCATTGTTTACCAACAAATACATCTATGGACATGAGTTCTTTAGAGATTCATTAAATTTGTGTAATCAATGTGTGTATCGTTGTTAGCTGCTGTGTATAAGAAACTTTGCTTTAGAATAAAAAATATACTGCACTTGCATGGCCCCAGTGGCAGACTTACCATTAAGCAACTCAGGCTGTTGCCTGGGGCCTCACATCATCAGGGGCCTTGTAAACTTGTCATAATTCTGTTTAATAATACATAAATTCTCTTACCTTGCCTTTCTGCACATGAGAAACCTCTGATGTGCGCAATTTAGCGGTAGTGACAAATTGAGCGTTTTCAGTTTTTATCCTACGAATTTGGCTCTAGATTTTGAATAGTTGGAGCTATAAGCTATTATTATAACCTGTGCCTGAAAGCCAAGACTCTCAGGAACGCGTACCTGTCTTCTGTTTCGCTCTACAACACTCACAAATGGTGCCGGACACGTTAGGAGGGACTGTGAAAAAAACGCAATTGAAAACAATGAAGATATTTTATTCTACACACAATTATTTCCTGATTATCTTCCCTGATGTTTTACTGAACTTTCCAATACCTTTCTGATGCATTTCACTCACTTTTGATGCAAGTTATTTGACCATTTCTTAGCCTTGTGAATGTATAAACATGGTTGCATTTTTTTCTGTTCTACTTTATGGCCGGCCCTACCAGAAAGCGACCGCTTAGGGCCTTGCATCCATTCGGGAACCCCCCCACCAAAATAAATATAGAGTTTAGTAACTCAGTCGGGTCTCAACTTACTGTTTTGAGTTAGAATAGAATACACAAGGTGCAATTTCAAAATGTGGCAGTGCATCATCAGTTATGTCTGTCACTGTGTCTGAATTTACACAGCCAGCACAATTATGATCTTTTTTTACACTACTTGGTCTTTTGACCAATCAGATCAGCGTGGACCAATCAGACCAATTAGTGGAAAAAAATATCAGAATTGGGCTGCCTGCCTAAACGCAGCCTGAGAGTCACTCAATGTCAGCAAAAAAAAAATGGATTTCTAGGTAAGTTAGTCTAGCCAGCTATCTAAACCTAATTCCTTAATCATGGCTGAATTTCCAACCGAGCACACGGATCACGCCGACCGAGCAAACGGATCACGTGCCCAGAGGCCCTACCACCAGGGTGCTCCCATTGATTTTGTTCGTTACTCTTACCAGATGTCGTATGAGCATGGCATAAGTCATGGCAAAATGTGTAGAATTGCAGGAAATTTGCTTTAAAACTGCAACATTTTCTCTCCATCCCTTAGCAAAATGTGTAGAATTGCAGGAAATTTGCTTTAAAACAGAAACATTTTCTCTCTGTCCTATTGGAAAAGGTGTAGAATTGCAGTAAATAAGCTTTAAAACTGCAACATTTTCTGAAAATGTTAAATGTTGACTAGAACGTTTAAAAAGGTCATACAATTACAAAAAAAAGATTAGTCTTGGTCAATATTGAGCCAGCTCCGAACAGCTCTTCTTTCAGCATGATTGTGTTAAATAGACATGGGAGGGAACCTCAGGCTGGTCTCTGCCTGGGGCCTTCAAATCATTAAGAACGCCCCTGCATGGCCCTTAGCTATGTGTAAAATTCACACATTACCTTGCATAAGGGTAGACTATCTCTTTGTTGCACCATTCAGGATTATTGTAAGGAAAATATAGAAACGCTATTGATAATCGATTCTTGATATTGGGCACTTAAACTACAGTGCTTTCAGAAAGTATTCGCACCCCTTGACTTTTTCTGTCAACGATCTAAACAAAATACTGTAAAAGTGGAAGAAAAAATCGAACATTTGTAAAATGTTTTTTTTTAACCTTTATTTAACTAGGCAAGTCAGTTAAGAACAAATTCTTATTTACATTGACGGCCTACTCTGGCAAAACCCAGACGACACTGGGCCAGCCCTCGGGACTCCCAATCATGGCTGGATGTGATACAGACTGGATTTGAACCAGGGACTGCAGTGGCGCCTCTTGCACTGAGATGCAGTGCCTTAGACCGCTGTGCCACTCGGGAATCTTCATTAAATAAGTATTCAACCCCTCAATACATGTTAGAATCACCTTTAGCAGCAATAACAGTTGTGAGTCTTTCTGGGTAAGTCTCTAAGAGCTTCCCACACCTGGATCTTTCCACACCTGTATTGTGCAACATTTGCCCATTATTCTTTTCAAAATTCTTCAAGCTCTGTTAAATTGGTTGTTGATCATTGCTAGGCAACCATTTTTAGGTATTGCCATAGATTTTCAAGCAGATTTAAGTCACAACTGTAACTTGGCCACTCAGGAACATTCACTGTCTTCTTGGTAAGCAACTCATCTCCCAGTGTCTGGTGGAAAGCAGACAACCAGGATTTGCTCTAGGATTTTGCCTGTGCTTAGCTCCATTCTGTTTATTTTTTTAATCCCAAAAAACTCAGCAGTCCTTAACGATTACAAGCATAAACATAACATGATGCAGCCACCACTATGCTTGACAGAGTGGTACTCAGGAATGTGTTGTATTGGATTTGCCCCAAACATAACACTTTGTATTCAGGACAAAAAGCTACTTTGCCACATTTTTAGCAATATTAGGTTCGTGCTTTGTTGCAAACAGGATGTATGTTTTGGAATATTTTTATTGTGTACAGACTTCCTTCTCACTGTGTCATTTAGGTTAGTATTGTGGAATAACTACAATGTTGTTGATCCATCCTCCGTTTTCTCCTATCACAGCAATTCAACTCTGTAACTGTTTTAAGGTCACCATTGGCCTAATGGTGAAATCACTAAGCAGTTTCCTTCCTCTCTATCAACTGAGTTAGGAAAGATGCCTGGATCTTTGAAGTGACTGGGTGTATTGATATACCATCCAAAGTGTAATTAATACCTTCCCCATGCTCAAAGGGATATTCAATGTCTGCTTTAAAAAAAATGTTTACCCATCCAGCAATAGGTGCCCTTCTTTGCGAGGCATTGGAAAACCTCCCTGGTCTTTGGTTGAATCTGTGCTCGACTGAGGGACCTTACAGATGTATGTGTGGGGTACAGAGATGAGGTAGTCATTCAAAAATAATATTAAACACTATTATTGCACACAGAGGGAGTCAATGCAACTTATTCTGTGACTTGTTAAGCAAATGTTTACTCTCCAAAAACAAAGGGGTTGAATACTTATTGACTCGACTTTTCAGCTTTTCATTTTTTATTAATTTTAAACCTTTCGAAAAACATATTTTCAGTTTGACATGATGGTGTATTGTGTGTAGGCCAGTGACACAAATATTAGTTTAATCAATTTTAAACTCAGGCTGTAACACAACAAAATGTGGAAAAAAGTCAAGGGGTGTGAATACTTTCTGAAGGCACTGTATGTAAATTGGTGAAATGTAATTTGCTCAAGGCCAAATAAACTAAATGTTTGGCTACCCCCTTTTTGTGGGTATTTTTTGCAGTGGTGTAAAGTACTTAAGTAATACTTTAAAGTATTTTTTACTTAAGTCGTTTTTTGGAATATCTGTACTTTACTATTTATATTTTTGACAAATTTTACTTTTACTTCACTACATTCCTTAAGAAAACGGTGTACTCTTTACTCCATACATTTTCCCTGACGCCCAAAAGTACTCGTTACATTTTAAATGCTAAGCAGCACAGGAAAATGGTCCAATTCACACACTTATCAAGAGAACATCCCTTGTCATCCCCATTGCCTCTGATCTGACAGACTCACTAAACATAAACGCTTTATTTTTTAAATGATGCCTGAGTGTTGGAGTGTGCCCCTGGCTATCCATAAATAAATAAATACACGAGATTTGTGCCGTCTGGTTGGCTTGAGATAAGGAATAAGAAATGATTCATACTTTTACTTTTAACATATTTTAGCAATTATATTTACTTTTGATACTTAAGTATATTTAAAACCAAATACCTTTAGACTTTTACTCAAGTAGTATTTTACTGGGTGAATTTCACTTTTACTTGAGTCATTTTCTATTAAGGTATCTTTACTTTTACTCAAGTATGATATTTTAGTACTTTTTCCACCACTGATTTTGTGTTCCTTTGCATGAATGAAGTGCGCTCATAACTGTGCTCTACTCTATTTTAGATTTTTCTGTGTCATCCTCATTTATTCGCATTAATACCAATGAGCTTTTACAAACTTGAAATATCGCACCGTTTTTCATGTTTCCTCAAACGGTCTATTGGGGAACGTTGAAATCGGAGGGCCTAGGCCTACTCATCATATAACGGTGCGACACGTTATAATATTTTCTGGCGTCAGCCGTCTACGTGGCTGGCTGACGCATTTTGCTCTTTTTCCGAAATTCCAAGGAGCGTTTAAGTGGTCGATTCCTTTACGGGATATGTAGACTTTCGTCTATGCTTTGGCAAGTAGCATGCTTTTAAGGTTTAGTTGATTATCTGAAATACCTCAATTATATTCACATTTGAACTAATACATTTAACTTGAAATATGGATGGAGTTTTTTGCGCTAGTCTGCTGCGAAACTTCTAGAGCTGTGGGCCATTGTCGCGTGCAGTCGCAGCTGCTACTTTGAATCAATTCCTTTTCAAGTAGGCAAAAGGAAGCTAAACTTTGTTGCAGGCTACAAAAATGCCAAGTAATGAAGTGAAGCAAAGGAAGAAGACCACGGCTCAGAAACAAAATTACGAACCGGTTGAAACATCAAAGTACACTTCCGAAAATGAAGCAAAAGCTACCGAAGGAAATAGCTTGGCTGAACGTAAAAGCTCCTCGCCGTCCTCCCTGGATGTGAAAACGATAACTTGTCTACTGTCACTGATAGTTTGCATAGTGCTTACATGGTAAGTAAAAGTATGCCTATTCATTTGCATAAGGCAAATATTTACTTATAAAGGCCCGTGTGCTTATGGATAATTTCTATTTACTTTCATCTCGGCCAAACAAGAGGAAATTAATAATTTTATGTTTGAGTTGGCCTATTCATGACGTTATTTTCCCCCATACATTACAGGTTTGTATTGCAGCAGAATGCAAGATTCTTCGACGTGGAAGAAAAGTACAAACTACTGTCTGGGAAGACAGCAAGTCTCCTTGAAATGGAGGAGGAAGTCATCAAGGTGTCCAAGAAGGTATGTTTTGTTTCTATTGGAACTGTCTACCCATCTCTCTCCCATGAAGAACAGGACACAAAAACATTATGCAGAGAAGTCTATGCTTTGTTATGTGTGTATTGGTACTGTCATTGTCTTGCTTGTCACATAATGTAGGCCCCTCCCCCTTATCATTTAGCCCCTGCAGACATGTCTACATTATTCATGTATTTATTGCTGCAGTTATTCTTGCATCTTGGATTGTATAGCCTGTCCAGTTGAATTGAATTCTGTGATCAAATCACATTGTCTTCCTTAGAATTGCTATACACATCTTTTGACTGAATGTGTGCATGGATTTGTACTTGTATGATTGTATTGAGTGTGAGAGAGAATACTGAGGATCCCAGAGCCCCCCCCCAGAAACAGCCCTCCCTGTTTTGTGTTGCGGCTGCAGCTCGCCGCCTCTGAGGACAACCTGCAGGGGGCTCTCTCCACCTTCTCCCTGGCGACGCGCCTCGAACGTGACCTCTCCTCGCTCCATGCCGTCGTCATGGAGATGCAGGACGACGAGAACTCTGCCTCTCGCGATCTCCAGACAGTCAACGCCCGCTTCTTGAACGTGACTGAGACGTGGCAGATGGGCCTGGCCTCGGTGACCTCCGACCTGGCCTCTCTGAAGACAGAGTCACGTGAGGCGCACGCCGGTGCCACGGACCGGGTGAACGAGGCCGAGCAGAGGGCCCGGGCGCTGGACGAGAGGCTGGAGGAGCTGGAGGACAGCACCCGGCGGAACACACGCGCCATGGGCCGCACCGAGGACGAGGATGCCAAGCGGGCCCAGGACCAGCTGGACTGGAACACCAAGCAGCTCCACAAACTGGAGGACCAAGTTCGGAGCCTGCTCCGAGTAGATACCGAGTTAGTCGCCCAGCTAGAGGAGCACATCCCCCGGGCCCAGCAGTGCGAGGCACACCTCCCGGATGTGGAGGAGGCAGTGCGATCCATTCTGAGGCTGGGGGGGGACCTGGGGGCGGCGGAGCGAAGGCTAGAGGAGCTCACCCTGCAGGTGTTTGGGACGGAGGACAGCATGCTTAAAGCCCTGACGGAGATCCTGGACATCAAGCAGGCTCTGGACGCCCTCCAGGCCCACAACAGCATCCTCAAGATAAGGAATGAGTTGGCCGTTGTCAAGGAGACGCTGGGACAGCTCAGCAGGGGGGAGGAGCAACAGGACAACCAGGATAATTCTGGGACTCCGGATAGGGAAGGGGAGAGGGAGGGGTGAAAGGTCAAGGACCCAGAGTAGGATGAGCCACCCCAGCCGGTGCATAATGATGACCTCAGTGTGTGATGTCAATTTTAAACCATGGGAAGGAGTGGTCCTGTTATTCCATTTGTTTTAAAACTGCTGTTAAATCCTCACATAGTTAAACCATTGCTACGTTGTGTGATTTGTGCATTTTAACTTGCTATTGATAAAGTTTAGCAATACGTTTCATCAATAGGTTTTAAGTTCTTGTCTCACAAACATACTACTATCTCATATGGGCACCAATCAATGTTATCTGCACTGGCTGCTGAAAGTCAGCAACTGAATGTAGCATCTGCACCCAAACACTGCTCCTGTAATCTGTAAAGGATATTATTGTTGCATTGTTGGTGTCTGAAAGGAGAACAATTGTGACCGGTACTCCAATGTCATCAGGTACTCAAATGTTGAGTTTGTATACATTTTTTTATACACATTTTATATTCGAATGAGTTTGACAGTTATGCCAGTATTGCATTTCTAATAAATGTGCCTTATTAGTGTTTCTCTGAGTCTTTTAAATGTTTAAATTTGGTTAAATCTATTGTAAAAAAATAAATAAAATAAAAATAAAAATGGCTTCTCTCTCCTAGCTTGCATCTCTAGTAAATTAAAAGCAGTCTCAAATATCTTGGTGTTACCCATTTATTTGCTCTATTTATTTTCACTAAACATCAGCTTTCTGTGTAACTTATGGACAGTCTCCCTGCATGTTTTTCAATGAATCCTATCTACCGGTCTATGACTGCATGATCTAGCTGCTCAGTCTTTTCCTATGTAAAGCTCTTTTCTAAAATGGCCGCCCTGTTCTGTCTTTCCACCTGTTTCCTGGCGCAGTGCGAGGGTGTCCAGAGCCTGTTGGAGCATCTAGAGAGGCAGCCTGGTGGTCTCCTGCCCAACTTGGAGGCCCTGGAACGGGATGTAAGCCAGCTGAAGGACTGGGCATCCGGCCTAACGGAGAAACGCGGCTTGCTCCAGGACAGCGTGGCAGCACTGACCGAGGCTGTGGGACAAATCGAGGGACGGACCTCTGCCATCAATAAGGATGTCAACACTAAGGTTTGGCAGCGGCCTATGCTTTACTGTGCTTTCTTTAAAAAAAATGTTATTTAAGCCATCTAGATGCTCTAACTACTTTGGTAACCAGGATGTAATAACTCAGGCAATTACACAGGAACTGGAGATAAGACTCCTGAAACAATCACTGTATTGTAATAAACTGGAAATAGTATGTTTTAAAGTAGTTACATAGTACAGTACTATGTAGTTACATGTAATAATACCAAGAACTTTATATTCCAAGTACGTAAAGGTTGAAGTCTCTCAAAACCAGAGGCAACTTGTTGAACAGAACCGTGGCATTAGAATAGAAAGACAGTTAATGTAAAGCTTTGCCCATGAATCATCTTCCTCCTCTTCCTCCATCTCCTAGGTGGCGTCGGTGCGGACAGACGTGCGTCGGATGGATGGGCTCCGGTCGGAGGTGGAGTCTCTCCTGGAGAAGGTACGGGAGCTGGAGGAGAGGGCCGCCCAGGCTGAACGCAGCATGGTCAAACGTATCGGCGACCTGCTGGCCGGCAGCATCGACCGCATCCAGGGCCTCAAGGGCGCCACGGAGCGCAACGCACAAGCCGTGGAGCAGCTCAAACGCCGCCTACCTGAGCTGTTCGCCAACGACCGGCAGATCTCGGAGCGCCTGAGGGAGCTGGAAAGCGGCCGCGCCCGATTGGTCCGCACGGTGACCTTCGCCGGCGACCTCAAGCCCAAGGTGGCGGCCATCAAGCGGGACTTCGGGGCGCTGGCTCCGCAGGTGGATGAGCTGACCCTGAGGATCGGCCGTCTGGCCGAGGATCTGACCAGGAGGGAGGAGGACATCGCAGAGCTACGGCAGACGTTCGCTAACCTCAGCGCTGTGGAGGATGACCTAGGAGTTGTGACACAGCAGTTGAGTCAGATAGTTGAGCCTGAGATGCCCGTAGTGGGAGGAGAGATGCTTCTGCAGAAAGTCAACGGGAGTGAAGCCCTCCCTCAGACACTGGAAGGAGAGCTGTGAAGGAGTGCTTTTCTATGTGCTATAGATCTACAGAGTAAATGGCAAACTTTCAGCTTGTCACCAATCATTCCCTTACAATAACTTGCACATTTTTGAAAATCTGAAAACAGAATTTGCTGATCTTTCTGTACACCCATGGTCGACCCCACCTAGCCTTTACAATAGGTACTTCGGGATTCCTCCCCAGAGATCTTGATTAATGTAAGCAATATGGTGGAACCCACAGAAGAACAGGTTACTCCCCCTATAATGTACATTCCAGTATACTTTCCATTGACTGTATACCTATACATATCTTTAGGGGGTGTAGAGGTAAGTCCTAGGGGTTAGGTTGAGACTAACTGGGCCTTTTGTCTAGAATGCTGACTAACGTATGTTGCTTTACAAATTGTATCCTTGAATGAACCTGTCCTATGAGTAGGTTGGCATTTATTGCGATGAATCTTGAGCTGAGCAATTTCCACTAGAAGGGCCAGTGGCAAAGTCCAAAATTCGCTATATAGCGTCAAAAGTCATGAAAACAAAAATGTGCTTGTTGGTCTTAATTTAAGTTTAGGGTTAGGGATAAGGTTAGCAGTGTGGTTTAGGTTAGGTTTAATATCAGATTTTATGGCTGTGCCAGCTAGTGGCTACCCTGCAGAGCTGCCTCCAGTACATGAGTCATCCCAATAAATGCCAACCTGTGTCCTAGGAGGCTGGAATGTTATTTTTTGAGAAAAATGGCATCAATCATGGTGACTGAGGTCTTGCTGGTCCACAGTTTTGGAATGTGAGCAGTCTCTTGAACAGTTTCCCCCTTATCAGTTGTCAGTCTGGCCAGTGGTGGGGTTGTAACAACACTGCTTGACCCCTGTGTGACCTGCACACGGGTATGTATTCTCAGGCTAAGGGGCCTGTTCAGGAGGAATGTTATGCTACAATATGATTCTGTACAATAGGGAATGATGATGTCAGCGCTATACATTCTACCTGCAATGTTCTCAATAGTTCAGTGCTGAATACATGCCCTGGGGTTCCACATGGCTAGCTAGTACTGCTAGTTTTTACATATCTCTGCCATCAATCAAATCGAAATGAGTCTGTGGTTTAAAGGTATAGGGACCTAAAATAGAATACTGAACGCTGCAGCCCGCAAGGCAATGTAGCTTTGCCTGTGTTTACACCAGGGTGTGCAATCTGTCACCAGGAGTTTATTCAATGGGGCTGACTGCAGAGCAATGCAGGTAGAAATGTGTGACATAGAGCTGTGATTCATGTCAGAGAGTTGTTTCTGTTCTGTGTTTAACATTTTAATCTGCAAAATTGCTGACTTTGCACTCCTTTGAAAAAAAAACTTGGGCTCATTCAGTGGGTTACCGTATGTTCTGATAGAAATATGTTGTGTAGAACAGACATGATGATCATGTTTGATAGGGAAGCATGCCAATCTATTGATTGCATTTCTATGGCTACTCGGCTGAGTAAGCCTCCAGGTGTTTTACAGGAAATGTACGTCTGAAGGAGGAAGTATGTATCGGAGCTGAACAATGAGCTGACGACCTCACAGCCAATCACCAAAGGCCAATCACAACTTGTTTAATATGCACATTGGCATGTCATCTCTAAAGATAGAGTTGAATCTACACATACCTGGAATTGCTCAACGACAACCAGACATTAGGACGCAGATTGCAGCTGGTCTTTGGGTAAAGAGTGTGGACACCATACCGTTTTAACTAAAGCTAATTACATGTACAGATCACACCACATGTATTTACTGTAGCCATTCCTTTAAACTGTCACAACCCAATTGTAGTGGGGTTAGGACAATGCAGAGATCGTGTTTTAAAGCCTTGGATATATTGTTCTTCGTTTGAGGGATGTGCTTAATAAATTATGTCAATTTGAAGTTTGTGTTTACTCTGTATTCCCTATACATGATTATGCATTTCCTTGTACATGTTGAGGCAATGGCACCTGTTGAATGGAAGGTTTGTGTGTGTGTGTGTGTGAGGACTCAAATCAGGTTATAAGTGGCCTATCAGGAAATGATTGAATTAGCCTCAAGCAATCTCCTTCCATCTTCAGATGAAAAGTAATTACTTTCAATAAATTCTCACTTGACTGTCCCAGCAGTATTTCCTAATTAAATATTCCAATAAGCTTTTTATGAAGCATCACAGACTGTATTAAGTCCACTTATATACTCAGTCTGAAGCGCCAGGTTATATGTCAAATGGCATCCCATTCCCTATATACAGTGAGCTCCATTAGTATTGGGACAGTGGCATTGTTCTTTTGGCTCTGTACTCCTGCACTTTGGATTTGAAATGGTATAAAGTGCAGACTGTCAGCTTTAATTTGAGGGTATTTTCACCCATATTGGGCGAACCGTTTTGAAATTACAGCACTTTTTGTTCATAGCCCCCCCCCCCCATTTTAGGGGACCAAAAGTATTGGGACAAATTCACTTATGTGTATTAAAGTAGTCAAAAGTTTAGTATTTGATCCCATATTCATAGCACACAATGACTACATAAACTATGTGACTACAAATTTGTTGGATGCATTTGCTGTTTGTTTTGGTTGTCAGATTATTTTGTGCCCAATAAAAATGAATGGATGCTACCATGATTACGGATAGTCCTGAATGAATCGTGAATAATGATGAGTGAGAAAGTTAGAGCCACAAATATCATACTCCCCAAAAATTCCTACCTCTCACCGTTACAATAACGGTACTATGTACAAACAGTGCTGTAATTTCCAAACTGTTCACTCAATATGGATGAAAATACCCTCAAATTAATGCTGACAGTCTGCACTTTAACCTCATAGTCATTATATCATTTCAAATCCAATGTGCAGGAGTACAGAGCCAAAACAACAAAAAGTGTCACTGTCCCAAAACTTTTGGAGCTCACTGTAGTACACTACTTTTACTAGAGGCATATGGTCCCTGGTCAAAAGTAGTCCACTATTTAGGGGATAGAGAGCCATTTGGAGCACATCCCTAGAGTGAGCCTTTAAATGCACTGGGAGTGCTTTAACATTGTAGCCTGTATCCTATGAAGGATTTTCTATGATCTTTATCCAATGATCTCCTAGAAACAGACCGATCCACTCACCTTTCACCTCAATACTCACCTCCAGTGAGATTGGTGAAGTGTGGTGGTGTGCAAAATGGCTACCTTGCATCTGTCACGGAGACGGTTGGAGTGAGTTAGCCCCATACAATGTACGATGAAGATTTTATAATATATAATATATGTAAATCAATTCAAAGCCTTGTCTACACAAACATGTGGTGGCCCAATTTAATTTTTGTAACAAAACACAAATCAGTAAAACATAACACGCTCCTGAACAAGAGCTTATATTGCAAGTTGGGTTTGTGAAACCACCCGTAACATAATCTGACTAAATGAAAAACTCAAATGAGAAAAAATGTAAATAAACAAACAAAAAACTACAGTGCAGTGTTGTATTAAAATTCACAGCAGTCCACGTTTCCCATTTCTCATTGACCCAACCCAGTCTACCCCTCCTGAACACTACCCCCCCTCCTCCTCCTCTTCTTCCTACGCTCCCCTTACACCTTCTTGCTCTTCGGCTGGGGATTTGGTCAAGGCCTCCAATGAGCTAATGGTCTTCTGTAGTGACCCCTGTAAGGCTTCGATGGCCTTCTCATGGCTCTCCAGCTTGGCAGCTTTCCCCACCAGGCCATCCACGGTGCTCTTCAGCTTCTCCAGCTCTGGTGGGGGGTGGCTGGTTGACTTGGAGACTTCCCCCAGGGCTTCCAGCTTCTGCTCCAGCCCCTCTATCTGCTGCCCCAGGCTAGAGTCCCTGGAAGCCAGATTGGTCTGAGCGCCACTCAGTGCGACCACGTTGGACTGGAGCTCCCCTAGGCTGCCCTTCAGCTCCTCTAGCTCTCCCTGTAGAGTGGACCGGGCCTTCTCAGCTGCTGTGCCCTGGGCTGCGAGCGTGCTCTCATGGGAATCGTACTTGGCAAGAAGAGCCTCAAACTTGGAAGTCAGGTCTGTTAGCGACGCCGCCAGGGAGTCGCCGCCCTCCTCCGCTACTTTTAGTCTGACCTCCAGACCGTCGGACCTCTGCTCAGCCCTGGCCGATTCCCCCCGCAGTTCCTTCTCCAGACTGTGTAGAGCTTCGGTGGCCAGCTCCAGGCTGCTTTGCAGGCTCTGGTCCTGATCTGTCAACGCCTGGATGCCTGCCTCTGCCCCCGACACCTGCTGCCGCAGGCTCCCCGCCGTCTCCTGCACCAGCAACCTCACCGCCTCCACTTCCTGCGACATCGAGGCTATTTCCTGGTTACGGGTCTGGAGCTCCGCCCCCACCGCGGCAATCTGCTCCCTCAGCGAATAAGCAGATTCATCGGTGGCCTGCTTAGTGGCGCTGAGCCCGGCGACGGTGTCGACAATGGCGGACAGTTCCTGCCTGATCAGCGCCGGGTCTTCCATGTCATCCAGACGGGCTTTGAGGTCAGCCAGCTGACTTTGAGTCTCACCCTGGGCCTCGGTGAACTCAGTCACGCTGGCCGCGATGGAGGAACTCAACTCAGCCAGGCGCTCCTCCACCGTCTTCTCCAGGGAAGAGAAGTCCCGCTCTCTGGCCTCCTTCACCTCCTTGATGCCTTCTGACAGGTCAACCAGCAGTTCGTTCTGGAGCCTCTGAAGAGCCTCCTCTACCCGCCGTGTCTCCGCCTCACCCTTCCTCACCGCCCGGCTCCCCACCTCCTGCTCTGCCCGCATGGTGCCCAGTGCCGACTCCAACCCGTCTACAGCGCCCCTCACGTTGTCCACCTACACAACCACAGACAGGGAATCATACACTGAGTGCACAAAAAATTAAGAACACCTGCTCTTTCCATGACATAGAGACTGACCAGGTGAATCCAGGTGAAAGCTATGAGCCCTTATCACTTGTTAAATCCACTTCAATCAGTGTAGATGAAGGGGAGGAGCCAGGTTAAAGAAGGATTTTTAATCCTTGAGACAATTGAGACATGGATTGTGTATGTGTGTCATTCAGAGGGTGAATGGGTAAGACAAAGGATTTAAGTGCCTTTGAACGGGGTATGGTAGTAGGTGCCAGGCACACTAGCTTGTTACAGGAACTGCAACGCTGCTGGGTTTTTCATGCTCAACAGCTTCCTGTGTGGATCAAGAATGGTTCACCACCCAAAAGACATCCAGCCAACTTGACACAACTGTGGGAAGCATTGGAGTCAACATGGACCAGCATCCCTGTGGAACACTTTCGAAACCTTGCAGAGCCCATGTCCAGACAAATGTAGACTGTTCTGAGGGCAAGGGGGGCTGCAACTCAATATTAGGAAGGTGTTCTTAATGTTTTGTATACTCAGTGTAGGTCAACCTTTGGTCATTATTACAAATTAGGGCCTTAATGTTTATTCGATTAGTCTTTAATGAATAATCTGTCAAATCCTTACAATCAGTCACATCCATACTATAAATACTGTATGTATGCATAAATAATATAATAGCCACATTATCTAACACTATTAAATTGTATAACACAGGTTTAAAGCTGTACATCTGTATAGTCACACCTGTGTACTGGATGTACTGGAAACACAGGTACAATACATTCCAAGAAAGTTGGAAGAGGGTGGAAGAGCCTATCCCTGACCAGTCATTTGCCTGACAAAATAGTTTTTTGCCTTGGTAGTTATTGAAATAGACTTTATAGCTTGCAGTGAAAGACACAGTTAATCACATACTGTAGCTTTATACAACAATAGTTGACACAGCCTCACATAGGAAGTTTACATATAGGAGACTGCAATGCATGTTTCAGGATTTACTTGTTGAATGTGTGTTCTTCGCAAATGTTTTTCCCTGACGGGTTTCTTTACCACATTTACCTAGTTACAGTAACTTATGAGTAGGTTACGTTGCTTTCTTACATAACTCAGCTATTTCTCAGCCTGTTGGGTAGATCTAAAAAAACAACAACTGTAAAACAACTGTAAGCATCCAGTTCTAACTGGTTTAGTTCAAACTGGTCTGGGAGATCTCAATTTATGCATGACAAGTTAAGTGAATTTACATGAAGGATTGAAAAGAAGTGAATGGATGAAGGAAGGAATAACTGATTGACCGAATTAATTAATGCAGTTACATAGCAAGATGGATAGAAATGTAAGATAATTTATGGGATGCAATGTGCATACATTATATCAATGCATTCCTCAATTCTATAGAAATATAACTTCCCTTTTTATTATAAAGGATGTAGTATTTCCATTAACCTGGATTTGTTTGTGTTGCAATGTCAGTACTCTCTCTCTAGGAAAGAATAGCATAGATTGCATCTGTACTTTTCTTGTGCCAGCTCATCAAGCTTTTGGAGGAGGGGGAGATGGCCCTCTTCTAGCCATTTCTTCTCTGTAGTCTATATGTTCATCCTATCTAGTTTTGGTGTGCGGTCTTATCTCGTGACCTTGTCATTAAATGGCTAGTGGTTAGTCCTATATCGATTGCATTGCTTACCTGTTGAAGAACATTCTCTACTTTGTGCGCAACCTCAGCATTCTTCCGTACGGTCTCTTCATTTCTGCTGCTGATTTGATGGACTTCTTTTAACACTTGTTGTAGATAAATTGCAGCAAAGCCCGCAGCGGCTACTAATGCGATATAACATAAAGCAGCTATAACTTTGACCCAACTCCCCGACCCCGAACCCTGGATTGAGGGGCTACCATTACTACTAGGTTTCGGACTTTTCTTCGCCACGTCATCTTGCGTGGGTGAAGCAGTCTTTTCGCTTAAATTGTTCTTGTTTCTGTGTCTCGCAGTCATGTCTGATGTGGCTTTCTACAAGGGGGTCCGAGGAAGTGTGAGGCTGGTCTCTACAGATGCTGTATACTGTCTTCACTGTACATTTAGCGTATCAGTGAGCGCGATGTGGCTTTCCGAGAACTCCGTTCGCGTTGAGATATGCAAAAAAGGGGGCGTCTCTCTTGTTGTGGGACCTGACGTTCTGACTGCAAACTTGGTGGCTGTACTTGCCTTATGTCTCCAATGGCTATGGAATTATGTCATCAAGACTTCAGAAACACAGTAACTAGTTCTGATAAAGTTGAGGAAAAAACTAGGCCTATTTATTTGGAATAATAGAATTAGGCCAATTGATGTTTCATGTCTTTCAAACCCTGTTTATATAAGCCAAAATCCTGGTATAGGACAGCCTAAACATGTCTAGAAAAATAATGATCTCAGAAATCAACTGATGTAATTTGTTTCAATACTGTACCAACAGTAAAGAGGAGGGGTTGTTGGATAGTTTTTTCCCCTCTCATTTGCTCCTCCCTTCATACGTGGCAACTAGAGTAGGCTTATCGTGTATGCCTCGACATCCTTTCCTAGAGTTCCCTCAAGCCAAGGCATGTTGCTATTCCAGACCAGGAAGTGTTTCGAACAACTACTCATGTAAAAAATAAAAAAAATAATCCATTAACAATGCATGTTAACAAATAGGCCTATTTTCAATTTCTTCCATTGTGCCGAAGTCATTAAGCTATTGGCATTCTATTACCTAATCAGCGTAACCTAATCACTAGCCTATGCTATGTAGCTATGTTCCCTCCAAATCATGATAGGATTGCTGTCACCGATTTCAAACTGAAAACCAATAGAGTTGGACATTTGAATAGTTTCAATAATATGTAGCTAGCACCACAATGCAAAAAAAAAAAAGCATATTGTACACAAAATGGATAACAAAACGCTCTGTTTTCTATTAATCGGTCACAAAATAATTGTTTTCACGTGTGTTTTTAAAGGTTTGATAAAAGTTGCAGGATGATATAGTTATCTGATATTTGTACACTCCAAGCACTTTGGCCGTTGTCCAATAGAGTCTAACTGCAGACTCACAGGTCCATCATACCTCGGGCCCCTCTGTATACTGCCACCTACTGGTGGGACATAATATCTCAGGCCCTTCGTCTCAGGCTCCCCTCCAACGCCAGGACCCCCTCAGTGAGTACGGTTACATGCACACAATAAAGCGATTATTGTGGCTAGTCATATGAATATAATAGTTCAATTAAAAGGTTTACATGCTTTGCAAGAATAACAATTTCCCTAATAATCCAATGTATATGGACACATCTGAAATCAGGCTACCTGATGGTGCTCTGATAAATGCAGAAAATCAGCAATCACAGAGACAAGTTATTTTTGAGAAGCATATTTGATTCTTAGTTTGGACATATAAAATGTGAAAAATACTTCTAAGACGCATACATTCAGTTGTTCCGAACTCACTTCACTCACGCCATAGAGAGAGCCTTGCTCGGCTGGTGCTAGCACATGCACAGATCAAATACACTGCTGGAACGTCGATTAAGGTGTTTACATGTCCTAATAATTTGAAAGATTGCTCAGAAAACCAGGTGTTTTAATCAGTATATGCTTACTTCAATTTTGACCTTATGCTGATTAAGATACAGTAAGCAGAGTAAGGTGTTTACATTACTATTTCATAATCTGCCTACTGCCATAATAAGTTCAATATCTAATTATTGCCATGCATGTAAACATACTCACTGATATGACTATACTGACAAAATGGCTGAATGAATGTTAGCATATCATTCCAGCTTGTACACTTTGTTGCGGGGATCTTGATGCTTGTGTTTAACTGACACTTTTGATATAATGGATTTCCCATGACTGTCTATGCAATAAAAATGTGGGTCAAAAGGGAAATAAAAGTATTATCAGAGTTTTTAATTTAGGCTATGCCATCATTGTAGTATAATCATTGTGCAATGTTTTAGCTTAAAATTGGTGTGTAATCTGTTGTGTTGGATAGCAGATGTACGTGGGGGCGAAGGACACTGCGTACCGTTTATTGTGTATTAGTTTCGACCTAAAGTGAATTGTCAGTCGTTTGGACGCTATCCTCTCTGTGGTAAACAGAAAAAAAGATTCTGCTTAATGTGTCAGACCCGGAAGTGATGGTCCTGGCATTGGAGAGGGGCCTGAGAGGTGATGGGCCTGATAGATGAAAGCTGCAACTGGACCCCTCTCCCTGCCTTTGTCCACCAGAGGTCACTGAATGACAGTCTTTCGAGAGGAGACTGGAACTGGACTCACAGGTAGACCGTACCCCCGTCGGCGAAAAAAATCGCAGCAGCCCCACCCCCAAATATGTACTCAGCCACAGTAAAAACAGACAATTATGGTTTCACTTCTAAAATAAAACAATACATGGGACAGTGCTGACGTAATGCCTGAGTCATCCATGCTCCGCCCGCAAGTCTTGTATCTTTGACTTTGGTCGCCGCTGGCCCGCCCATCAGACGTTGCACAGGCCGTGTTTCCAGGTGCTGTTGCAGTGAAGATGGACTTTAGCACTAGTTGTCATGGCTTATATGCCTTCTGAAGCTAGCTAGCTGCGTCTCGGAGGTTTGGTTTTTCCTGTCAAATCTCCGTGTGAAGGGAGCGAGAACTGGGCTAGTCTCACAAAGACCACAAAAAAATGCACCCTGACTCGGAATTGAGAATTTGAACTGCATCGCTGGGATAAATAATTTATGCGGCCATGGCTGGGCTGATCAAGAAACAGATCCTCAAACACCTCTCCAGGTCAGTGTCAATCGATATGAACCAGGCGGAGAGACAAAATACAACTAACTCCCAAAGGGGTTTCATTTGGGAACCAAGCTAGCGCGTTAGCAGCGCTGTGCCATAGAGCGCGGGAGGCCACTGGCGGGGCACTCACTATGTTTGCGCAGCTGAACTTGGTTAGCGTAGCTAGCTAGCTAGCCAGTTACGAGGAAGTTTGCTTGTTGTTGGTTGTCAAAAACAAACCGGTGTCTGTCGTGTTTAGTTAGCTAGCTAACTGGCTTGTTTGATAACTGGTTATGGCTAACCTTGCGTATTGTTTACGCAACTAATCTTCCTAGCCTAGGCTCCACCAGTACGTTAACATTAGCTGGCTAGCTATGTCCCGTTAATCATTGTTTAGCCAGATATAGCAAGTTTTCTATTTGCTAGGTCACATCAGTCAATGATTGTCATTAGCCACCTAGCTAGCTAGTTAGCCAGGTAAACTACACTGGTTAGCTAGCTAGCAGCATATGCTTCTGGCAGAGACAAACACGCCACGTACTGCACTGACAGCTAGGTCCATCCAACCAGGTCTCAGAACATTTCGTATTATTCTGTTCATTTAGTAACATTGTTACGTTTCGTATGGTATGTATTCATTTTTGGTTGTCCATCCCCCATTTCGTATGTTAAATTACAAATCGTATTATATGTTACGTATTCCCAAAACACTATGTTACGAATTTGCAAAACGTATGATCTGTTACACATTCTAGCAAGGTGGCTAACATTAAGCTCGCTAACTTTAACTAGGTTAGGGGAAGGGTTAGCTAAGTAGTAGCAAAGTACCTAAAAAGTAGTTGGTAAAATGCTAAAGTTGTCCATGATGATATTCAAACTTACAACCTTTTAGTTGCTAGACGTTCACGGTATACGCCCACCCGGAGCAACCAACCACCCCACTTTTGAGTTTTCCCTTAAAGTAACCATAGGTCTTATGTTACATATCATACTAAATATAGTGTCTTGGGTTTCCGTGCAGAATAATAGGAAATGCTCTGAGACCAGGTTGCCACATCGGGGAAAGTTAAGTCATTTTAGGCCATTTAAATTTTTTAATTTTTAATTTAACCTTTATTTAACTAGGCAAGTCAGTTAAGAACAAATTCTTATTTACAATGACAGCCTACACCGGCCAAACATGGACGACGCTGGGCTAATTGTGCGCAGCCCTATGGGACTCCTAATCACGGCAGGTTGTGATACAGCCTGGAATCGAACCAGGGTGTCTGTAGTGACGCCCCTTAGACCGCTGCACCACTCGGGAGCCATTCTGAGTGGAACACACCAACTTTACTCTCTACTGCAGGGTTCCCCAAACTCGTCCTAATCAATACTTGATGATTAGTTGGTTATTTGAATCCGCAGCTGTAGTGCTAGGGCAAAAAACTAAATGTGCACCCGGAGAGGCCCCAGGACCGAGATTGGAGAACTCTGCTCTATTGCACATTTGCCAAACTCATTCAACGGCGGGGTGAGTGTCTGCAGGTTTTGTTCCTCCCTTGTACTTGATTGATTAATTAAGATCACTGATTAGTAAGGAACTCCCCTCATCTGGTTGTCTAGGTCTTAATCAAAAATCAGCAGACACTCGGCCCTCCATGGATTGAGTTTGACACCCCTGCTCTATTGTATTTACTTGCACCGGGGCTGTATGTATGTCTGCTCTTGCTTGCATTAGCAGTTTGGGATAATAATGCACCTTCCACAGCATAGAGATGACTAAGCACCTGTACACCTCATACACACATGCCTTGTTTGTTTGCCAGTACCATGGACACTGAGCAGGGAAGATAGAGGCCTTGTTTGTTGTAGTAGGCAAAGTTTCGCGCCACCTTTTCCCCTCACAAGTATTTGATAAAGGATTAATAGACACATTTAATCAGCTAGTGAAGTGTGAAATATTTTTCACGGGTCATGGAGAGAAAAGACTACACCTGAGACTGAGTCTACACAATATAGTCCCTATGTTTGCAACACAGTCATCAGTTGTCCTACTCATTGTTATCGACAGCTTTCAGCTAGGCACATGCATTATTTATTGTTCCAGGTTGGTGCCTCGAGGGAAGTTCATTGAAATCCTTACCCATTATATTTGAGGGGAGAACTTCTCCGTAATAACATAAGTTGCCCCATCACATTCAGTTGAAACTACCTACGACTGACTGATAATGATCCAAGAGCATTCACGTCCTTACACCTGTAGCTCCTAGAAAACTGGCTTTAAACAACACATAATAACGCCTATAAAAATAAAAGCTTAGATAAAACCTTGAACCTTTTAGATGTAGGTTGAACCTCCCATGTTACCGGCTGGATAAGAATGAATGACTTGCAAACTGTTTTGGATTGACCTAGAACAGTAAGCTTTGTTATAGTCACACACAATGCAGTTAAACAAGTGTTGTAGCTTTAGAAAGGGGAAAGTGTATTATGCTTTTTAATGCATTGCTTCCTGCCATGCATTGTGAACAAAAGCCCTTGACTTTCATTATTGCCAGCGGAGCCCTTGGTATTTATGCGGCAAGGCAGAGGCTTTGATGGCTAGTGGTTGCTGTGTCCTTCATCGTCCCACAAACAATGGCCACAGCCAAGTTTTACATTCACAGCCATGACTGTCATTTCCTTTTAAGCCTTGTTCACACTGTAGGCCTTAATGCTCAAGTCAGTTTTGTATTTCAAATCTGTTTCGGAATACTGACTGTCCAAACAGCAAGTTAAAAATGACTAAATCCGATGTGTGTTCAGACATTTGCTGACATGGGTAAGCCAGTATTCATAGTAATGATGGGTCTGTGCAGTGGTGTAGACTGATTGATGGTGGTGCTTCCTATCAGTTAGAAGTTATGTATCAAGCTAAAGTGACAACAATGCCTGTCATGGATGTGTCCCAGTTGATTTGAATGTTTAAAATCATAGTGGAAGAACGCTTTTTTTTTAAGTCTCAAGGATAAGATGATCCAACTTGAAAAATTAGTCATTTTTGGCTAGCCACAGCAGTCAACTAGCTAGCTAGGTAACAGTAGCTGTTTGGTAGCTGTTTCTAGCACATTCACTCATTTGTTTGTAAACAATTAACAAGCTAGTTAGCTACCACTTTTAAAAAAATTTTTTTTTTACTGTCAACATATTAGGCATATCTTGTTCCTAGATAGTAGCTAAGTTTGAAAACCACTTGAAGGCAAATAAATCGTATTTGACCATTCAGACATAAGTCGCATGGCCAGGAATCAGATTTGTATCTGATTTCAAACAGCCTATGAAGGTGGTTTGAAATGTGGCCTGAAATAACCAATTTTATGTGCTTTTGGCTATTAAGACTGCAGGAAAAAGAACAGATTTGAATCGGATATTCAACAAAATAGGATCTGACTCACTTCAAACTGCCAATGTGAACAAAGCTTTAGTGTCCTACAACATTGGATTGTGTGTGTACATTACTGTTAGCATCAGCAGGACCGGGGGAATTATGTCATTATTAGTTCCAAGGGTCGTTACGTGATTGGTCGTGCATTTGAAGCAGACCTGCTTGGAAGAAGCCAAACCCACTGCTCATTATAGTGATGTCAAGCAAAGTCAATGCTTGGGGCATATTCACCAGGGTTCCACTCAATGAGGTGCAACATATCAATGTTCAGATAGAAATATATAATGTAGAACAGCCATGCTTCTCTGTCATGTAGACTAGGATAACATCATGTCCGTGCTATACTAGGAGTGTTTCTATCTGCAATGACCTCCTGAAGGCAAGAGAGAAAGGCTGACTCTTGCCTTCGAGGCCTTGTTGTATGTCAAAACATTGGCCTTTGGGAACACACACACACACACACACAATGTGAGTGTGGCTGGTGGTGTGAGGTGTTTCCACCAACAGTGTGCTGCTCTCAGGTGGTCCCAAGGGTGAGTTGATGATGTCACTCTCCCCATTAAACCAATAGGCTCAGGTATCGACGACCAGGGCCAGACATAGCAGGGTCTGGGGTTACATGCACACACACGCAGAGACTCTTAAACGTGCACGCATAAACAACACACACACACACACACTGATGTGACCTTAAAGAAAACACACACAGAGGTGTGTGTGTGGTCCAGTCAGTATTGAGTGCGTCTGGGAGCCCTGGCCTGTGCTGTTAAATATTCATTCTACTGAGGCTCACTGTGATCAGGTGTCAACGTTGCTTCAGTCACATGCTCAGCTCTAGCCCCGTCTGTCTTTCTCTCGATGTATCTGTCCATCTCTTTCTCTTTACATCTTATCTTCTCCTCTGTCTGGCAGGCTATGTCAGTGTTACTCCTCAACATTTCATTCCTAGGGGACCCTAACTGTTGGTGAACATTTTTGTTCTAGCCCAGCACTAACACATTTGATTCAACTATTGGTCTCTGTGGCACGGCTTGATGATGCGTGCAGGAATGTGACTGGACTGATGGGCGGATGATAGATGGAGGAATACCTACACACACACTGTGACACACACAGCCGCTAAATAAAAATATTAACCACAGGGTCAGAGTCGGAGAGAGAAGACGGAAAGGGGCTGGCTAGGAAGAGTGTTTTAATCTAAGAACATTCCAAAAATGACAGTGAGGAACATGCTTTGGGAAAAAGGTGCTGAAGTTTTGGAATTCAGTTATTTCCTTATTCATTCAAACCTGCTTGTGCTAACCAGCTTTGCAGGCTCAGTCAAAAGCAACACAGGAAACAAAAGTGACTAATGGAATGAGTTGCTTCTCGAAGGGAAACCGTTTAACACACAGCCTTTGTGGAGTTAGGTCTACTTTACTAGCTTAAAGACTTGGGCGTCATTTGCAATAAAGAAATAAGGCCTATTTTCTCCACAATAACTCATAGAAAATAGTCTATCCAAAATGGATGCTAGTGTACTTGATAGTGAAGAAGAAACCAATTGGAACACATGATATAAGGACATTAACTAGAAGACTTAAGACAGTATTTTCAAAATGGACGCGCCACTATCAAATCAGTTTGTGTCACGTGCGCTGTAGTCGACCTTACAGTGAAATGCTTACTTACAGGCTCTAACCAATAGTGCTAAAATGGTGATAGGTGAACAATATCCAATATACTAGTCCACTTCATGGAATAGACTCTGAAACAATAGGAAAACACTAACAGAAGGCAGTGTTGTGATAATGGCCACATGTTTAATAGAGTAAAGACATTGTTAGGAGCACACACGCCAACTCAATGAAGACCGTGTTGTCAGATTGGACACAAGCGTTGTACTTAGGCTTAATAAAATCAAGGCCATTACTCCAGCACCAGGGCAGGTTTCATTGGTCTATTTCCAGTGAGTTGTGAGAACAGAAACAGATCATCTGCAGTTAGATCATAGGTTCATCTAATCAAGTTGATTTTCTAATTTAATCTGAAGAATGGACTCACGCGCGCACACACACTTTCTATCTTTGCAGAGACTACTGAATTGAATAAGTTCTGCCAGGCGACTGGTTTATCCCTCAAAGAATAACCCAAATGTGTGTCTGTGTATCCTGAGGAAGGTTGCGCCAGACAAAGTGACCTTGTCATCCCTTGTTTAGATTGAGTCAGTCAAAGGTGGGGGATCTCCTGTGGGTCCGACGACAATACACACATCAGCAACGAACCGTGTGGCCAACCGAATGGCGCACACACAGGGCTCCGGAGCAATGTAATATTTATGGCTCTGATGGAGGCAGGGAGAAGGTTAGCCTTACAGGCCCCAATTACAAAACCTGTAGAGACCATGGCCAAAAGTTGTGTGTGTAATACAGACAAACACACACCAACACCAGCTATGACGGTGAAGAGTGGGTGAATCATGCTAATATAAATGAGGTGTATGGGTGTTAACCCTGGTGCCTTGGCTTAATTTAACCTGGCCTCGCCTAATACCTCAGCCACCTAATCATCCACCTCAATCCAGTTAGTCTCCTTCAACTTCTGTTGTAAAATAATTTATTTAATACCTCTACTCTAGGGCAGATTCTAACAATGTTTTAGGGTATTTTTACTGTCTTCTAATAATTTTTTGTCCCATTTGAGACTGAACAAAACAGCCAACAAAGATCAGCACACAATTTAGTCATGGAACATCTACAGTCGTGGCCAAAAGTTTTGAGAATGACAAATATTAATTTCCACAAAGTTTGCTGCTTCAGTATCTTTAGATATTTTTGTCAGATGTTACTATGGAATACTGAAGTATAATTACAAGCATGTCATAAGTGTCAAAGGCTTTTATTGACAATTACATGAAGTTGATGCAAGAGTCAATATTTGCAGTGTTGACCCTTCTTTTTCAAGACCTCTGCAATCCGCCCTGGCATGCTGTCAATTAACTTCTGGGCCACATCCTGACTGATGGCAGCCCATTCTTGCATAATCAATGCTTGGAGTTTGTCAGAATTTGTGGGGTTTTGTTTGTCCACCCGCCTCTTGAGGATTGACCACAAGTTCTCAATGGGATTAAGGTCTGGGGAGTTTCCTGGCCATGGATCCAAAATATCGATGTTTTGTTCCCCGAGCCACTTAGTTATCACTTTTGCCTTATGGCAAGGTGCTCCATCATGCTGGAAAAGGCATTGTTCGTTGCCAAACTGTTCCTGGATGGTTGGGAGAAGTTGCTCTCGGAGGATGTGTTGGTACCATTCTTTATTCATGGCTGTGTTCTTAGGCAAAATTGTGAGTGATCCCACTCCCCTTGGCTGAGAAGCAACCCCACACATGAATGTTCTCAGGATACTTTACTGCTTGTATGACACAGGACTGATGGTGGCGCTCACCTTGTCTTCTCCGGACAAGCTTTTTTCCGGCTGCCCCAAACAATCGGAAAGGGGATTCATCAGAAAAAATCACTTTACCCCAGTCCTCAGCAGTCCAATCCCTGTAACTTTTGCAGAATATCAGTCTGTCCCTGATGTTTGTCCTGGAGAGAAGTGGCTTCTTATGCTGCCCTTCTTGACACCAGGCCATCCTCCAAAAGTCTTAGCCTCACTGTGCGTGCAGATGCACTCACACCTGCCTGCTGCCATTCCCGAGCAAGCACTGTACTGGTGGTGCCCTGATCCTGCAGCTGAATCAACTTTAGGAGACGGTCCTGGCGCTTGCTGGACTTTCTTGGGTGCCCCGAAGCCTTCTTCACAACAATTGAACCGCTCTCCTTGAAGTTCTTGATGATCCGATAAATGGTTAATTTAGGTGCAATCTTACTGGCAGCAATATCCTTGCCTGTGAAGCCCTTTTTGTGCAAAGTAATGATGACGGCACGTGTTTCCTTGCAGGTAACCATGATTGACAGAGGAAGAACAATGATTCCAAGCACCACCCTCCTTTGGAAGCTTCAAGTCTGTTATTCAAACTCAATCAGCATGACAGGGTGATCTCCAGCCTTGTCCTCGTCAACACTCACACCTGTGTTAACGAGAGAATCACTGACATGTCAGCTGGTCCTTTTGTGGCATGTCTGAAATGCAGTGGAAATGTTTTTTGGGGATTCAGTTCATTTGCATGGCAATGAGGGACTTTGCAATTAATTGCAATTTCATCTGATCACTCTTCATAACATTCTGGAGTATATGCAAATTGCCATCATACAAACTGAGGCAGCAGACTTTGAAAATTAATATTTGTGTCATTCTCAACTTTTGGCCACGACTGTAGAACCCAGTCGGCAGAAAAGTAACCTACATTAGAAAAAGCTCAAAAAGATCTCCTAGAAAGGTTAGCCCATATAAGGGAACTACCTAAACAAAAGCTTGATCAGGAATGAGGTAGGTACAGGGGAAGTTTAATGAGCTGTTTCCAGTCATTCTGTGTGGGAGTGAGTGCGATAGGCCAGAGAAGCTGATCGGATCTTGCAACTTCCTTATGGCCACAGTCAGCAACACAACTGACCGAAGTATAAGAGTTCGCTGTACCAGAGCTCTCTCTCTCGCGCGCGCGCGTGTGTGTGTGTGGCCCGTTCACACTGTCCCTCTGCTCCGCACGCTCTGCTGAGAGTCTTGACTAGATGAATAATTACTAGAAAGGGAGTTGCTGCCCCAAATCACAGATCTAGGATCAACTTACCCTCCCCAATCCTAACCTCAACAGTTGGTTGAAGCGTGAAATCTGACCTCAGATCAGCGTGTAAGGGTTACTTCATCTTATTGTCTTCAATATGGTATAGCCTATGGGTTGTGATGTGGGACAAATGAATCATGCTATATACCAGGCCATCGGTTGTATCAGAGTTGTGAATCTGTCTAGCGGTTATTTAAATATTGGCTGAATGTTGCAGCACAGTTGGGAGCTTTTAGATCTAGTCCTATTTAAGAGCATGGTGCTTCTATCTATCTGTGCCAGATTAGCTGCCTGCCAACCAGGTAGCTAACAAGATTACAGCAGTCAAACTGTGGCAGTCTGCTTCAATAACATTTGTGTGTGTGTTGACAGTGTGTCGTCGTGCTTAGGTTGTGGTGTAATGTAGATCGATAAAATGAGAGTTAACGTAGTCAAACAGGCTGTATATGGACACACACACACTTGTGGTGTACGAACACACACAGGTTGTTGTGTGTAATGTGGATTGATAAAATCTGTCTGAGTTACTGGGAATTCTTTATCTGTAAACAGTAATTAAGACAATGACCTTTTGCCTGGTATGTGGGTGTTTGGCTAACTACTAACCACAAACTGTGTTAGGGAGTCTAGGGACTATGGCACAAGGTCATGGGCACAGTGTGTGTTGGAGCTTTGAGCGGGGCCTAGCGATGGAACCCACCCATGCGCATCCAGGACACACACTCATTGGCTGTGCTACCTCTGATGAAAGATACGAGTTGGGAAACCCTTACAGTTGAGACAGTGTGACCCTAAAGTTCACACACACCCGTGAGTACGGTTGTTTTAAGAGGCAGCAGACATGTCACTGTCTCCCTCTTTTCCAAGTCTGTAATTTGACTTTCAGCAGAACTCTATAATGTTCCATAACAGGCCTATAGGCCTACCTCATCTCTCTCTGTTTTACTATCTGGCCTCTCCTCTGGGTACTGGTATTTATTAGGTTCCCCATTAGCCGCTGAAAAAGCATCAGCTACTCTTCCTGGGGTCCACATGAAACATGACCTAGTACAGAACATTATTAGTCAAGGACTGAAATACATAAATTTAAAACATCCCACCTAGCCTACATATCAGTATATGCACAATATCTAGGTCTAATACATAGTACAGTGCAAATTACAATTCAAGATATGTATATAAAAAATGGTTGTCTCTCCACAGGCCCCTTTGTGCAGTTAGCTGTTCTTTTTATCTGTTTTTAATCCTAGCTTGAGTTACCTGGGGTGGCAGAGTTCCATGTAGTCATGACTATTTAACACTGTGTTTCCCAGCCTATGTTCTGGACCTGGGGACTTTGAAGAGACCTGATTGCATGTCTTGTGTTGTACCGATGAGTGTCCAAACTGTGTGCCAACTGCATGAACAGACAGTTCGGTACCTTCAACACATCACACCTCACACAAAGACCAATAGTGATGCAGTCAATCTATCCTCAATTTTGAGGCAGGAGAGATTGACGTGCATGTTACTGACATTCACCCTCCGTGTACATCTAAGTGCGATACGTGCTGCTTTGGTCTGAATCAACTGCAATTTATCTATGTCCTTTGCCACACATGACCACACAGCTGGGCAGTAGTCAAGGTGCAACAAAACTAGGGCCTGTAGGATCTGTCTGGACAGACCTCTTCTCATTTTAGCAACCATTGAGTCTATGTTTTGACCATGAAAGCTTGCTATCTAGGGTTACACCCAGCAGTTTAGTCTCCTCAACTTGCTCAATAGCCACATTATTCAATAATAGATTTAAACAAGGTTTAGTGTTGAGAGAGTAATTTCTCCCCAAAATTATGCTTTTAGTTTTGATATTTTGCACCAGCCTATTGCTAGTTACCAATTCTAAAACTGACTGGAGATCAATGTTAAGAGTGTCAGTTATTTATTTTACTGTTGTAGCCGACGTGTATACTGTTGAGTCGTCATCGTACATTGACACACAGGCCTTATTCAAGGTCAGTGGAAGGTCATTTGTAAAAACAGAAAACAATGGCCCTAGCAGGCTGCCCTGCGGTACACCACACTGAAATTAATTTGAATGAGATAGGCTTCCATTAACGAAAACCCTCTGAGTTTTATTAAATAGGTAACTCTCAGTCCATAATAAGGCAGATGATGCAAATCGATAACACCTATGTTTTTTTCAGCAATAGGTTATGATCAATGACATCAAAAGCTGCACTGAAGTCTAACAAAACAGTTCCCACTATCTTCTTAATATCAATTTCTTTCAGCTAAACATCAGTCATTTGTCAGTGCCGAGCATGTTGAGTGCTCTTCCCAATAAGCATGCAGAAAGTCTGTTGTTAATTAGTTTTCTGTAAAATAACTTTAATTGATCAACAAAAAAATCCAAAAGTTTGCTCACCACTTTTAACAGGCTGATTTGGTTGGCTCCCTTGTCTCTTCCAGACTATCCCTCTCTCTTCTGTCTTTCTTTCCTTGTCCATTATCTTTCTTGTCCGATGAGTGTCCGAACTGTGTGCCAACTGCCTTTATTTTTCTCTCTTCTCCCTGGTGGTGAGGGAGAGAGGGGGACTGTACTCTAATGAATTGTGCCAATAAAGACAGGTTAAATGCAATTCTCTCTCCTATCTTAAGCTTAGTCTCTCCCTCTCAAAAGCAAGGGTGTCTTGTATTTGTAGTTATGATGATGTATGTTAAGGGCTTCTTTCCTTGATGTTGAATGAATAACAACAATACTAATTTCCCCCTCTCCTTCCTCCTCCCCCTGCAGGTTTGCTAAGAACCTGTCCCCAGACAAGATCAACCTGAGCACGTTGAAGGGCGAGGGCCAGCTCACCAACCTGGAGCTGGATGAGGAGGTTCTGCAGAGCATGTTGGACCTGCCCACCTGGCTGGCCATCAACAAAGTGGGCTGCAACAAGGCTGCCATCCGGGTAAGAGAGAGGGAGACATGCGCACACGCACCTGCACTCTGGGCAGTGCTTTCGCACTTTGTCCCGCTCCTCAGATGGACCCCACCATCTTAGTCCATATTTTACTGTCTGCTACCTCATCTCTCTCCCCCTGCCCACCCTCTCTCACCCCAATCTCACTCTCTCCCACTCTCTTTCATTCTCCTTTGTCTCCATCGTAATGATAGCGGTGGATATAGAAGTGCACTGAGAGGAACTGTGTGTGTGAATGTCTGTATGCGCACATCATCTGACACTCGCTGGAGTGAATGGAGCAGCATAACAACAAACTCTGTTACTCAGGTCTCTACTACCAGCATTCTCCTTCCTCTTCTGAAACCCCCTCTGTTTTCTTTGCGCTAATGATTCTCTCTTGTATTTTATCTCTGCTGTCTCGGAACTTCATTTTATCCCTGTCTCATGACCTTCCCTTTTACATAGCAGGCAATATATTCTAACAAGTAGAGTGGGGAGCCGCCCAGCGATGAAACTGTGAAAGGATAAAGTTTTGTCTTCTGAAATTGCCTCAAGTTAAGTCTGTCTGGCTGTTTTCCTAGACGAGGCCCATTGAGTGTCACTAACTTAGCTTTATTGATGTGTCACACTTGCTGTGCATTGTCCTTGGTGCAATGCTGCAGTCGTAATAGCCCAATCATTGAGGTAATGCGTGCTTGCATGCGCGTCTGTGTACCTGGTCTTCGGTGGCCATGCTCTTCCTCTGCTGAGCAGACTTGTCCATGGCCTCGCTGAGTGACTTGGCGTACTGGACCATGGCTTTGAGCTGGGAGTCAGTCAGCACCCACAGCAGGTCATCTAGGATCAGGATCAGCTTAGAGGCCACCACGTTAGTCCTTGGCGTTTTGCCAGTGCGTCACAGAGTTCTGGTCATCTAGCCAATAGGAACAGTGAAATAGTGGGCTTGGGCCCACTTAGCCGGGGAGGACCAGTGGGCTTGGGCCCACTTAGCCGGGGAGGACCAGTGGGCTTGGGCCCACTTAGCCGGGGAGGACCAGTGGGCTTGGGCCCACTTAGCCGGGGAGGACCAGTGGGCTTGGGCCCACTTAGCCGGGGAGGACCAGTGGGCTTGGGCCCACTTAGCCGGGGAGGACCAGTGGGCTTGGGCCCACTTAGCCGGGGAGGACCAGTGGGCTTGGGCCCACTTAGCCGGGGAGGACCAGTGGGCTTGGGCCCACTTAGCCGGGGAGGACCAGTGGGCTTGGGCCCACTTAGCCGGGGAGGACCAGTGGGCTTGGGCCCACTTAGCCGGGGAGGACCAGTGGGCTTGGGCCAAGAGGAACCTGCAGCTAATAGCTCCCACTGATCTAGAGAGAAAAAGAGGGTGTGTGTGAGTCCCCCAGCTGTAGTTTAACTCCTCTAACTCTTAGGCTATAGAAGAGATCACTCTCTCTGTCTGATTTAGATGCCAACACGCATACAGTTGCGCACACCATCTTCTGTTACAATACACATGCCCATCCTCATTGGAGCGGACACACACAAACCCACAACTCAGGCACCCAAAAACTGTTCATTTCCTTGTCTAAATCTCTGCTCCAACCTCACCTACAGGTGCAGGCTCTGCTAAACCATTTCAGTACAATGACTGAAGAAGTCAAATACAGTTTTAGTGTAGTAATTCAATTAGCGCCACTTATCTAAATATTTATTTCAGTGTTTATAGCCTTTTAACGGGGAGTCACTCGTGGGGGAAGATGAACATGCCCAAATCTGCAGATTACTCTTTGGCGTAAAAGCTATTTGATTTGACACGGGCATGATTAAGCGGGTCCGCTCAGAGGGATTAGTGTAGTTTGGGGAGGAGTGGAATGTGCTGGCACTCTGACTGCTTCTCTAGACTGTCTCCTTGATTCATTCTCTTGGAGCGGCCCAATTCCATTCATTTCAGCTGATTTACATTCACAGCGATTACATTTATTTCAGGAATAGACACATTCATATGTATTTCAGAAAAATATATAAGGAATATGGGACTATTTAGCACATAGGTTAAATACAAGAAAATATGATCATATTTTGGCTGTGCCGATGTTGTTGGGCCGACTAGATTGCAGGTGTATGATATTGAACCAATATTACTGTCACTTATCTGAGTATGACTGCCTGACTCTAATTCCTTGTCTTCATTGACAGATCCCATGGACCAAGCTGAAGACCCACCCCATCTCTCTGGTAAGTCCCGCCCTCTTCCCCCTATTGCTGACACGTTACAACTGTTTTAGCCACTTGTTCCCCCCCCTAAAAAAAAAAAGGCACGTAACATCATGGGCAAATAAGGTGACTGAGGATTGTGTTGTATGACGCAAGGAACCAAAATAACCTTCATTATTATCACTGGTATTGAGAAATGGAAGGCTGCTGCTCTCTGATCCCATGTATTATACACCATCTCCTGCCGTTGTGGCCTTGAGCAAGGCACCTAACTCCCCACAAAGTAAAATACTGCCCTGATAGCCTACTGTATAAAACATGTGCTCTGTCAACCCTCCATCTGGAGAGCTACTGTATAAAACACGTGCTCCGTCAACCCTCCATCTGGAGAGCTACTGTATAAAACACGTGCTCCGTCAACCCTCCATCTGGAGAGCTACTGTATAAAACACGTGCTCCGTCAACCCTCCATCTGGAGAGCTACTGTATAAAACACGTGCTCCGTCAACCCTCCATCTGGAGAGCTACTGTATAAAACACGTGCTCCGTCAACCCTCCATCTGGAGAGCTACTGGGAGTGCAGTTTGTTTAGAACAAAAATGTTTACCCTTTTTTCTCCCCTATTTTGATTTTGTCTCATCGCTGCAACTCCCCAACGTGCTCGGGAGGCGAAGGTCGAGTCATGCGTCCCCCCCGAAACACATTTGTGGCCTGCTGGAGGTCATTTTGCAGGGCTCTGGCAGTGCTCCTCCTGCTCAAAGGCGGAGGTAGCGGTCCTGCTGCTGGGTTGTTGCCCTCCTACAGTCTCTTCCACGTCTCCTGATGTACTGGCCTGTCTCCTGGTAGCGCCTCCATGCTCTGGACACTACGCTGACAGACACAGCAAACCTTCTTGCCACAGCTCGCATTGATGTGCCATCCTGGATGAGCTGCACTACCTGAGCCACTTGTGTGGGTTGTAGACTCCGTCTCATGCTACCACTAGAGTGAGAGCACCGCCAGCATTCAAAAGTGACCAAAACATCAGCCAGGAAGCATAGGAACTGAGAAGTGGTCTGTGGTCACCACCTGCAGAATCACTCCTTTATTGGGGGTGTCTTGCTAATTGCCTATAATTTCCACCTTTTGTCTATTCCATTTGCACAACAGCATGTGAAATTTATTGTCAATCAGTGTTGCTTCCTAAGTGGACAGTTTGATTTCACAGAAGTGTGATTGACTTGGAGTTACATTGTGTTGTTTAAGTGTTCCCTTTATTTTTTTGAGCAGTGTATTTAAAATAGTCAGAATTACATGGCCAGTATTGAATAGAGGAGAATCCAAGCCAATTTTGTGCGTTTGTGACTGTTTTTCACTTGGAGTATGCAGCACTGGTTTCATCAACTATGCACCTGTATCAACTGTGTGTCGGCCATTTGCGGTTATACACAAGTGCCGGTGGAAAGTTATTTTAGGACATCGGACATGACAATGACATTAATACATGCTAATAGCTAACTAGCGAGATAACCAGACAAACTACAATATGTTTTGAATTGGCCATCTACACTGAACAAAAATATAAACAACATGTTAAGTGTTGGTTTCATGAGCTGAAAAAAGTATACATTTTTACATCCCTGTTAGTGAGCATTTCTCCTTTGCATATCAAGAAGCTGATTAACAGCATGCTCATTACACAGGTGCACCTTTTGCTAGGGACAATAAAAGGCCACAGATGTCTTAAGTTTTGAGGGAGCGTACAATTGGCATGTTGACTGCAGGAATGTCCACCAGAGCTGTTGGCAGAGAATTGACTGTTCATTTCCATACCATAAGCTGCCTTCAACGTCGTTTTAGAGAATTTGGCAGTACTTCCAACCGGCCTCACAACCTCAGACCACGTGTAACCACGCCAGCCCAAGACCTCCACATCCGGGTTCTTCACCTGCGGGATCGTCTGCCTGTAATAAAGCCATTTTGTTGGGAAAAACTCATTCTGATTGGCTGGGCTTGGCTTCCCAATGGGCGGGCCTATCCCCACCCATGGTTCTGCCCCTGCCCAGTCATGTGAAATCCATAGATTAGGACCTAATGAATTTATTTCAATTGACTAATTTCCTGATTGTTGCATCTTGCCTTTTATATTTTTGTTCAGTATAGTTAACCAGACACACTACACTGTTATTATTTTACCTGCTGCACAAATGCCCCTCTCTCTCTCTCCCCCCTCTGGCAACGGCCCACTGGCACACGCAAGTGATGTGAACACCATGACTTTTCTAGGATTTGCATTGCTGACAAAAAATGAGCTATAACTGGGCAAATAAATCATTAATTAGCAATAAATATCAACAAATGTGCAAACGGGTATGTTCGCTTTGATCTCAAAAACACATCTCGTGACATTTGATTGAAAGACCCGCACGTGCCTGTCAATAAAGGCCTACAATAATTCTCCTCTGAAGTGCTCTGCAGAGATTGAGGCCAGTGTGCTACACACTATCTGGATGACACTCATCCACTTCTGATGGGAGTAGCCTCATTGTGCAAAAATCCCAAACCTTTTTTTATTTTCTTGTCCATTCCAACTTAATCTATGTTCTTCATGTCCGACAATTTTTTTTACTTGCACGGGCAAGCAGACAACCGTTAATGTCTAGCCCTGGTGTGTGTGTGTGTGTGTGGTAATCGTCTGCATCTCTGTCTCCCAGACCCTGGACAAGGTGGTAATGGAGATGAGCACCTGTGATGAGCCCCGCCCTCCCAACGGCCCATCTCCCATAGCAACGGCCTCGGGGCAAAGGTGGGAGCTGGCTCTCTTTTTCTCCCCCCCTTTCAGAGAGTAGTTGTGTGTGCATGAGTGAGTAAGTGTGTGGTGTTTGTCTGCCTGTCCACGTGCGATGGGGCTGAAAAATACTTTACTAAAAAACACCTGCATTCAGTTCATCCAAATCCAGCCTTCAATTGCCTACCTCCTCCTCTTCCCCCACTCCCCCAGTGAGTATGGCTTTGCTGAGAAGGTGGTGGAGGGCATCTCTCTGTCCATCAACTCCATCGTGGTGAAGATCAGTGCCAAGGCGTTCAACGCCTCCTTTGAGTTGAGCCAGCTGCAGGTCTACTCCGTCAACACCAGCTGGAGCCTGTCAGACCTCCGCTTCACACGCATACAGGACCCACACAGAGGAGAGGTGGGTGCACTGCATACACACATGGCATGGAAGTGTGTGTAACCACGGTAACCCAGTGTGTGTGTAACCATGGCTACCTGTGCGTCCCTCAGATCCTGACGTTTAAGGAGATCAGCTGGCAGATGATCCGCATCGAGGCGGACGCCATCCAGAGTGCCCAGAACGAGATGCTGAGTGCCCCCATCCGCCTGATCACCAACCAGTCCAAGATCAGAGTCACCCTGAAGAGACGGGTACAATACGCCACACACATGCAGACATGCGGGCAAGGAAACACATACACACACTTGGGTGCAAACACACACACACACCCGCCTCATCACCAACCAGTCCAAGATTAGATGTCACTCTGAAGAGGCCGGTAGGACGCACACACAGCACACTGATACACACTGACCCGAAATCAGTGGCACTCTGAAGAGACTGGTAGGACACACACTACACATACGACACAGTCACACGCACACACATCCGCCTCATCACCAACCAGTCCAAGATCAGTTGCTCTCAAGAGACGGGTACGACACACACACACACGGCGCAGTCACACACGCACTCAGAACAGTCCTTGGTCTAATAGAATAGAGAACACTGTGGGTCAACAGCCTGCAGAATCAGCTTCAGTAAACAGATCTTTATCTCACACACCAGCAATCCCTGCAGCCACTGTGTGTTTAAACAGATAAGTGTGTGTGGGTTGTATGCACACTCCTTTGTCTGTGTGTGTGAAAACAAAGATGTACCAGATGACTGTGTGCTGAGTATGTACTTTCTCCAGTCAGTCATGGATATGGAGTGTCTGTTTTCTCCAGTCAGTCAATCAGTCAGTCATGGATATGGAGTGTCTGTTTTCTCCAGTCAGTCAGTCATGGATATGGAGTGTCTGTTTTCTCCAGTCAGTCAGTCAGTCAGTCAGTCATGGATATGGAGTGTCTGTTTTCTCTAGTCTGATGACTTTTATTAGATCACCCATTGATGAATGCACCTTTTGAATAACACTGTTTTGGTTCAACACAAGAAGTAATGTGTGTATCTTCAGATGAAGGACTGAAATGTGGTGTGTCTGTATCCTGTATGTATAAAGCATGTGGTGTGTATGTGTGTCTGTATCCTGTATGTATTAAGCATGTGGTGTGTGTGTGTGGTCTATATATAATGAGTATTAATGTTTGTCTTTTGTAATGAGTATTAATGTCTTTTGTATGTAATAATCTATGTAGAATGTGTTTATCTCCAGTCCAAGGACTGTAAAGTGGTGGCCTCTAAGCTGATCCTGATCCTAGATGACCTGCTGTGGGTGCTGACTGACTCCCAGCTCAAAGCCATGGTCCAGTACGCCAAGTCACTCAGCGAGGCCATGGACAAGTCTGCTCAGCAGAGGAAGAGCATGGCCACCGAGGACCAGGTACACACGTATGCAGGCGCACGTAGGCAAGGACACACACACGCTCACTCACGTAGGCAGGTAGACACACACGTGCTCACACAGGCCAAGAAACGCACACAGGTAGGCAGACACATATACACACACACACACACACACACACACACACACACTTACTTAACTGAAGCAGCTAGCTATGAGCTCAGTCACTCCTCTCTGTCAGACAGACCTACAGTGGAGAAATGATTTGCCCCAGTCGTGTAACCTTCTGTCCACACTTAGAGTAGATGCCAAAATCTTTCTCTCCCTCCCTCTTTCTTCCCCCCCATCTCTCTCGCTCTGTTATGGTCTGGTAATTAGTCCTTGTGCTCCAGGAAAGGATGTTTGGTTCTCTCTGTGCGGTCCCTCTGCCATATGGCCTCTCACTCCCTGGTCTCTCGCTCCCTGGTCTCTCGCTCCCTGGTCTCTCGCTCCCTGGTCTCTCGCTCCCTGGTCTCTCGCTCCCTGCGCTCTCGCTCCCTGGTCTCTCGCTCCCTGCGCTCTCGCTCCCTGCGCTCTCGCTCGCTGCGCTCTCGCTCGCTGCGCTCTCGCTCGCTGCGCTCTCGCTCGCTGCGCTCTCGCTCCATTATTCATGTACTGGCTCAAACTGGGCTTTGAGCATTCTGACCTACATGTGGCAGGCTATGCCATCTGCTGGTGAGAATGAGCACTGCACACTCCTTCACTGATAAAAATCTTATCAATTTGTGTCTGTGCCAAATACAACAGGTGTAGACCTTATCGTGAAATGCTTACTTACAAGCCCTTAACCAACAATGTAGTTCAAGAAATAGTTAAGAAAATATTTACTTTATTTTTTACTTTTGTTTATTTAGTAACACAATAAAATATCAATTCCGAGGCTATATACAGGGGGTACCGGTACTGAGTCAATGTGCGGGTGTACAGGTTAGTCGAGTTAGTGAAAAACAAAGTGGTCGTCTATGTAAATAGTCCAGGTGGCCATTTGATTAATTGTTCAGCAGTCTTATGGCTTGGGGGTAGAAGCTGTTAAGGAGTCTTTTGGACCTAGACTTAGTGCTCCTGTACTGCTTGCCATGCGTGTAGCAGAGAGAACAGTCTATGACTTCGGTGACTGGAGTCTTTGACCATTTTTTTGGCCTTCCTCTGACACCATCGAGTGGCGTACTGCATTAGCATCGAATACCCCCCGCGATATGCAACTTTTCAGGGAAGTTAGGAACCAATACATACAGGCATTTGGGAAAGCGAAAGGTTTGTTTTTTCAAACAGAAATTTGCATCCTGTAGCACAAACTCCAAAAAGTTTTGGGACACTGTAAAGTCCATGAATAATAAGAGCACCTCCTCCCAGCTGCCCACTGCACTGAGGCTAGGAAACACTGTCACCACTGATAAAGCCACCAAAATTGAGAATTTCAGTAAGCATTTTTCTACGGCTGGCCATGCTTTCCGCCTGGCTACCCCTACCCCGGTCAACAGCCCTCAACCCCCCCACAGCAACTTATCCAAGCCTCCCCCATTTCTCCTTCACCCAAATCCAGATAGCTGATGTTCTGAAAGCGCTGCAAAATCTGGACCCCTACAAATCAGCCGGGCTAGACAATCTGGACCCTCTCTTTCTAAAATTATCCGCCGCAATTGTTGCAACCCCTATTACTAGCCTGTTCAACCATCTTTCGTATCATCTGAGAGCCCCAAAGATTGGGAAGCTGTCGCGGTTATCCCCCTCTTCAAAGGGGGAGACACTCTAGACCCAAACTGTTACAGACCTATATCTATCCTACCCTGCCTTTCTAAGGTCTTCGAAAGCCAAGTTAACAAACAGATCACCGACCATTTCAAATCCCACCGTACCTTCTCCGCTATGCAATCTGGTTTCCGAGCTGGTCATGGGTGCACCTCAGCCACGCTCAAGGTCCTAAGCGATATAACCGCCATCGATAAGAGAAAATACTGTGCAGCTGTATTCATCGACCTGGCCAAGGCTTTCGACTCTGTCAATTACCACATTCTTATCGGCAGACTCAACAGCCTTGGTTTCTCAAATGACTGCCTCGCCTGGTTCACCAACTACTTCTCAGATAGAGTTCAGTGTGTCAAATCGGCGGGCCTGTTGTCTGGACCTCTTGCAGTCTATGGGGGTACCGCAGGGTTCAATTCTCTGGCTAACTCTCTTCTCTGTATACATCAATGATGTCGCTCTTGCTGCTGGTGATTCTCTGATCCACCTCTACGCAGATGACGCCATTCTGTATACTTCTGGCTCTTCGTTGGACACTGTGTTAACTAACCTCCAGATGAGCTTCAATGCCATACAACTCTCCTTCCGTGGCCTCCAACTGCTCTTAAATACAAGTAAAACTAAATGCATGCTCTTCAACCGATCGCTGCCCGCCCGTCCAGCATCACTACTCTGGACGGTTCTGACTTGGAATATGTGGACAACTACAAATACCTAGGTGTCTGGTTAGACAGAATTAAATCTGGAATCCAAAATTAAATCTGGAATCGGCTTCCTATTTCGCAACAAATCATCCTTCACTCATGCTGCCAAACATACCCTCGTAAAACGGACTCTCCTACCGATCCTCGACTTCGGCGATGTCATTTACAAAATAGCCTCCAACACTCTACTCAGACTGCATCCAATTTGCTATCACAGTGCCATCCGTTTTGTCACCAAAGCCCCATATGCTACCCACAACTGCGACCTGTATGCTGTCGTTGGCTGGACCTCGCTACATATTCGTCGCCAAACACACTGGCTCCAGGTCATATGTAAGTCTTTGCTAGGTAAAGCTCCACCTTATCTCAGCTCACTGGTCACCATAGCAGCACTCACTTGTAGCACGCGCTCCAGCAGGTATATTTCACTGGTCACCCCCAAAGCCAATTCCTCCTTTGGCCACCTTTCCTTCCAGTTCTCTGCTGCCAATGACTGGAACGAATTTCAAAAATCACTGAAGCTGGAGACTCATATCTCCCTCACTAACTTTAAGCACCAGCTGTCAGAGCAGCTCACAGATCACTGCCCCTGTACATAGCTCATCTGTAAATTGCCCATCCAACTACCTCATCCCCATACTGTTATTTTTTTGCTCCTTTGCACCCCAGTATATCTACTTGCACATTCATCTTCTGCACATCTTTCACTCCGGTGTTTAATTGCTAAATTGTAATTATTTTGCCACTATGGACTATTTGTTGCCTTACCTCCCTTATCTTACCTCATTTGCGCACACTGTATATAGACTTTTCAGTTGTGTTATTGACTGTTTGTTTATTCCATGTGTAACTCTGTTTGTGTCGAACTGCTTTGCTTTATCTTGGCCAGGTCGCGGTTGTAAGTGAGAACTTGTTCTCAATTGGCCTACCTGGTTAAATTAAGGTAAAATAGAAAATTAATTAAATAAATATAGGTATTGGATGGCAGAAAGCTTGGCCCCAGTGATGTATTGGGTCGTACGCACCACCCTCTGTAGCGCCTTACTGTCGGATGCCAAGCAGTTGCCATACCAGGCGGTGATGCAACCGGGCAGGATGCTCTCGAGGGTGCATCTGTAGAACTTTTAGAGGATCTAGGGACCCATGCCAAATCTTTTCAGTCTCCTGAGGGGGAAAGGTGTTGTCATGCCCTCTTCACGACTGTCTTGGTGTGTTTGGACCATGATAGTTTGTTGGTGATGTGGACACCAAGGAACTTGAAGCTCTCAACCTGCTCCACTACAGCCCCATCGATGTGAATGGGGGCGTGTTCGGCCCTCCTTTTCCTGTAGTCTACGATCACCTCCTTTGTCTTGCTCACGTTGAGGGAGAGGTTGTTGTCCTGGCACCACACTGCCAGGTCTCTGACCTACTCCCTATAGGCTGTCTCATCGTTGTCGGGGATCAGGCCTACCACTCGTCATCGGCAAACTTAATGATGGTGTTGGAGTCGTGCTTGGCCACGCAGTCGTGTGTGAACAAGGAGTACAGGAGGGGACTAAGCACGCACCACTGAGGGGCCACCCTGTTGAGGATCAGCATGGCAGATGTGTTGTTGCTTACCCTTACCACCTGAGGGTGGCCCGTCAGGAAGTCCAGGTTCCAGAGGTGTTTATTCCCAGGGTCCTTAGCTTAGTGATGAGCTTCGTAGGCACTTTGGTGTTGAACGCTGAGCTGTAGTCAATGAACAGCATTTTCACAGGTGTCCCTTTTGTCCAGGTGGGAAAGGGCAGTGTGGATTGAGATTGCATCATCTGCGTAGCTGTTGGGGCGGTATGCGAATTGGAGTGGGTCTAGGGTTTCCGGGATGCTGTTGTGAGCCCATGACCAGCCTTTCAAAGCACTTCATGGCTACCGACGTGAGTGCTACGGTAGTCATTTAGGCAGGTTACCTTCGCTTTCTTGGGCACAGGGACTATGGTGGTCTGCTTGAAACATGTAGGTATTACAGACTCGGTCAGGGAGAGGTTGAAAATGTCAGTGAAGACACTTGCCAGTTGGTCAGCGCATGCTCGTAGTACACGTCCTGGTAATCCGTCTGGCCTTGCAGCCTTGTGAATGTTGACCTGAGATCACACAGTCGTCCGGAATAGCTGGCGCGCTCATGCATGCTTAGGTGTTGCATGCTTCAAAGCGAGCATAGAAGGTATTTAGCTTGTCTGGTAGGCTCGCGTCACTGGGCAGCTCTCGGTGGTGCTTCCCTTTTGTAGTCTATAATAGTTTGCAAGCCCTGCCGTATCCGACAAGCGTCAGAGCCCCGGTGTAATAGGATTCAATCTTATTCCTGTATTGACGCTTTGCCTTTTTGATGGTTCGTCTGAGGGCATTGTCGGATTTCTTATAAGCGTTCGGATTAGTTTCCTGCTCCTTGAAAGCGGCAGCTCTAGCCTTTAGCTCGGTGCAGATGTTGCCTGTAATCCGTGGCTTCTGGTTGGGATATGGTCTCGAGTGGAGATCATCCATCTTATTTTCCAGTGATTGCACGTTGGCCAATAGAAAGGATGGCAGAGGTGGGCTACCCACTTGCCAACAAATTCTCACAAGGCACCCTGATCTCCTCCCCCTGCATTTCTGTCTGTTCTTCATGCGAATGACAGGGATTTGGGCCTGGTCTTAGAGAAGCAGTATATCCTTTGTGTCGGGCTCATAAAATAAAAAAAGTCTTTGTCCATTTGTGTCTCTGCATCTCCATATGTCTCTGTGCCGGTGTCTGCATCTGTGTCTGCATCTGTGTCTGCATCTGTGTCTGCGTCTGTGTCTGCGTCTGTGTCTGCGTCTGTGTCTGCGTCTGTGTCTGCGTCTGTGTCTGCGTCTGTGTCTGCGTCTGTGTCTGCGTCTGCGTCTGCGTCTGCATCTGCGTCTGCATCTGTGTCTGCATCTGTGTCTGTAGTTTTTATGGTCTCTGGTCTGTATCCAGGAGTCGTCGGCGCCCCCCTCAGCCCAGCAGATGCGTAGCCAGCAGGTGTCGTCGTCAGGCACAGCGGCTGACCAGAGCGCCACCATGGCTAATCTGTTCGCTGCCTTCGACGTGTGTGAGACCTCCCACCACCTGCAGATTACACACCTCGACCTGCACATCTGTGACGACATACACGCCAAGGACAGAGGTACACACACACACACAGACGTATGACACGTGTACACACACACAGAGCACATAGACACGCCAGCTAATACACACATACAAATGTAAAACACACATACCTCACACAAACTTCAGACAGATGTTTGACCGACTGTCTGATACCTACACATCAAGTTGGGCTCTGACGCACATTGGACCTTTGTGTGTTACCTTAACTTCTGCCTCCTTCCCTCCCTCCATGCATCCCTCCTTCCCTCCCAACCCTCTCTCCAGTGATCAATAAGAGGATAACTGGTGGGGCCATGCAGCTCTCCTTCAGTCACATTACCCTGGACTACTACCCCTCCCACAGAGCAGGTAGACACCACCACATCCTATACACAACCTCCCTCCAACTGCCACACAGCTGATGGGAGTAATAGTGAACTTTCAACTCTCTCAACACCACAAAATATGTATTTTTTTCTGTCTGTATACCATCTCTATTAGTGACGAGTAGGTACTTAGACAACGGTTTCTCCCTCGTCTCTTGCTTTTTGTCCTCTCCCCTTCATCTCTCTGTCTCCAGGTGAGAGTTGTCTCCACTGGATGCAGTACAGTGAGGCCACTAAGGCCAGGGAGGGCTGGGCCAGCAGTCTACTGGAGGAGTTCAAGTCTAATGTGGAGATGTTGAAGACCGCCAAGAGAGACCGGGAGGGCCTGGCCAACTGTCACACCTCACCACAGCACGGTAAACAAAAGAGCAGCACAGTCACACACACACACAGAGTACTGTAAACACGCACACAGACACACACCTTCCCTCAATGTGATTGAAACATAGTAATCCAATAAAGGTGTGTGTTGGAGCATTTGTCCTGATTCACTTTTTATTCAACAACTATACAAATCTGTCCCAGCAGCCCATGAAGAGTGATGTTGGTTAGACAGTTGACATTCAACTGAACTAGAATACACTTGATGTCATTAAGTGGGTAATTTTTAGAAGAGCCCCTAGAGTTGGAATTAAGTGAAGTGTTGGTTTCCCTAGCATCACACTGCCTAGTCACTCTGAGTTCTGTGTCCCCCCTCTCCAGTGTCCAGGTATCCCTCCAGTGTCTCCAGTGTTAGGGACAGTGTGTATGGTCCTGTAGGGCAGGAAGTGACAGGAAGAGGAAGAATAGTGGTGGTTAGGGGGCCAGACGACCTACCCCCGGGGTGGGTGCGGGCACGAGCCATGGTACGAGCGAGGGCACGGGGGCGGGCACAGTGCTGCTTCTCATGCCTAGAGCCAGGTACCCCCCTAACCGATGGTGTGCGCACGCGGTGTGCGGTGATACACACCTTTGAGATGACGTCAGAGTGTGGCAGGTGGTCTGATTGGCTCTCTTTTTCTCTCTCCCCCCTCTATCTCCTTATTCTCCCTACCATCCTTTCTCTCCCTCCCCCTCTCTTCACCTCTCCTTTCTAGGTAAGATCAGTACTAGTTCTACCAGTATCCTCAGTTCTCCCCAGACCCCCAAGACGCAGCTCCTGTCCAGCTCCATTGTCCTCAGGATAGCTGACTTCAGCATCTACCAGGTCAGCACACGCACACAGTTGACGTGCCTATCTGATCCACCCACTTTGCGTACTGAGCTCATCCCGTGTGTGTGTATCAGGTGTCCACAGCAGACCAGCGTCGCTCCAGCCCTAAGGCCATGATCTCCTGTAATAAGAAGTCCCTGTACCTCCCTCCTGAGATGCCTGCCATCCACGCCGAGTTCACCGAATACTACTTCCCTGACGGAAAGGACTACCCCAGTAAGATTGGTTCCTACATTCAGTTCCTAGTTTTTGGTTCCTAGACCCTCATCCTACAGGGTGTACAGGTTTTATTCCAGCCTAGCGCTAACTCACCTGATTGAACTGTTTGTGAATCGGGTGTGTTTGTGCTGAGGGAAAGGTGAATGCATTAGTGCGTCACCTCTCTTCTCTTCCCCCTCCTCACATTTCTAGTTTCCAACCTCTATTCTCTTCCCCGCTCTCCTGCAGTCCCTTGCATTGATTATTATATAATCTTCTCTTCCCCACCTCCTGCAGTCCCTTGCCCCAACCTGTTTGTGCAGCTGAATGCGCTGCAGCTGGTGCTGGACCCCAGGAGCCTGGTGTGGTGCAACCTGTTTGCGCTGGACCTGAGGCAGAGCCTGGAACAGTTCATGGAGCTCTACAAGCTCAATGACGAGGAACAGAAGCCTGACGAGCACATCGACATCAGGGTGGACGGACTAATGCTCAAGGTAGAGGACAGAAAGGACACACACCCACACACTCTGTCATGATGTTATGTCGCTGTTCAAATCACACACACTCATATTCAGTACTTGGACACTTTGATTCAGTCATTTGAGAAATGCAAACGCTACCATAGCTGTGAAAAAAGCCCTTGAAAAGGTCAACACACTCCATTTCTGTAAGAGCATAGTCTTTACATTTCAACAGATTGGAAATTATGCTCATTAGTCATCTTGTACACATTGATGACCTCTGTATGTATATTTTCTAATAATGTGTTTCTCTTCCTCTCTCCCCCACCACAGTTGTTAGTGCCCACGGACAGGGACCCCTCCTATCCCCAGGACCTCCCCCGTTCCGTCTCTGTCCAATGCTCGGAGATGGTGGCCACCAACACCCGCCACCCCCCCAACTGCTCCCGCTCCCACCTGGAAGCCCTCCTCCTCTCCTTCCAAGAACAACAGTTCTTCTCCACCTCCTTTTCCTCCTTCCCTCGCTCCTCCACCTCCTTCCCAGTGATCCACCCCATTTTCCAGCGCCACGCGCATGAGCAGGACACTATGTTGCACAATGTGTATAAAGGGTTGGTGTCGCCCTCGTTGGGCGTGGATGCCCTCAAAATGCCAGCTGCCACAGACTTGTGGGCGGTTCATTTTGTCCAGTTCTGGGTGGACTACGAGGGGATGCGCGGCGGGAAGGGGCGGCCCCAGCCCTTCGTTGACGCCTTCCCCCTCACTCTGTGGGCGTGCCAGCCGGTCAGACACGCCCAGCACCAGGAGTGGCTAATGGGCGGGGCTTCGAGAGGGCAGAGAACTTCCCTTTCTGCAGCTGCAGGCCTGGCCAGGAGCGAGCCTGTGGATACTGTGGGACGTCTGCAGAGGAAGAGGCTTTTGAAGGAGTACTATAGTACTGTTACGGACGCCACGGCAACAGAGGCCTCGCTGCCGCCTAGCAACGGGCTTCACAAGCCACTGTCCCTGGACAACATCCCCCCACCTTCCTCGTCTTCCTCTTCCAGTAAGGAGGCAGACATGCACATGTTAGTGCACGTACAAAAGCATTTGAGCGCTCAGGTGAGTGATGATTCATATATTTTGGTGTGCGTGTCTGTACACTGTACTGTGTGTGTGTGTGTGTACACACAACATTAGGAACATTTTCTTTTCATGACATAGCTTTCACTTGGTCAGTCTATGATCCCTTATTGATGCCACTTGTGTGTGTGTGCCATTCAGAGGGTGAATGAGCAAGACAAAATATTTAAGTGCTTTTGAGCGGGTTATAGCAGTAGGTGCCAGGTGCACTGGTTTGTGTGTCAAGAACTGCAACGCTGCTGGGTTTTTCACACAACAGTTTCCCGTGTGTATCAAGAATGGTCCACCATCCAAATGACATCCAGCCAACTTGACACAACTGCAGGAAGCATTGGAGTCAACATGGGCCAACATCCCTGTGGAACACTTTCCACACCCTGTAGAGTCCATGCCTCGATGAATTGAGGCTGTTCTGAGGGCTAAAGGGTGGTGGTGCAACTCAATATTAGGGAAGTGTTCCTAATGTTTTGTCCACTTTGTATTAATGTATGACGTGTGCGTATGATGTGAACCAACATGTGTTACACTGTTTATTTGAGAATACTGAAGTGTGTGTAGTTATGAGCATAATGTGTGTGTCCAGGTGAGCCACAGGCAGTACATGTTCCTGATGCGGCTTCAGCGCAGCATCAAAGCCTTGCAGCACACCCTGCAACAGGACCTGGAGGGGATGGGCTCCAAACGAGACAAGGCAAAGACCACATCGGACCCCTTTCCAGACCACCAGCCCTTCAGTGCCTGTGTGGGGATCCTGCTCAAAAGTGCAGAGGTAGCGCTCTTCTTGAAGCTGGTCCCCCAGCCCGAGGGTCCTGGTTCCCCCCTAGGGTCGGAGTTGTCCCCTTCGGAGAGTAGATGCACTTTGGAGACTGGGAGTGACGGAGGGGAGGGGGGGGATAGAGGAACCCACGTGGAGGGGGCTGGGACGAAGGGAAGCTGTACAGTGGACCAGCTTATGTGTGGGGGAGGGGTAGAGGGTGGGATAACGCAAGGCCCCGCCCCTCTCATCCCCGCCTCCGCCCTCAACCTGAAGGTGTCTCTTGACGAGAGGACAGGGAGATCGAGTTCAGAGGAGTTGGGAGAGGCTTCCCTGGAGGCCCGGACTGAGGGAGAGGAGCTGGGGACCGGAGTTGATTGTAAAGCCCAGCAGGGTGAGTCCTCCGGGGCAGACCCCACTCTCTCAGACCCCCTCTCCACCAAAGACTGGAACGAGAAGAACCCTGGGGCCAGATTGCCTGAGTCTATGTCCAGGTAATTCCCTTCCGTCATTATCAGAATACAGTCTGGTTATTTAGACTGTCATTACCGTAACAGTCCTTTTCCAGCTATTTAGACCTGTAGCCACTGTCAATGACCAGGTATTCAGTTCAGTGTTTCCACTGCAGTCATTTAGCTGTGGCGCCACGGCAAAATAATATGGGACATAAAAAAAATGTATACTGAGGTGCACTTTGAAGATGCTGGAACAGTCCACAATTACCTTTCCTCTGCAGACAAAATCTGACAACCCCACAGTATAATAGTTTATCTATTTACATAATCGGCTTGTTGTGTGTTCTATGCAAGATAAATATTCCTCGAGGCGCGTTCAAGTTACGAGTGTCATAGGGAGGGAATTCCCAGAATCTAAAATCGGCTGCATTTATAGGCTGCTCACACTTTTACCAGCCGCACCGGTTTACTCTTTATATGGCCTGCGTATGGTCTAATGAAGGAACGCTGAATGAATGTAATTAATAACTTAGAATTAACTGAATGATCGAAAATGGGCCTACCTGTTTGCACTTTGTGCAAGCTGTGTATTCATCTACCATGTTGTCCTTCCAAACTGGAGATTTCACTCTCGCAGCACGTTTCCACGGTGATGTAGCCTATTCCTTTATCATAACCTTTTTATTTCTCCGGTTAGGCCTATGTTAGCCATTTTCACGTAACCTAGGCTACCCAGGAAAAATACACTTTAATGTGTTGTATCACAACCGGCCTTGATTGGGAGTCCCATAGTGCAGCGCACAATTGGCCCAGCGTCGTCCGGAGTAGGCCGTCATTGTAAATAAGAATTTGTTCTTGACTGACTTGCCTAGTTAAATAAATAAAACATATCTGGTGGGGAGAGGGAACATAAGCGCTGCACGTGGACAAATTAGAAAATTTTAGCACCTCACGAATAAGGGACCGTTCCTGGCTCCACACACTCTCTCAATGCGTGCTTAGCTGGTAGACTCGCCTCGCCGCTCACAGAATGGAATTCACAACACAACAAGCGCCTGGGTTTTGAAAGTGTATTAACTTGATTTTAAAATGTTTCCCGACCCGCAATGTAATTGTTCTGAACCACGAGCCGACCCACGGTTTGAAAAGTTTTTTTTATTTCACCCATGCTATCTGACCCAATGCAGATTAGCCCAATAGGGTAAATGCATATAGGCTACCCCATGCTTCAGCCTATTTATTTATAGCCACTATGCTGCATCAGTTGGGATACAGGTGATAATGCTTATTGCTAATAGCATACCTGATCATATGAACCATGCATAGGCTATAAGCATGGTCCACTATGTTACAATTTAAACAAATAATTTTACCAATATGTTTTTGGCTCATTTCTGGAGGTAGAAATTATATTTTGGTTGGTGTCAACATAATTTTTGATAGAATGTCCTTTTAAAAAGTCACCAGAAGTGAGCTTCAGTCCTTCTGCATAAAAATTATCTGGGGAGGACCCCCAAAACAGTGGGTGAGGGAAACCCCCAGACCATTCCCCTCTACTGCGACACATTTTTCCAGAGGAACACTGATTCCGTTACTTCCATGACATATTGTTCAGCTATTCAGACGGTCAGTTCTGTAAAACATTCACTGTGATGATTCACTCCAAAGCAAACAATAAGAACATCTTTACTGTAACTTAGTGCATGTCCCGGTCGGCAGATCAGCAGTGGGAAATGCAGGCCAATCGGCAGGCAGACCGTGACACTCATTCAGAGGACTTATGACAAGCTTTAAATTAACAGTCACTCCCATTACTGCAATACTCAGTCACAACAATACTTCTTGCAGATGGCATTACAGTTACTCACTTATTCATGCCCAGCTTAGTAAACCACCATTTAATGTTACTTTACTGTTACTTGGTCAGTCCCATCACATCAGTAGGTGGTTCTACATCATGCCTGTGTAACTACAGTGACAGCACTGTACCTGCCCTATACATCACAATATCAATGTTGTCACCCATAAGAGGTGTTTGTTCATTTGTGTGTGTTTCTGCCTTGTCCAATGTGCTCCCATACAATGTGTGCGTCTGTCTTAGTGTGTGTGTGTGTGTTTTTCTCACTCTGCTATTCTGTAGCTCAGTGTGTCCTCTGCTCTGACCCATGCAAGGTGTGTGTGTGTTCTCTCTCTACAAAGGAAAGGCAGTCTGTCAGTGGTTTCTGACCGGCTCAGCTCCTCAAACACCCGGTCCACCTCCCTATATTCTATTTCCAACATGTAAGACACGCTATGGGTCTGTCTGTGTGTGTCCGCATTCCTTTAAATATCTGTTACACGTTGTGTGTTGTATCTGTACGTGTGCATGTAGAATTGTCTGTGGTTGGGTGTATATCTGTGGGTCTGTATACATTTACACGCTGCAAGTTGGTGTGTGTGTACCCGGTGAATAGTGTGTGTAGCCTTTATCTGGTGACTAGTAGCATATAGCCTTGGCTAGGTCAACAGTCTAGACCTGAGCCCGGTTTCCCAAAAGCATCTTAAGGCTAAGTTCATTGTTAGAACCAGCTCAATGGTTCTGATGATGAACTCAGCCTTAAAATGCTTTTGGGAAACCGGGCGCAGGGCTATTCAAATCCAAGCCTTGAGGTCCACGGTACTCCTGTTTTTCTTTCCCCTCACCCTTCTCCCCCACTCACACTCACTCTTTGTTTGTGTGTGTGTTCCAGTGGGCGTCTGATGAGGGAGCGTTCCCAGTCCAGTTTCTCAGTGTCCTTTAAGAACATGAAGAAGACTCCGTCTCTGCAGTCCTTGGACAACCTCTCCATAGACAGCTACCTGATGGAGGACGGAGACACAGACACATACAGCCTGCTGGAGAGGGGTAGGAACCACACACACACACACACACAGGGCCCTGGGTCCTAGACTTCCTGACGGGCTGACCCCAGGTGGTGAAGGAAAGCAACATCACCTCCACCACTCTGACCCTCAACACGGGGGCCCCTCTGGTGCGTGCTCAGCCGCCTCCTGTTCACCCATGACTGCGTGGTCATGCGCGTCTACAACTCATTCATCAGGTTTGCTGATGACACAACAGTGGTAGGCCTGATTTACTAACAACAATGAGACAGCCTACAAGGAGGAGGTGTGAGCCCTGGTGGAGTGGTGCCAGGAAAATAACCTCAACGTCAACAGAACGAAGGAGCTGATCGTGGACTTCAGGAGGCCGCAGCGAGAGAACGCCCCCTTCCACATCGACGGGGCCGCAGTGGATAGAGTCAAAAGCTTCTAGTTCCTCACTGAGAATGTGAAATGGTTCCTTCACACCGACAGTGTGGTGAAGAAGGCGCAACAAAGCCTCTTCAACCTCAGGATGCTGAATAAATTAACCTTGGCCCCTAATATGCTGACCAAATCAGCCGCGTTGCAAAATAAATGTTCATATACATGTTCAATCATTTCATCCACTGCTCGCGCGCGTCAACGGGTGTCTGCGTACCAGGCACTGTAATATAACTTGGCTCTATTTTAGAAGCTTGACTCATTGCAAGTCCAGCCTCCTATCTACTCAATGGTTTTTAGGAGCATATACCGACGTGGGTGATTGAGAGATGAACTGAGGTCCACACTCTAGGCCAGTTGGTGGCGGTAATGCACCTTAAAGATGGTTGCCAACCGCAATATAAAATCCACAGAAGAAAGATGAACAAGGAGAGACTAATCAAAGAGAAAAAGGGGTAACCTAGTTAGTTATCTGTGGATTCATTGTCGGAGTAGAGAACACACGATTTTGTATGAGTCAAAATTCTACAAAGATCCAGCTCAAAAAAAGGACCATATGCATTTCAGGTAAAATAACAAGCCAAAGTTTATCTCCAAGGACAAATTAACTAGCAACAGCAAGCTAGCTAAATGTCCATGAATGATTAATTTACGTTTTGACCTCTCCCCAAATTAATATAGTTGGTTCACAGTAGGTTTTGGTATTTTAACCTGTGTGTCTTGAACGCGTCTGGTGGAGATAGACAAAATCAACACGCGCACACAGACGATGAGCAAGTTTGGTTAGCATGTAAGACCCTCACCAACTTCTACTGATGCACCATCGAGAGCGTCCTGTAAGGGCTGTATTACCTCATGGTACGGCAATTGCACCGCTCGCAACCTCCAGGCTCTCCAGAGGGTGGTGCGGTCAGCCCAACGCATCATCGGGGGCATCTACAGAACCCAGTGTTTCATAGGCCAAGAAGAACATCATTCTTCCCGCTACCATCTAGAAGACTGAGACCGTGCAGGTGCATCAACGCTGGGACCGAGAGACTGATAAACAGCTTCTATATCCAGGCCATCAGACTATTAAATAGTCATCACTAGCCGGCCTCCGTCCAGTACCCTGGCCTGAACCTTAGACACTGTCACTAGTCAGCTAACAGCCAGTACTCTACCCTGCATCTTAGAGACTGCGGCCCTATGTACATAATGTTTACATACTGATTTACCCACTTCATATGTATATACTGTATTGTAGTCATGGATCATCCTATATATCTACTGCTGTACACACCTTTTCTATTCATATACTGTCCATACTGTCTATACACCCCATTCACATACATATATTTATATTCCAGACTCCTGTCTGGACCTATTTCCTGCCATTCTATCCATTTTGCTGTGGAGTTTTGTGTGTGAATTTAAATACTGTATTTGCAACATAGCTCGTTGATTGCGTACTTGTTTTACTGCATTGTTCGGAGCTACAGTTGAAGTCGGAAGATTACATACACTTAGGTTGGAGTCAATTAAACTAGTTTTTCAACCACTCCATACATTTCTTGTTAACGAACTATAGTTTTGGCAAGTCAGTTAGGACATCTACTTTGTGCATGACACAAGTAATTTTTCCAACAATTGTTTACAGACAGATTATTTCACTTATAATTCACTGTATCACAATTCCAGTGGGTCAGAAGTTTACATGCACGAAGTTGACTGTGCCTTTAAACAGCTTGGAAAATTCCAGAAAATGATGTCATGGCTTTAGAAGCTTCTGATAGGCTAATTGACATCATTTGAGTCAATTGGAGGTGTACCTGTGGGTGTATTTCAATGCCTGTGGGTGTATTTCAATGCCAACTCCGTGCCTCTTTGCTTGACATCATGGGAAAATCTAAAGAAATCAGCCAAGACCTCAGGAAAAACAATTGTAGACCTCCACAAGTCTGGTTCATCCTTGGGAGCAATTTCCAAACGCCTGAGGGTACCACGTTCATCTGTACAAACAATAGTACGCAAGTATAAACACCATGGGACCACGCAGTCGTCATACCGCTCAGGACGGAGATGCGTTCTGTCTCCTAGAGATGAACGTACTTTGGTGCGAAAAGTGTAAATCAATCCCAGAACAACAACAAAGGACCTTGTGAAGATGCTGGAGGAAACAGGTACATTTACATTTAAGACATTTAGCAGACGCTCTTATCCAGAGCGACTTACAAATTGGTGCATTCACCTTATGATATCCAGTGGAACAACCACTTTACAATAGTGCATCTAACTCTTTAAGGGGGGGGGGGGGGGGTTAGAAGGATTACTTTATCCTATCCTAGGTATTCCTTGAAGAGGTACAAAAGTATCTATATCCACAGTAAAACAAGTCCTATATCGACATAACCTGAAAGGCTGCTCAGCAAGGAAGAAGCCACTGCTCCAAAACCGCCATTAAAAAAAGCCAGACTACGGTTTGCAACTGCACATGGGAACAAAGATTGTATTTTTTGGAGAAATGTCCTCTGATCTGATGAGACAAAAATAGAACTGTTTGGCCATAATGACCATTGTTTTGTTTGGAGGAAAAAGGGGGAGGCTTGCAATCCTTAAGAACACCATCCCAACATCATGTTGTGGGGGGTGCTTTGCTGCAGGAGGGACTGGTGCGCTTCACAAAATAGATGGCATGAGTATGGAAAATGATGTGGATATATTGAAGCAACATCTCAAGACATCAGTCAGGAAGTTAAAGCTTGGTCGCAAATGGGTCTTCCAAATGGACAATGACCCCAAGCATACTTCCAAAGTTGTGGCAAAATGGCTTAAGAACAACAAAGTCAAGGTATTGGAGTGGCCATCACAAAGCCCTGACCTCAATCCTATAGAAAATTTGTGGGAAGAACTGAAAAGGCGTGTGCGAGCAAGGAGGCCTACAAACCTAACTCAGATACACCAGCTCTGTCAAGAGGAATGGGCCAAAATTCACCCAACTTATTGTGGGAAGCTTGTGGAATGCTACCTGAAACGTTTGACCCAAGTTTAAAAAAAAAATGTAAAGGCAATGCTACCAAATGATACTAATTGAGTGTATGTGAACTTCTGACCCACTGGGAATGTGATGAAAGAAATAAAACCTGAAAGAAATAATTCTATCTACTATTCTGACATTTCACATTCTAAAAATAAAGTGGTGATCCTAACTGACCTAAGACAGGGAATTTTTTCTAGGATTAAATGTCAGGAATTGTGGAAAACTGAGTTTAAATGTATTTGGCTAAGGTGTATGTAAACTTCCTACTTCAACGACAGTAACTAACATAACAATTTCACTGCACCCGCTATAACATCTTCAAACTGTGTATGCGATCAATAAACGTCGATTTGACGCACACACACACACACACACACACACACACACACACACACACACACACACGGTTGAGCATGATTCTCCTCCAGGCATTACAGGTCTGACTAGGTCTATCCATCATGTGCAGATTATCAAATCTTGTCACTGTGCATCAATTTTTTATTTGTATTATTTGGGGGTGTTTATAGGAGAACATATTCTGAAAACATTTTGCACATTTTACTCTTTTATTTGGCCTAGGTATGGAGGGGTAACTCCAGACTTAGTCCTGAGAATAAACCATGTTTCTATACATATTGAATGGCTTTTGAAGAGTTCTTTCTATTCCATAGTTTGTCCAGGAGATGGCAGTTGTGAGCTGATGTGATCTATACCAGAATAGATGTCCTCACTGTCAACTGTGTTTATTTTCAGCAAATTTAACATGTGTAAATATTTGTATGAACATAAGATTCAACAACTGAGACATTAACTGAACAAGTTCCACAGATATGTGACTAACAGAAATGGAATAATGTGTCCCTGACTAAAGGGGGGGGGGGGGGGGGGGTCAAAATCAAAAGTCAGTCAGTATCTGGTGTGGCCACCAGCTGCATTAAGTACTGCAGTGCATCTCCTCCTCATGGACTGCGCCAGATTTGCCAGTTCTTGCTGTGAGATCAGGGCTCTACGCTGGCCATGGCAGAACACTGACATTCCTGTCTTGCAGGAAATCACACACAGAACGAGCAGTATGGCTGGAGGCATTGTCATGCTGGAGTGTCATGTCAGAATGAGCCTGCAGGAAGGGTACCACATGAGGGAGGAGGATGTCTTCCCTGTAAAGCACAGAGTTGAGATTGCCTGCAATGACAACAAGCTCAGTCAGATGAGGCTGTGACACACCGCCCCAGACCATGACGGACCCTCCACCTCCAAATCAATCCCGCTCCAGATTACAGGCCTCGGTGTAATGCTCATTCCTTCGACGATAATCCGACCATCAACCCATGGTGAGACAAAACCGTGACTCCTCAGTGAAGAGCACTTTTTGCCAGTCCTGTCTGGTCCAGAGACGGTGGGTTTGTGCCCATAAGCGACGTTGTTGCCGGTGATGTCTGGTGAGGACCTGCCTTACAATAGGCCTACAAGCCCTCAGTCCAGCCTCTCTCAGCCTATTGTCTAAGTCTGAGCACTGATGGCGGGATTGTGCGTTCCTAGTGTAACTTGGGCAGTTGTTGCCATCCTGTACCTGTCCCGCAGGTGTGATGTTCGGATGTACCAATCCTGTGCAGGTGTTATACGTTGTCTGCCACGATCAGCTGTCCGTCCTGTCTTCCTGTAGCGCTGTCTTAGGCGTCTCACAGTACGGACATTGCAATTTATTGCCCTGGCCACATCTGCAGTCCTCATGCCTCCTTGCTACATGCCTAAGGCACGTTCATGCAGATGAGCAGGGACCCAGGGCATCTTTCTTTTGGTGTTTTTCAGAGTCAGTAGAAAGGCCTCGTTAGTGTCCTAAGTTTTCATAACTTTGACCTTAATTGCCTACCGTCTGTAAGCTGTTAGTGTCTTAACGACCGTTCCACAGGTGCATGTTCATTAATTGTTTATGGTTCATTGAACAAGCATAGGAAACAGTGTTTAAACCCTTTACAATGAAGATCTGTGAAGTTATTTGGAATTTTACGAATTATCTTTGAAAGACAGGGTTCTGAAAAAGGGACGTTTCTTTTTTTTTTTGCTGAGTTTAGTTTTGTCTGGTTTTTATCAATGTATTGGTAGCAGACAACCAATTTTAATTATTTCTGTGTCCACAGACGACGTGTCCATCTCAGGCTTTAAGGATGTGGTGAGGGAGCAGAGTGCCACAGAAATTGCCAAGGAGGCAGCAGCAGTAGCGGCCATGGTCACAGGGGAGCAGGACGGTGCTGGCTCACCAGATACTGTCAGTGCCACCTCCCAGAGCATCGACGAACCCACCAAAGACATGGTAATACACACATGCACAGGAAATGTATGCTCACATTCAGGCATTGACACATGAACAGACACCGTGCTGTACACACACATGCATACACGCACACTATACAATGCATTCGGAAAGCTTTCAGACCCCTTGACTTTTTGCACGTTTTGTTACGTTACAGCCTTGTTATAAAATGGATTAAATTGTTTTTCCCCCCCTCATCAATACCACATAATGACAGAGCAAAAACAGGCTTAGAAATTTTTGCAAATGTATTAAAAATAAACTGATTTACATAAGTATTTAGACCCATTACTCAGTACCTTTGGCAGCGATTACAGCCTCGAGTCTTCTTGGGTATGACGCTACAAGCTTGACACACCTGTATTTGGTGAGTTTCTAACATTCTCTGCAGATCCTCTCAAGCTATGTCAGGTTGAACAGGGATTGTCACTGCACAGCTATTTTCAGGTCTCTCCAGAGATGTTCGATTGGGTTCAAGTCCGGGCTCTGGCTTGGCCATTCAAGGACATTGAGAGACTTGTCCCAAAGCCACTCCTGTGTTTTCTTGGCTGTGTGCTTAAGGTCGTTGTCCTGTTGGAAGGTGAACCTTTGCCCCAGTCTGAGAACTTGCTCCAGAGCACTCAGGACTCCATCAAGGATCTCTTTGCACTTTGCTCTGTTCATCTTTGCCTTGATCCTGACAAGTTTCCCAGTCCATGCTGCTGAAAAACATCCCCACAGCATGATGCTGCCACAAACATGCTTCACCGTAGGGATGGTGCCAGGTTTCCTCCAGATGTGACGCTTAGCAGTCAGGCCAAGGAGTTCAATCTTGGTTTCATCAGACCAGAGAATCCTGTTTCTTATGGTCTGAGTCTTTAGGTGCCTTTTGGCAAACTTCAACCGGGCTGTCATATGCCTTTTACTGAGTGGCTTCCGTCTGGCCACTCTACCAAAAAGGCCTGATTGGT